>NC_091082.1:80257500-80620000 GCF_032405125.1 Capricornis sumatraensis
CACAGGCTGCTGGACAGATGGGCCAGAACACAGCCCTTTCTAGCCCTTATGGATTGCCAGTTTTGGACTCTAACTTTAGTTGCTTTGGCTTGAATGTTGAAATTCTGACTAAGCTGGCCAGAAGTTGGAGTATGGGGAGGCACCCTCAAAGAGGCTTTGTGGCCAGAGGACCTTGGATAGGGCCAGGGCCAGGGCAAGGGGATGTACCTGGGAGACTCTGCCTGTTGTCTTTGATAACATGGTCACTATTCATAAGGACACGTGAGACATCTCTGTGGAGTCTGGGTAGGACTTTGTTGAAATAGGTCCAATGTCCTCGTTAAATATGTGGCAAGAAGAATCAGTAAAATTTGGCTTGATGCTGTTAAGGTGACCGCCCCTTGGTACTCAGGAAGAGCTAGGGTTGAAATTACACTTTGCCTGTCAGGCTAGAGCCTTTTTACTGTGCTACACGGTAGCCTGAATACTTGGAGGTGACCCTTGAGAGAGACCTTGAGATTCCGGGAGTAGTTCCTGGCAGGCTCTGGGCTTTTCACCACCAGTTCAACCATGATTGTCACTATTTCATCTGCTTTCCCTGTCATAGGAAAGGCTTCGTAAATTAACAAAAAGGTCTCCACAGCTTAGTAGAAAGGTCTTGAAAACAGCTCTGTTTTAAATGACTTGTATGTAGTAGATTTTCAAAGGATTCTATATTTATTTGTATGCACAATGTAGCCAAAAGAGGATTTGAAGTCATAATAACTTTTTATTAATGGATAAGACCAGAGTGATTTATTTCTAAAATACACTGAAAAGAACAAAGCAATTAAAATATTAACTGTTGGGAATACTGTTTTATTTCTTTTGTACACACCAGAAATGAACAAACACAAATCTTAATGCAAGACATTTATATTGATTCTTATCACTGAGAACAAGGAAGATAGTGAAAAATCATGAATACATTTGTTATTAACTATATATCAAAGTTATTGCTGGTTGTGTGGGTCTGTTGAACAGTTGTTGGCTAATTTTCCATAGCAAGAAAGAATAATGACCAACTCATAAACTGTGTTTCCGTATGCATTTTGATTAACAGAGATTATTATTGATTTGAAAAAGCCAGTTTAAAAGATGAAAAGTCCATTAATAAATTAAAAACTGTCTAAGTGTTAACAGTTTTGAATGTCACTAGCCTAACACTTCATAACACACAGATTTAAGTGTTTTCCTCCAGGCAGACGGTCTCAATGAAAATAGCTTTGAAAATAGCAGTACTCTGAGACACAACTAACGACTCAGCTGGTTGTTTTTCTCTCTGGAAGCTGATGGACCATTTGCAAGAACCTACACATTTGTGTAACTATGTCTGACCAGATGGGCCTGCTTCAGGGCAGAACATTCTTTTGAGGGCAGGTCAAAGCTAGCCAGAACACCAGATCAACGTGTTTGAAAAAGGCTTTGTCATAAATCACCTCTGACTTAAGCTAAAGTGCTAAGCAAATAGAACCATGTTATCTTCTAGAATGTTCTTGGGAACTTTCTCTGGAGACTTTGAAAAATAGATAAAAGTTTCCTTCAAGTCTCCTCACTTGAAATTGTTTTGTTTAGCACAGGTTATAGCTCTCAGGAACTATTCTGAAAGGGGGCTAGCATTACACAGAGTTCCAGGTCAGAGCCTGTTGCACCACAAGCTGAGGAGACAGGAGGTAACTTGAATCAGAATATATGGACCAGATGCAGCCTTCCTTGTGCTGTAACAGACTGGTCCAAGAGACGTGGCACAGCCACCGTCTGTTTCTAGGCAGGCAAAGTGATCCAGCAGGGTCTGATCAGAAGGGGCCAAATGGGAATCCAGTTTCATGAGATCTTGGCAGCCACGATGCTCACTGTTAGGGGTAGACTGAAATGCTAACAGGAACCAGCCAGCTCCATGTGAGGCGTGAGACTGGGATCAGACCCAAGTCCTGGGAAACTGAACTGGCAGCAAGCAGCCAGGCGCGGGAACACAGGCTAGGCCTACCTCGATGCCAAAGACCGGGGCAGAAGGGAAGAGGCAGACAGCCTGGCTACTTGTGTGCTTCTTTTTTTTTCCTCTACTTTACAGTGAGTTCCAAGGCTGTGTTCACCGTGCTCCAGCTACTGGCAAAAGGCAGCAGCAGAGGGTCCCATCCTTGTCTCAATGCGACTGAAACGCGGCCTCTAGGCTGAGCTTCCATGAGCTGTAGGCAAGACATGGTGGTGGGATGGGGCTGGGAATCATTGC
The DNA here is from genome assembly GCF_032405125.1 of Capricornis sumatraensis. NCBI lineage: Eukaryota > Metazoa > Chordata > Mammalia > Artiodactyla > Bovidae > Capricornis > Capricornis sumatraensis. Next base: position 80,259,749 of record NC_091082.1, read on the forward strand.
AAAACACAGTACTCAAGCATCGGGCCTGCAGAGTCCTGGTTTTACTGTGGCCAAATTTGGACAGCATAACATGAGGGGGACTTCTTGGTGGAACACCACCAAAGTCTGTGTCTCCATCTTGAAAATGTGCTTTGACGAGGAAAGCAAGATCAACCTTTCTCTGGCCAATACGTGCAGGTGAATTCTATTGAGTACGTTCACCCTAGCTCCGTGACAAGGTCTCTGCAGAACTTTGGAATCCTTTGGACAGGCTTGAGGAGGTAGTGTTAGCTTTCCCATTCCCCTCCATCAGTGGATCACATCTTTACTTTTTATACATTTTCCCAGAGCCTGGGAACCAGGCCCAAAGAACGCTGAAAAGAAGTTTTCGAACATAAAGCAAACCCAGGTTCATGTCTGCGTGCACGCGTGCTAAGTCACTTCAGTCATGCCCGCCTCTTTGGGACCCCGTAGACTGTATAGCCCACCAGGCTCCTCCTCCATGAGATTCTCCAAGCAAGGATACTGGAGTGGGTTGCCACGCCCTCTCCCAGGGGATCTTCCAGACCCAGGGATCGAACCTGCCTCTCTTATGTCTCCCCGCTTGGCAGGCAGGTTCTTTACCACTATCACCACCTGGAAAGCTCCAGGTTCATGTTTAGACAATATTAAATGCGAGGTACCATGTCACAGTCTCGCTCTTGTTTTCATCAGTCCAAAAAGCAAGTGTCCAGAAGCTGTTCTGAGTCTTCAGACTAAAAATAAGTACCTTCTGCTATCTGGAACCAGTTTCCACCATGCCACACAGCCCCCTGAAAGATTAGCTGAAATTGCTTTCAACTTATTCCTTGCAGCTGTTTGGAATTCCACAATGATGCTCTGCTGCGTCTCAGAGCCTATCCAGGCGAGCCGTACAGTAAACACATGAATCTCTGCCAGCGTTGGCATCTAACAGCGCCATGATTTGCAAACATGTTGAATTGCTATTTTATTCAATAAACGGAACTTACAATAGAAAATAGCTTTGGAAGTTACATCAAACTTGTTTATCCTGTTACAGTGGGCTGGGTGAAGCTATTGTGCTTTGGTGATGAAGAGATCTCTGTTGGGAAGGAGCAGGCGGGGTTTCTGCCATTCTTTCCTAGCCTGAGATTAAGCCCTCAGCGCATCCCCAGGCTTTGCTCTCTCCCTTTAAGACCTATTTCTCCAGCACTAACTCCAGCGTTTAGGTCAACTGATACTAATTATGTCCTTGTTATTAAGTCTCAACGTTATTTATCAGTGTCACTTTCCTATATGCATTCTAAGGAAAAAATTTTAATATAATGTTTAGTGGAAATATGTAACATATATGGTTGTGCACATATGTATGTGAAGCCCCACATACGTGTACACATACATATGGGCACAACTCTGGTGGCTTCCCTGGTGGCTCAGTGGCAAAGAATCCACCTGCCAGTGCTGCTGGAGACGCAGGTTCAATCCCTGGGTTGGGAAATCCCCCGGGGAAGGAAATGGCAACCCATTCCAGTATTGTTACCTGGGAAATCCCATGAACAGAGGAGCCTGTCAGGCTACAGTCTGTCGGGTCACAAGAGTCAGATACAAGTTAGCAACTAAACAACGATGTTGATACGTATGCCTATGTGTGCCTAGGTGTATATGTGTGTATATGTGAGTTTCCTCATTGCAGGTTTGTGCCTTCTTCCTCAAACTAGGGGCTCTCCAACTGCAGGTGGCTGTGTCTCTCCCCGAGTCTCAGGGTTTCCCGAGTCTCAGGGTTTCCAGGCTTCATGCACTGCTTGCTTCCCATTAATCAAGAGGCATCCTCTGTCCTAGGACGGGGAGTTCTCTGAGCCTTATCGAGGAGTGCTCACCAGAAAAGACAAAGTACTTTCTGTACTTTAGTCAAGAGGCATCCTCTGTCCTAGGACGGGGAGTTCTCTGAGCCTTGTCGAGGAGTGCTCACCAGAAAAGACAAAGTACTTTCTGTACGTGAGTGAACAGAGGGCAGTGAGCACTCAGCAGAGCACACAGGAGGAGCAAGACACACAAAGATTTGCCCACATAATAGCTACACTTACTTCGCCAGCTTTTGCTGTCTGAGTGAATGGGTGTGGTCATTACAAGAAAGTGACTATTCTCCCAAGTAAACAGGGTATGCTATTTGGTGGAAAAGGAAATTGTAAGAGAAAGTGTCTCATTTCTGCAGTTTGAAAGCAGGTAATCTCTGTAGTCTGGGTGTCTATTTACACTGCTTTTCAGCAATAAAGGGTAACATTACCTTAATAACCCGCTCATCTGAGGCAGGGAGGATACTTAAGGCATCAGAGAAAGAGGCATTTACTCTGATGAGCCACTTTCCCCAAACAGCACAAGATCGACACCATTTGCCCAGGAGATTTTTTTTTTTTCTTTTTAATTTCTAAAAATATTTCCTGGCTACAACATCTCAGAGGCACCCTTGGCTCCCTTTCTGGGGATGGCTAATGACACCTTGATTCCCACCCCTGTGGGGTGAGGGAGGGGAGGGAAAATAAAAGTAGCACTAGGCTTTGAAAGAAGAAAGTTTTACAAGTTAAAAACCCAACTTAGTAATTGTGAGGCAGAAAATGGCTTAGTCGTTTGATCTCCGTGCTTCCAGAAACACCTGTGGGAGAAAGTGCTCGGGCAATGGGAGAATACCGGCTCTGCTCCCTTCCAGACCCCAAGGAGCAGAAAATTGGCTTGTTTGTTTCCTTCAAAGACACCTCTGGACATTTCTGACCTGGTTATGGCTCTCTTTGAGGCAAAAAGAGCCTTTATTTCAAACTGGCCTTTTTTTTTTGACACCTGTTCAAAAGCTGCCGGAAGACAAGCCACACCCAATCCCATACCCACACCCAGAGGGCATTGTTCTCCTTTGGAGCCAGCTTGGAAATCTCAACTTGAACTTTTAAAAAGATCTGAGGACAGATTCAGGGGAAGATTTTTTTTTCCCCATAAATATGGCCTGAGGCATACAATGTTGTGTGGGTTTTTTTTTTTTTTTTTCCTTTCCATCAACAGCTAGTACTTACAATGCAAGCAAATGCCGTTAAAAAAAAAAAAAAAAGCTTCACTGGGCATTATAGCAGTGATCAGCACTGGAGGTGGATACACAGTGAACTCATCAATTTAGACAAGCTAAATTAAAAGCTGATCATTTTGACCTTCAAAGAAAGGGTTAGGTCTTTTTGCTTTTTCTTAAAAAAAAAAAAAATCTTCATAAGGTTAAATTGAAAGGGTAGGCAAGGTCAGAGAAAACACACTGAATTTATTTGGTATGCGTCTAAGTACTGTAGGATATTACCTGCATCGCAGTGGATGCTGTTCAGTACCAAACAGTCTTATCTTTTCATTAACCAGGCTCCAGAGACCCATAAAATCACCTCTGGGAAACCCTATGAACAGTTGACTCAAGTATGATCATGAAGCTAAAATAACTGAAATGGACTCACCATCTTGAAAATTATTTTCTTAAGGCAAGTTGTGATGAGGTGAGAAAGCATAAGTCTGGCATAACTGGGTTCAAATCTTGGCTCATTCACTCAGTGTCTAAAAAACATTAGGTAATTCACATAAGCTCTCAGAGCCTGAACTGCCTCATCCCTTGTAAGAAGTGTCTCATTCCCCAAGAGTAAGTATAATACTGTCAGTGCTTTGTCAGCTGTTAGATGCACATTGTTCGATCGACCCTGTTACTAGATGACCAGACCTTTGAATCTGCATTTCTTCAAGTGGCACCTAGGAATTGGTATTTTAAAATATTTCCTAAGCATGTGCAGTTAGGCTTGAGAATCAGCTTGGTGTGGTCCCTGGACCAGCAGCAACCATACCACCTGGAGATGTATCTGAATGCAAATTTGCAGCATCTCCACTCAGCTGAGTCAGAATCTCTGAGGTTAAGGGTCTCATCCTGAGGTTTAAAGAGCCCTCCAGGTGAGCTGAGCCAAAAGAAAAATTGAGAACTACTGGCCTCGGGCATTACCTCTCAAGCTCTAGTAGTCATACAGATCACCTGGAGGTTTTGTTAAAATGTCCTAGATGTGGGCGTGGAAGGGGCTCTCAAGTGATGTTAATGCTTCTGATCACACTTTAAATAGCAAGGACCTAGAACCCATCAGCCCCCTTTGGCAGGATTTCCCAGCAGCATGGCCACCAAGAGGCCAACACCTGAGATTTCCAAGAGAGAGAATTTCTCCTCCTGCACACATACCCGGGACTGGGGATTCGAGTAGGAGCTGAGGAATCGCTTCTAAGTTGCCCTAAAGCCACTGGGGCTGGTGAAGGATTAGGAGTTGTGGACTGGGAGGACTCTAGGGAGTGGTGGCCCTGTCTGGGCACCCCTGTATATAGTTGGAAAAGGGAGATGGCTCTGTGGGGGTCCCCCCAGCCCTGGAAGACTCTCATGCAGTGTCTTTCTCCTCTGGAATCTTTCCACCAGGATGGGTTTTTGATAGGGAAGAGAGATGAGGTGATTGAGATAATTTTTTTTTTCTTTCTCTTTCTCCCTTTCTTGCTTTTTCTCTTGGTTTAGATACTTTTTTAAACCTGACAATCCCATTCTCTCTCTGGGTCACTGTGTTCCCCACCCCCTCCACCCCCGACAGGATTCTGCCTCGGGGAAAAATGTGGCTGGAGAAGATTTTGATTTCAGACTCAAAAGGATATTTCCAGTGACGGAAAAAAATAAGATACTGTATTCAAACAAGGGAAAACATTTGGCAGAGCCCTGCCCCTCCCATCCCTGGTCCCCAGGCCCCACGCCAGCCTCCTTGACACGACCCTCTCAGAGATCAGGGCGTTGAGACAAGGTTCTTCTCGATAGGGAGAAGCATCTTTCTGGGTTTTAATGAGATCATTTATTGTCTCTTTGCTCTGACGAAGATTGTAAATGTGACGGGTGAAATATAAAGAATAATTAGTCCCAGAGGTGAATCCATCCCCTGCAATATGTCTTTTCTTCCTCTCAGCCTGTTGAAAAGTTTACTGCTTCCAGATGCGCCTGATTTCAACAGTTAAGAGGAGCCGGCTCCTTTTGAGCTGCAAACTTGTCAGGGAAAAGCCTGTTTCTGAAGGAAAAAAAAGGCTGAAAGCTGGAGAGATGACTCCTGAAGAAACAGCTGACGTCGGGGAGGAAATATGGCCGTGGTAAAGCATGGCTGGCCTCCCCAGGGGCCTTGACCCCTAGGAGGAGGTGGAGGAAGGCCTGGGTCAGCCCCCATCACAGTAGCGACTTCTCACTAATTAGCTGTTAAAGGAATCCAGCAGCCTCTGAAGGAGACATTCGTGAGGAATGCTTCCCTCAGATCCTGCCAGTGTTCCAGCAAAGCCAGCAAGCCCCAGCCCAGCCGGGAACTTCCTGCCTCCACAGAGCTCAGGACAGGCCTCCGCCACCGTCTAGAGGGGCCTCTGGAGCCCGCACATGAGTCTTTGATAAACACCAGCCACTCCCACTTAAGAAACATAAGCTCTTTAGTCCCTGCCAGTTGCCTGGTAGCTCGAAGAGAAGCCTAAGAGCTTTGAGCCCCCCAGGGAGGGCAGGATCCAGCCTCAGACAGGCGAAAGGCTAATATCGTACAAGAGCGGCTTTTTTTTTCCTCCTGTCTACTCTCCTCCTGAGACTCTCAGAAGCTGAGGAGGGGGCCTGCTCCAGGAAGGGTCGGGGGGGTAGCAGAGGGCATGGCCAGATACGCCAGGAGGCAGGCAATGAGAGAGCCTTCTGAGAAATGCAGCGCCCCCTCTGTCCCCCCGCAGCAGGGGCAGGATAGAGGCCTGTCCCTGAAAAGAGATGGAGGAGATAGGGCTATAGGAGTGGCTGGGCCTCACTGTTTGCCTGGTATGAGCAGAGGGGTGGACGTGCAGAGGGAACACCTCGGGTAAAGGAAGCATGGTCTGACGCATCCTTCAGGGCAGTGGCATGACAGCCTGCACGGGGTGGAGACTGGATGGGAGGGAGAGATGGGTGATGAGTTTATGAAGCTGCTCCTTTCTTTCCTCCAACCCCAACCCCACACACTCCCTTCTCAATAGCCTCTTTGCGGGAGTTCCTCTAACCTAGTATGTCTTAGTCTGGGCTGCCCCCAAAACAGACTCTGAGTTGATGGGTACAAACAGGGCCCACTCGCCATTAGGATTATCCGTACGGAGGGTCCACAGTACTTTTGGAGGCCTATGAAAATGTTTTCTTTGTAGAAACAGAACAGTAAAGCTTTAGATTTTAAAAATGTTAGAATACATGAGTACACTCATCTTTATTCTCATGCAATCATAAAATAGTTTTATTAAAAAAAAAACTTCGAGGAGGGGGCCCACAGCCACAAAGGCAAAAAAGTGTCTAGGACTCATGAAAGTTACAATATGGCTGTGGGTCTCCACAGTCCTATTTCCTAGAGGAAATCAATCCTGAATATTCATTGGAAGGACTGTTGCTGAAGCTGAAGCTCCAATACTTTGCATCAGGTGGCTAAAGAGCCGACCCAGCGGAAAAGACTGATGCTGGGAAAGGTTGAAAGCAAAAGGAGCAGGGGGTGGCAGAGGATGGAGATGGCTGGATGGCATCACCAACCCAATGGATATGGGTCGGAGCAAACTCCAGGAGATAGTACAGGACAGAGGAGCCTGGCGTGCTGCAGTCCTTGGGGTCGCAAAGAGTCAGACACAACTGAGCGTCTGAACAACAGCAGTCCTGCTGTTACCCTTGTAAACAGGAAAGAAACTGAGGCTCAGAGAAGCTAAGTCAACTTGCTCAAGGCCCCAGCCAGTGGGCTGTGGAGTCAGAATACCAGCTCATGGCTGGCTGACTCCCACGGCTCTTGCTGTTTCGCACGGTCTGCAGAAACTTGGCAGGGCCTGGGTGGGCAGCAGGAGGACTGCCGCTGGGGCAGCTCTCACTTCTCAGGGACAGTCCTGGGGAAGCAGCTTCCACGTCTGCAGTGTGCCGTCACGGTGCATCGCTGCACACTCGGAGCTGCTCCGTCTGCTGCAGCCAGATGCGTATTTGTGGCTTTCCTTCTTGGCTGCTTTCCCCAGGTTTTCATTCCTTTTATTCTGAGATGGAGCTGAAAATTTTCCAACAGGGCCCATGGTGGACACCCAGAAGTCAGTAGGGACTCCAAAAGGAAGTTAAGGCCGGGGAAGGGGGCCAAGAAGAGGGGAACCAGTCTAAAGTATACAACACTCAATCCTTTATTACTCACATGTGGCCTGACCGCTGGTGGACCGGCTCCAGGAAAATCTGAACCCCGGACTAAGCCTCAGTCCTGGCTGTCCAAGTCAGGCCTGGATGTCTCCCCGTTCCTCCCCACAGAGCCAAGCTTTTTTTTTTTCATCATAGTTGCAGAAAGCACTGAACTGGGCTCAACAGACTTGGTTCCTCTGGTTTCAGCCCAACCACAAACGTGACCTATGTGACCCTGAGCAGAACGCAAACCCTCTCTCTTGGCTTCTAGTTCCCTCATCTGGGAAAGGAGAAGGCCGTTTGACTTGATCTTTGAGGTCCTGATATTAAACATACGGAAAACCTGTCTTTCTAAGCTAAAGAATCTAGAGAAAGTCTCTTGCCTTTAAAAAAAGACACCCCACCCCCACCCCCACCCCCACTCCACCCCCCGCTCCAAAGGCCACTAAGCCCCCGTTTTGTGAGTGTTCTATTGACAATCTGGGCGCTGCCCCCCAGCCCCGGCGGGGTGACAGGACCACGGGTTTAAGCGGACATTCGTCGCACACGAGCATCAGCGACCTTGACGCCCCGGCAGAAGCAGGGGGTATTTCTGGGGAGACGACGGTTGAGCTGGAGGCTCAGAGGGCCCGCCCGCGTTGCGTCAAGGGCAGCTCGCCTCGGGCACCTGTGCCCGACGGACCCATCCTCCTGCCGGGCCTGGGGCCTCCCGGCGTCTTCCTCCCGCCGCGGCCGCGTTTCTCGCCCCTCCCCGGGGCCCCAGCGGCTCCGGCTCGAGGAAGTCGCGCGTTCTTTCTTTCTTTTCTCCTCGTTAGTCGAGCTGAAATCTGATCGTGGAAAGTCTGGGGCGGGTCTCAGACCCGGCCGGTCGGCTCGGGCTCCCAGCGCCTGGGGCGATTCCTGCTGGAGGAACCAGGTCTGGGGCGCGACGAGGGGGCGGGAGGTCGGACACCTCGGGATCAGACCGCTTTGTCTCGCGCAAAGCAGGGGAGGGAATTAATTGCAGGGGCGGGGCGGGGGAGGGGGCCCAGGAAGGCCGAGGGACACCTGACAGCTCTGAGCGAGCCCCCCCCTTTCCCACCCCCGCCGCCGGGGGGTGGTCCTGCTAATCCCCTTCGCGAGAGGAAGCTAATTGCTGCAGCCCGAGCAGGCAGGATAAAAGCGAGCGTGGACCCACACCCACCAGGCCTGGAGTCACGCTATTTGCTGCTAAATTAATATAATTATATTACCTAATGCAAAAACCACGTTAAGAACTCAGGCTTTTGGCTCAGACTAGGAGCTTCTGATGGGTTAAAGGCAACATCTTGGTTTAATTCCCCCCTTTTTTCCCATCCTCCCCCTCTTCCCCACCAACTACAAATGTCAGAAATAAATTATCGAAACCAGATGTAAGGTTTTGGGTGCACATTTTCGGGCAGTTCTGTGCTAACAGATGCCTTGTATTAATAATGTACAGTTGTGACAGGAAATATGGTTTAGAGTCCTGGAAAAACATGAAAGCTAATTCCATTACCCCTTTTCATGGTACCTACTTCTTCTCAAATGCTCAACTGGTTTGGATTACAGCGAAACTTTAGAGGAAAAATGATTTGGTCTGAAATGGTGACTTAGCTCCACTTTCCAGCTTCTCCCCTCAAGTGGCACCCACCTTTCCAGGCACCTGCAAGCCTACGATCTATGAGCGAATAATCAGAGATGAGAACATCTGGGCCTGGTCCCTCCTCAGGGAGAATGCCTCCAAGTGTTCCCTACTTTCCTGTTGAGGAGGATTTAGTAGACAGGAAAGCAAGGCAGATCATCCCAGCTTCACACTCTTGCCTGGGACAGTCCCTTTAAACCTGGCCTACCCCCTCACACTTTGCTTGGAGCAAAAGTAAAAACAATAAAACACTTTTATGCTCGAGGAACCAGATAAATCCTGGTAATTGATCTCCGGAGAGGGATTATTAAGGGGCTAAGTGCAATGCTTTCCAGAAGCGGGGGTGTAATAAGCATGAAGCCAAACAAATGCACAATTTGTTATCTGTATTTCATCACTTGATGCATTGCAAGCAACTGGCTTGAAAATGGCTTTTCTCCTGGAAAGGAGAAGGCACTCAAGTAGCTGTAACACATCCATTGACAGTTAATGCTCTGTTGCTAAAAGATGTCTGCACTCGCAGTGTCTCACACAGGCAGGCACACTCAGGAAGGTCAGAATGTTCCTACTTTCCTTTTCAAGAGGCAGATTCCCCTCCACTTCATGGCACTGAGCAATGCAAAAAGGGAAAACTCTTTCCCGGTCTCTCTTACTTGATGCCTATGAAGAAACCAGAGGGCAACCATCAAAGACATCCTATCCTGGGCCTGCGATGAGAAAGGCTGTTCCTACCTCAGATAAAGAACAGTTAGAAAGCATAGATATCTACCAGTCAGTTGGGTGGCGCCAAACATCCAAAATAATAGCTCATATTTATCAAGAACTTATTATGGCCAGGCACTGTCCTGTCTGCCCACACATCTTGAGTTTGGAGAAGGCGATGGCACCCCACTCCAGTACTCACTCTTGCCTGGAAAATCCCATGGATGGAGGAGCCTGGTGGGCTGCAGTCCATGGGGTCGCCAAGAGTTGGACACGACTGAGCGACTTCACTTTCACTTTTCACTTTCACGCACTGGAGAAGGAAATGGCAACCCACTCCAGCGTTCTTGCCTGGAGAATCCCAGGGACGGGGGAGCCTGGTGGGCTGCCGTCTCTGGGGTCGCCCAGAGTTGGACACGACTGAAGCGACTTAGCAGTAGCAGCAGCATCTTGTGTTGTCTAATCTTAACAACATCTGATAAGGTGGGAGCAGTACAATCATATCCCGAGTTTACAGATGAGACTGGGTTTCAGGGATTCTGACTCATATGCTGAAAGTTAGTGCCAAAGCCAGCACTCCAAATGAAATCAGTCTGGTTCCAAAGTCTGTTTTTTAACAACTTCAACCATGACTTCAACCTGAATAGGTAAGAAAAGTGTGTTCTGAATCCAAACTGTGTCATTCTTTTAGCAAAACTTTTATGCAGGCAGGGTGCCCCGTTAAAGTCTAGAATAAATTAACAAAAGCCATCCAGTAGACAGTTTGGAGCTGACTGTGGCTCAGATCATGAACTCCTTATTACCAAATTCAGACTGAAATTGAAGAAGCTAGGGAAAACCGCTAGACCATTCAGGTATCGCCTAAATCAAATCCCTTATGATTATACAGTGGAAGTGAGAAATAGATTTAAGGGACTAGATCTGATAGATGGAGTGCCTGATGAACTATGGAATGAGGTTCGTGACATTGTACAGGAGACAGGGATCAAGACCATCCCCATGGAAAAGAAATGCAAAAAAGCAAAATGGCTGTCTGGGGAGGGCTTACAAATAGCTGTGGAAAGAAGAGAAGTGAAAAGCAAAGGAGAAAAGGAAAGATATAAGCATCTGAATGCAGAATTCCAAAGAATAGCAAGAAGAGATAAGAAAGCCTTCTTCAGCGATCAATGCAAAGAAATAGAGGAAAAGAACAGAATGGGAAAGACTAGAGATCTTTTCAAGAAAATTAGAGATACCAAGGGAACATTTCATGCAAAGATGGGCTCAATAAAGGACAGAAATGGTATGGACCTAACAGAAGCAGAAGATATTAAGAAGAGGTAGCAAGAATACACAGAAGAACTGTACAAAAAAGATCTTCACGACCCGGATAATCACGATGGTGTGATCACTCACCTAGAGCCAGACATCCTGGAATGTGAAGTCAAGTGGGCCTTAGAAAGCATCACTACGGACAAAGCTAGTGGAGGTGATGGAATTCCAGTTGAGCTATTTCAAATCCTGAAAGATGATGCTGTGAAAGTGCTGTACTCAATATGCCAGCAAATTTGGAAAACTCGGCAGTGGCCACAGGACTGGAAAAGGTCAGTTTTCATTCCAATCCCAAAGAAAGGCAATGCCAAAGAATGCTCAAACTACTGCACAATCGCACTCATCCCACACGCTAGTAAAGTAATGCTCAAAATTCTCCAAGCCAGCAATACGTGAACCGTGACCTTCCTGTTGTTCAAGCTTGTTTTAGAAAAGGCAGAGGAACCAGAGATCAAATTGCCAACATCCGCTGGATCATGGAAAAAGCAAGAGAGTTCCAGAAAAACATCTACTTCTGCTTTATTGACTATGCCAAAGCCTTTGACTGTGTGGATCACAGGAAACTGTGGAAAATTCTGAAAGAGATGGGAATACCAGACCACCTGACCTGCCTCTTGAGAAACCTATATGTAGGTCAGGAAGCAACAGTTAGAACTGGACATGGAACAACAGACTGGTTCCAAATAGGAAAAGGAGTGTGTCGAGGCTGTATATTGTCACCCTGCTTATTTAACTTCTATGCAGAGTACATCATGAGAAACGCTGGACTGGAAGAAACACAAGCTGGAATCAAGATTGCCAGGAGAAATATCAATAACCTCAGATATGCAGATGACACCACCCTTATGGCAGAAAGTGAAGAGGATCTAAAAAGCCTCTTGATGAAAGTAAAAGAGGAGAGTGAAAAAGTTGGCCTAAAGCTCAACATTCAGAAAATGAAGATCATGGCATCCGGTCCCATCACTTCATGGGAAATAGATGGGGAAACAGTGGAAACAGTGTCAGACTTTATTTTTGGGGGGCTCCAAAATCACTGCAGATGGTGATTGCAGCCATGAAATTAAAAGACGCTTACTCCTTGGAAGAAAAGTTATGACCAACCTAGATAGCATATTCAAAAGCAGAGACATTACTTTGCCAACTAAGGTCCATCTAGTCAAGGCTATGGTTTTTCCAGTAGTCATGTATGGATGTGAGAGTTGGACTGTGAAGAAGGCTGAGCGCCGAAGAATTGATGCTTTTGAACTGTGGTGTTGGAGAAGACTCTTGAGAGTCCCTTGGACTGCAAGGAGATCCAACCAGTCCATTCTGAAGGAGATCAGCCCTGGAATTTCTTTGGAAGGACTGATGCTAAAGCTGAAGCTCCAATACTTTGGCCACCTCATGCAAAGAGTTGACTCATTGGAAAAGACTTTGATGCTGGGAGGGATTGGGGGCAGGAGAAGGGGACGACCGAGGATGAGATGGCTCATGGCATCACTGACTCAATGGATGTGAGTCTGAGTGAACTCTGGGAGTTGGTGATGGACAGGGAGGCCTGGCGTGCTGCTATTCTTGGGGTCGCAAAGAGTCGGACACGACTGAGCGAGTGAACTGAGCTGAAGACAGTTTGTGTTAATGGCATCCAGAAAACTAGAAGTGGAAGAATCTACTGGGATCAGGAATCAAAAGTCCTGGCTATCACCCCTGGCTTTTGCCCTCACGGACCATGAAATCAAAGCAATTAGTCTCTTTGGCTTCAGTTTTTATACCTTTAAGGTTGACATGATAATACTTTCCTTGCTTGTGAAGATTCCGTGAAATAATGGCCATTCCAATTTTTGTGAAATATTAAAGAGCTGTGTGATCTTGGGCACGTTCTTTTCCCTTTCTGATCTTCATTGCCTCAGTTGTAAAAAAAGCTATGGGATTGAATGAAAGAATAGGTAACTTCACCTCTGGCTCTGAAACTCACTGCACATTTCAAGGATGGGTGGTGTAGCATAGTTCAAAGGAGCAAAAAAACAGAAAACATAGAATGCCTTCTAAAAGGGAGTAGCTGAATGAATTACTGTACATCCACACCATGAAATATCAACCGTATGTAACCAATGAACATGAAAAATCAGAGGTATGCCAGATTACATAAAGGAATTTCTATGAGATATCACTGAGGGAGAAAAGTAAGGTGTGGGGAGAAAAGGTGTGTATATATAGACTTCCCTGGTGGCTCAGATGGTAAAGCGTCTGTCTACAATGCAGGAGACCCAGGTTTGATCCCTGGGTTGGGAAGATCCCCTGAAGAAGGAAATGGCAATCCACTTCAGGACTATTGTCTGGAAAATCCCATGGACAGAGGAGTCTGGTAGGCTACAGTCCATGGGGTCGCAAAGAGTCGGACACGACTGAGCGACTTCACTTCACTATGATCCCACATTTGCGAACCAAGGAATAGCCTCTCCTCAGTATGTGTATATGAATATTTTCTGTGTAAAATATCTGAGCCTGGAGAAAACATGGAAAAGCATGCTCTATCTTAAAGGCATTATGAAAGTGAAAGGGAAGTCGCTCAGTCGTGTCCGACTCCTTGCAACCCCATGGACTGTAGCCTACCAGACTCCTTTGTCCATGGGATTTTCCAGGCAAGAGAACTAGAGTGGGTTGCCATTTCCTCCTCCAGGCAATTTTTCTGACCCAGGATCAAACCCAGATCTCCTGCACTGCAGGCAGACGCTTTACCTGTCTGAGCCACCAGGGAAGGTGGGTAGAAAATGGGGCTAGGGCTGACCATACAAAAAGGAAATGAAAAGTAAGACAGCATTTAAAAAAAATAATAAAAGAGCATATACACATTTGACACGTGCATTTATATAAAGATATGTATTGTGGATATGTGCTATTTTTAGATGATTAATCAGTCATAAGTTACCTAAAATAGTCTTTTCATTTAAACCTGTGTTGAGATGCAAGAAATTGCTCACATCCACGTAAGGACCAACTGGTGCTCCCATTGTGTTAGCTGTGTGTCAACAGGTATTTAAAACAGAAATTTCCCTAAGATGGTTTGAATATTCCCCTGCCCGTAAAGCATGTTTCCACTATACATTTGCATATGAAACCCTGTTCTTATATAAAGAAAACCCTCCCAGCTCCTACACTAGTGCTTCATTTTGTTTATCAAAGACCTGTGGGAGGGTCTGTTTATAGCTACTGGGAGATCCAACCAGTCCATACTAAAGGAAATCAGTCCTGAATACTCATTGGAAGGACTGATGCAGAAGCTGAAACTCCAATACTTTGGCCACCTGATGTGAAGAGCTGACTCATTTGAAAAGACCCTGATGCTGGGAAAGATTGAAGGCAGGAGGAGAAGGGGACGACAGGGGATGAGATGGTGGGATGGCATCACCAATTCAATGGACGTGAGTCTGAGTGAACTCCGGGAGTTGGTGATAGACAGGGAGGCCTGGCGTGCTGCAATTCATGGGGTCGCAAAGAGTCGGACACGACTGAGCGACTGAACTGAACTATGGAGAGTCCGTTTATAGCTACTGGCCTAAGAAGGCTGAGTGCCGAAGAATTGATGCTTTTGAACTGTGGTGTTGGAGAAGACTCTTGAGAGTCCCTTGGACTGCAAGGAGATCCAACCAGTCCATTCTGAAGGAGATCAACCCTGGGATTTCTTTGGAAGGAATGATGCTAAAGCTGAAGCTCCAATACTTTGGCCACCTCATGCAAAGAGTTGACTCACTGGAAAAGACTCTGATGCTGGGAGGGATTGGGGGCAGGAGGAGAAGGGGACGACCGAGGATGAGATGGCTGGATGGCATCACGGACTCGATGGACGTGAGTCTGAGTGAACTCTGGGAGTTGGTGATGAACAGGGAGGCCTGGCGTGCTGCGATTCATGGGGTCGCAAAGAGTCAGACACGACTGAGCGACTGAACTGAACTGAACTAAAGGCAAAAACCAAGACCCTGCCCTCGTGTAACTTGAAGACAGATGATAAAAGCGAGGAAATGAAATAAGAACAAAAGGTGAATAAAAATGAAGCAGGGAGGGAATTCCCTAGCCGTCCAGCAGTCAGGACTCCTCGCTTACACTGCCAAGGGTCCAGGTTCAATATCTGGTCACGGAACTAAGATCCCACCAGCCACATGGCATGGACAAAAGAAACAAACAGAAAACAACAACAACAACAACAAATGAAGAAGCAGAGAAAGGGAGTGAAAGAAAAGAGGGTATCTGGCACCAAATTCAAGAAGGCATCAAAATGTAGATGGATAAACAACAAGATCCTAACGTACAGCACAGGGAACTCTCTTCAATATCCTACCATGATGAAAAAGAATGTGAAAAATATATATGCATAACTGAATCACTTTTCTGTATAGTAGAAATTAACACAACATTGTAAAGCAACTATGTTTCAGTTTAAAAAAAAAAAAAGGATTAAGAGAATACCTCCACGGAGGTAGTATTTGGGCAGAGACCTGCATGAAATGAGACAGCGAAACACAGTCTGGACCCAGATGAGAGAGTGAGTTTGGTGTGCTTGAGAAGAAGCAAGTTTTCATCACAGGGGAGACCCAGTCGCATTTGTCTCCTCCCCACCAAAGCTGCCAGCCTGGTCCAACTCTCCCGCTCTCCTGCCTGGCTCACTACCATAACCTGGAGCTGGTCTCCCTAATTTCTGTTTCTTGTTCTCTATGGTTGATTTTCTACACTTGTAGCCCAAGTGATCCTTTTAAAATGCAAATCAGGTCATGTTACAACAACCTGCAAAACCCTCCAAGACCTTGCCATCACTTCGAACAACACTCAGCGTCTTCTTTGGCCACCACGCTGCCTGGAATCTGGTTCCAGCCATTCTGTGACCTCAGCTCACCACCTTCCCCTTAGCTCACTCACTGGCCTCCTTGTTCTTCCTTGAACAAGCAGAGCGCACACCTGCCTAGGCCTGCAGTTCTCATCAGCGAACCTATGATTCATACAGTTGCTCTGGCCCCTGGATCTAAGAGTCATCCTTGACTCCTTTTCTTTTCCCACACTCCACAGCCAGTCCTTTAGCGAGTCCTGACAGGTTCACATTCTAAAGAGATCTCCAATCAGACTACTTATTATTATCTCCATCAGCAACCTTAACCCAAGTCACCACCATCCACACCTGGAGCCCACAAAATGGCCACCTTGCTTCCCATCTTGCTCCTCATAGCCTTTCATTCTTCACCCAGTAGCCAGGAGGATCCTTTTAAAACATTTATTCAACATTTTAAAAGTATTTATTGAGCCCAGCTATGTCTACTGGCTCAGACAGTAGAGTCTGCCTGCCATGCAGAGACCTGGGTTTGATTCCTGGGTCAGGAAGATCCCCTGGAGAAGGGAATAGCAACCCACTCCAGTATTTTTGCCTGGAAAATCCCATGGACGGAGGATCCTGGTAGGCCCCAATCCATGGAATCGCAAAGAGTCAGACAAGACTGAGCAACTAACACACACATATGTCTATTTTAGTTGCTAGGGATTCAGCACTGAATAGAATAGATAAGGTCCCTGCCCTGTGGAAGGGAAAAATTTGGAGAAGGGTTTTTTTGTACCTGTTAGAATAAGCAATTGGCTCTTTTTTTCCATTGGAGTATAATTTCTTTACAATGTTGTGTTACTTTCTGCTGTACAATGTAGTGAATGAGCTGTATGTATATATATACACCCTCCCTCGTGGACCTCCCTCCCACTTACCCCCCCATCCCACCCACGGTACAGATGAGTGTATTTCGAGGGCAGGAGTAGAGACGCAGATGTAGAGAGCAGATCTGTGGAAGTGGCTGGGAGAAGGGAAGGGTGGGATGAATTGGGAGATTAGCACTGACATATATATACTACCATATGTGAAATAGATAGCTAGTGGGAACTTGCTATAAACCAGTGGGTTTAATTGGTCAATATTATAAAAAAAAGTTTGGCTATGTAGATGTAACATTAACCAGTAGCCCTTTATGGCTGTCCCTTTAAAACTTTAGTTTTACAAATATTCTCAGGATGCTCTGTTTTCCCCAGAATTGGAATGCTGTGCACCCAGCTGGTGGCACATACTTTGCTATCACATTCCAAACTACAGTGTGTGTGTTATACCTAAGGTCTAGCTTGGAATGGTAAAAATTCTAGATACTTTAAAAATGAAATTTATAATTTTTTGCTGTGAATTTGAATTATTTACATAAAATGCTCAGGAAGCAAGCTTTTCAATAAAGAAAAACATAGGCAAGGACATAGGCAAGGACTAACTCATGTCAGTTCCAAAAAGGATTTCAGGGAAATAGCTATACAGAACCAGTTAATTTTAACAGTCATC
Source organism: Capricornis sumatraensis (assembly GCF_032405125.1). NCBI lineage: Eukaryota > Metazoa > Chordata > Mammalia > Artiodactyla > Bovidae > Capricornis > Capricornis sumatraensis. Next base: position 80,276,915 of record NC_091082.1, read on the forward strand.
AATCACAATTTAAGCTTGGTCTTATTCTCAAAGTTTGATTAGAATCCCTTTCCAAGTTACCTTGTTTTTGTTTTTCTAACTTTGGATGTTTTCCCCAAGTACTTGGAGGGCAAAGATCATGGTTTATTCTTCATTTGACTCCCTGGCCTGAACTAGACTCAGCATAAAATAAGTGTTGAATGAATGAATTAAACTTTCCTTGGGTAAGCTTGAAATCTAAATCCTTTTTCCAAATTGTAATAAATATTGGCATAAAGAAATACCTTTCTTGCTTTTTTTATGGGCATTTCAGCAAGAAGACTATTATGACTTTCCCTTTCCATTGGCAAATCTAAAACTTTTTTTCCCCAAAGTTCTCAATTCTCTTTTCTCTCAAAGCTTCCTACTTCAAAAGAGTTCAGCTGTATCAGTAACAGAAACCATTATAACTGTTTTATTGTTGGAAGTTTTATAACTGATTTACTGTTGGAAGTTCAGTTCAGTCGCACAATCATGTATGACTGTGTGACCCCATGGACTGCAACACACCAGGCCTCCCTGTCCATCACCAATTCCCAGAGCTTACTCAAACTCATGTCTGTTGAGTCAGTGATGCCATCCAACCACCTCATCCACCGCCATCCTCTGTTGGAAGTTAGTTGCTCAAAAAATTGTTGAAGGGGCTGAAGCAGGAGGCTTAGATGATATCTCTGTAATAGTTCCCAGAACAGCCCTCCAGAACTCTCCCAGCAGGGGAGATGACATCCAGGAGGTTGAATCTGAAGCTGATGAATTAAAATACCCACATGGCAATGGCTATAGCTGGATGCAGGGATCAGGAATCTGTCACCACCAGCACAGCTGCTGCCTCTTGATACCTACTAGACTGGTGACAAAACGCTGGAGGGCTGCTGCAGAACCCACGGTGTCTACACAGCCACGCTCACGGCACGTTCCAGCATTACTCTGGGCAAGACCATGAGGTCAGATGAGCTGGAATGCCTGGTTCTTGGGTAGATTTCTCAGGTAGCCAAAGCTGCCGGAAGAGGGCCTTTGCCTATTTGCATCAAGTGCATCAGATTGGCAGAACCAAATCCTCATCCAGAATCCCAGCTGCAGGGCAGTCTGAGAAACAGAGTTTAATTGATCAGCCCCTGTAATCCAGGAAGTCATACTTGGAAAGGTGGAATAAATACAGAGTAACTGTCGACCATCATCAATGCTGTCCTTTCAGCCATTTTGGCAGAACGGCAATAATAGAGCCCATACGTCTCGTTGACTCTATGGTAGTTTAAAGCAGAAGGAACAAGCTGTGGCACCCCTAGTAGGAGAGCGTTAAATTCCCCCCATGGACAAACAACTCCCCACTTTAATCAGAGGAGGAACCACACTGTGTTCACTTGGGGGGACACACCGTCCTTGCCTCAGCTGCAAGCGGGGCAAGAAACAGAGATGTTCGAGGTGGTAAGAGGAAGGATGAGAGAGAGAGAGAGAGGGAGTCTCCGTTTTGAGCAGGCATGTTTAACTGCAGATTGATTTCTCCGTGCCTGTACTGGGCATCTTTCAGCTGGTTGTTGTATGGGGTAGGGAAAGGACCCAGCTGTCCCCAGGCTAAGAGAAGAGAACCAGTTCTTCCTCCTAGGGCCCTCTGGGGGTCTGGCTTGGGGAGCTACTCTCTGCTAGAATGTGGTTCTAATTAAACACAAAGCTTGACAAAGAAAAAAATAATTAGATATAATGAGAGGGCCTGAGGGTAGGAGCTGGAGGATTCTTGGGGGCCCTGGGGGAGAACCCCATTTATAACAACAGTGGAACTAAGTTGTGAGGGGAGCAAGGAGGGGAAGGCAGAGCAGGGAGTACCCTGAGAGCAGTGGAGCAGCTTCCTGAGAACCGGAGGTGCAGGAGGAGGCCCCCAAATTTCTCAGCTTATCTCTACATCCCTATTAGGGTTCTTCCCAGAACCATCTCTAGTACTAGTGGTTAATCCCCTGCTAAGCTTAAGACCTGCTCGGGGATTCTGGGCCTGGTGGTCCACGGGGAGGAAGACTGATTTGGTCAATGACCAAGCTAGGTCTAGGGAGAGGGGCTATGGAGACAGTGCTGGAGGATGGGAAGCGGGCATGGTATGTGGAATTACACATTTAGGAAGGTCTTCCTGGGGATTCCCTTCAGTTTGTCCTGCAAAACTTGACAGCCTGGAGTAACAGGGCCAGCTCCTTCAGGCTCTGCTGGTCACCTACAGTGACTTGGGCAGGAAGACTCTGTCTTCAGCAGGTGGGTTTCAGGGCCATCAAAGAAGCTACAGCTGCTCCAGGGCCTCCCTGGTCCTATATATCCTGGCTCTCATACTCTCCAGTGACCTCAAGGACGTTCTCCTTGCGTATCTCTGTTTCAGATTTCTGGAATCAGGATCCTCGTATGATCTGTGGCATCATGTGGTGCCTCAGATTCCTCATTTCCAAAATGGAATAAAACATGTTACCTCAAAGGGTTGTTGAAAGGTTAAAATGTAATTAGCTTAGATATTACTGTAATGAGTAATTAAAACAGAAACCGGCATATGGTAAGCGCTGAATAAATGTTATCAGCATTTGTGTTTTTATTTCAGTGGATTCTTTTCAGAAGTTGGAGATCACAGATTGTCTAGAGACAGGCCTTGGTGGAGAACTGAGGATGGGATCGGATGGGGAAGTGATACAAACTACAGTGAGTGAGGGAGGGGAAACATTGGTAAGGATCATGGTGGCAACATGTCAGATGCTGCCCCCCCCCCCCACTTCCGGATGAAATGGAGCCTAGAAGAGGATAAAAGTAGCAAGGAGCAGGAAGAAATGTGGTTGAGGCCAAGATGGGATAGAATAGAGATTTGGCTACTATGCTAAAGGCCAAAATAATGGTGTCTCTTACATAAAGATCAGGGTAGATGATTCAGGGCTGGGAGCATGGTTTTCTGTTGTTGGTAATATAGGCTTTTTCTCCTTCCTGGAGAGCCAGGTTTCTTCTATCTTGCTGGTTGTGATGCTACCTCCTGGTCTAAGATGGCTGCTTCAGCTCCTGCCATAACTTCTATCTTCCAGCCAGTGGGAAGGGGATAAGAGGTAATGATGGCTCCAGCTTTTTGCTAAAATAATGATATCACTTCTGCTTATTTCTCATTGGCCAAGGCTCAGCCACACATTCATGCTGCTATGCTGTGCTGTGTTTAGTTGCTCAGTTGTGTCCAACTCTTTGTGACCCCATTGACTGTACCCGCCAGGCTCCTCTGTCCATGGGATTCTCCAGGCAAGAATACTGGAGTGGGTTGCCATGCCCTCCTCCAGGGAATCTTCCTAACCCAGGGATGGAACCTAGTCTCTCTCATTGCAGGTGGATTCCTTACCATCTACTGAGGTGCAGAAGAGGCTAGAAATGTGTCCAGATAATCTTTTTTTTCCTTTTTCTTTCCTCCTTCGTCTTCTTTTTGCCTCGCTGCAGGGGCAGCATGTAGGATTTTAGATCCCTGAGCATAGACTGAAATGGCGCTAGTGGTAAAGAACCCGCTTGCCAGTGCAAGAGACCAGAGATATGCAAGTTCGATCCCGGAGTTGGGAAGATCCCCTGAAGAAGGAAATGGAAACCCACTTCAGTATTCTTGCCTAGGAAATCCCATGGACAGAGGAGCCTGGTGGGCTACAGTCCATAGGGTCTCAAAGAGTCAGACACAACAGGGTACACACACGAGACCAGAGACTGAATCTGAGCCTAACCACTGGATCACCAGGGAAGTCCCCATCTCAGATAAATCTGGGTGATCCTATACTATAGAAAGGAAGGGACCTGGGTATTAGGGCCAAACCAATAGACTAGAGGACTAATGCATATCTCTGGGACTGAGTAGAATTTTTATTCGTGATTATTTCTGATAATACCTTGCAAAGTTGTACCGTGTTGTTTGTGACTAGTATTCAAAAGGCCAAACTGTACCCAGAGTTGGGATCTGGAAGTGTCCTACAATGATCCCACTACTACTTAAGTACCAAAGCCACTTCTCACTGTTATGATAGAAAATGTCTTGAAGTGTCCAATTCCTCTCCAGGAAAAATATTTTGAAGACTGATTAACTCAAATGACTGTTAAGTAAACTTTCTTCCTCTTGACTGATCCCATCCATCACTCCTGAGATTTATTAAGCAACTTTTACCTTTTCTGAGAAAGGATTATTAAAGGACAGAACATGCCAAGCTTTTTAAGTTTGACAAAAAATAACTCACATAGATTATTATTAGATTCTGAGATATGCTCTGAAGATGAGGAAGGAACTTTTTGGAACAGAGCCAAATGCTAATGCTGATTTCGACAGCTGAGCGGGTCTGTGCCAGCCTATTCCAGGATCATTTCTGCATTCTCTCTCCTGCTGTCCAATGCCCAAGACTTTGGTTTGCTTATGTCGAAATATTCTTATTTGCTGCAAGTCCTTTCTGGAGGGAGCTGGGATACAAATAAGCCATCAAATACAAATAAGCCTGGGATACAAATTCTTCCACATTAAATAGTGAGAGGGGGGTCAGCACCTTTGTTTTTCCCCATTCTCCCCTGATAGGGATGTTTCATTTTTAAACAAACATATCAAATGTACGCTCTGAGAAGGGATCACTATTAGCGTCCGAGGGCATTTTTTTTGTCCTGCGGTTGCGCTGCTAGGAAAACTGACAAAGGAGAGAGGAGAGAAAAGAGAGACGAGAGGGAGAGAGGCCCCAAGGATTCTTAACCTTTTGATCTTTGTTGGTACTATGGTCAACTGTGACAGACTAGTGAAGCCTCGGGACCCCTTCTGCCAATAGTTTTCAAATATGTAAGATAAATACATGGGATTACCCAGGAAACCAGCTGGATTTGTTACCGAGCAGGGTGCTTGGCCTCCATAATCAATCAATAGGCATTGATAAGAGGCCAGACAAGAGATTGAGGCAACACTCTATTGGCGCCCCTGCTGCAGTGTGGGCGAGTGAGAATAAGTGAAAAGTTTCTCTTGCAGGCTCGCTCCCTGTGGGTGGGATCAAGCTGGCTCCTTATCTGACCTGAGGGCAGGAGCTGTCCAGGGGTAGGGCTGGAGGGGTAGCTTAGGTGGTTTGCCCACCTCTTTGGTGGTGGTGAGTGCAGGGGTTATGAATGTACCTTGCTTTTCCTCCTGGTTTTTCAGCAGTGGCAGTTGGGTTTTTGGTCTTTTTGTATCCTGTTGCTCACAGTTTGCCCCAACTGCACATGCACACAGCTATTTTTAGTCCCTCATAGGGTCTTTGTAATATTTTGTTGACTAGAGGAGATGTTTGTCCAGGTGCAAGCACTGTAGCAAAGGGTCCAGGTCCCAGCCTGTCTCATATTAAGAACGAGCTGTACTCGGGGACTCCTTTGGAGGTCTGTAGAGCCCAGATGAAAGACTTCCTTGGTTGCTTCCTATGTTTAGATTATTAACTCCCTTAAAAGCCACACCCAGGTTTCAACTATTCAGGCTGTTTAAGCCAAGAGGTTTGCCAAAAGCAGTTGCTCATCTGAAGTTGCTACAAAATATGCTGAAACTCTTTCTCAGAGGCATAGTCACTTGTGTTCTGAAGACAAATACCTACCATTTGAAGGCTGTTGGTAAAAGCTCAGACGCACAGGCATGACTTTCTGATTCTTGCATCCTAGTGGCTGATTTTGTGGGCAGGAGGAGAAGGGGACGACAGAGGATGAGATGGCTGGATGGCATCACTGACTCGATGGACGCGAGTCTGAGTGAACTCCGGGAGTTGGTGACGGACAGGGAGGCCTGACATGCTGCAATTCATGGGGTCGCAAGGAGTCGGACACGACTGAGCGACTGAACTGAACTGAACTGAATGACTATGGGGTTTCCCTGGTGGCTCAGAGGTTAAAGCGTCTGCCTCCAGTGCGGGAGACCCGGGTTTGATCCCTGGTCAGGAAGATCCCCTGGAGAAGGAAATGGCAACCCACTCTAGTATCTTGCCTGGAGAATCCCATGGACGGAGGAGCATGGTAGGCTGCAGTCCGTAGGGTCGCAAAGAATCGGACACGACTGAGCAACTTCACTCACTCCCAAACAACGCCAATGTCCATCAGAGAAAAATATGGATAAGAAAACAGTGATATATGCATTCAGTGAAATAGAAAGGAGAACACTGCTGGGATAGAAAGCAATAAGCATGGATAAATCCCCAAAACATTATGCTGAACCAAAGAAACCACACAAACCGAATACATATTCTATGTTCCTTTTGTATGAAGTTCTAGAAGAGGCAAAATTAATCAATGGTGAAAGAAATCCAGATAGCAGTTGCTTGGGGATGGGAGTGTAGCTGAAAAGGAAGACTGGCTAGGAAAGGGCATATGAGAGAACTTTCTAGGGTGATGGAAGTTACTGTGTCTTGAAAGGAGTGGCTTAGGCCAGTGTCAGAATTCACAGAAATTTAATTCTTCAGATTTGTGCGTTTCATTGAATATGAATTATGCCAACTTTAGAAAAACAAAACACAAGACACAATGCAGGGAATCCTGAGTCGGACATGGAGAATGGCAGAAAAGACAGACCAGGACAGACACCAGTGTCAGTGGGATGAATACATACAAACTGCACAGGTAAAGAAAGGACATGAAGTTAGAAGGAAAAAAAAAAAGACCATGGTAAAAGGAAGTTTATTATTTTTCAAGGAAGGAGGAGAATGGGGTCAGGGTATGGATTGAATGGTGTATAGAGTACCCCCAAAGAATCTCCTGGAAAACTTACTAGGCATCAAGGAGTTGTGAGTGATTCTATCTCATCCAAGAAATATGTTCAGCCCACGCAATCCCTTGTTTATTTACCTTAGTGACAACAGTCGCCCTGAATTTGCCCTGTGGCCGCTGCAGCCCTATAGCTCAGTGGTCACTTCACATGGCAGGGTGCATCCCTGTGGGGCCATGGTTAAAGTGGTCCTAAGAAAGCCCTAATCTGTCTCAGGGGTATATCTCTTGAGGCCTGGTGCCTTTCACTGGGCCCTTAGAATGAAATCTCTCCCCCTGGGAGGGTGTCAGGGGAGTGGGGAAGGACAAGGAGGGAGTGGGAGAGAAAGGAACAGGATGAGGAAGACAGTGGTGGTATGCGGTGGGCTCCAGGCCAATTCCTAATGGGTGAGGGGTCAGGGGAGGGGATAGTTTCCTCCTCTTGAAAGTGACCATATGTCTAGTATCAGAAAGGGCCAAGTTGGTGTTTATTACTCTAAGGGTTCTTCATAGAGAAGCCTTCAATCATAAAGCTCTCTGCAACCATAATCTCTGATTTCCAAAAATGCTGTGATTTTCCTGTGACAACCAAACTCCCTTCAAGGGATTAAGAATATGGGTTTGGGGGCAAAGTATTCAAATAACAGTGTGACCTTTAGGCAGATACTCTGTCCTCCAGGTTATTTATTACCTTGTCTATAGATAGGAATTGTTGAGGGCTGAGGTATAAACTCTAATCCCTGAAATCCACACGTTGGAGTCTTGATCCTAGTACTCGGAATGTGAGTATTTGCAGATAGGGTAGTCGCTCCGTCGTGTCCGACTCTTTTCGACCCCATGGATTACACAGTCCATGGAATTCTCCAGGCCAGAATACTGGTATGGGTAGCCATTCCCTTCTCCAGGGGATCTTCCCAACCCAGGGATCGCACCTAGGCCTCCTACACTGCAGGCGGATTCTTTACCAGCTCAGCCACCAGGGAAGCCCTTAAAGAGGTGGTGGTGTGATGAATTAGTTGCTAAGTCGTGTCCAACTCTTGCGACACCATGGACTGTATGTAGCCTGCCAGTCTCCTCTGTCCCTGGGATTCTCCAGGCAAGAATACTGGAGTGGGTTGCCATTTCCTTCTCCGGGGGATCTTCCTGACCCAAGAATGGAACCCAGGTCTCCTTCATTGCAGGCAGAGTCTTTACCGACTGAACTATGAGGGAAGAGTCCTTAAAGTGGTAATTAAGGTAAAATGAGGTTATATGGGTGGGCCCGAATCCGTTATGACCGATATCCTTATAAGGAAGAGGAGACCAGGGGAGACAGGCCCAGAATGACAACTATGTGAAGACTCAGGGAGAAAATGGCCATCTATAAGCCAAGGAGAGAGGCCTTAAAAGAAGCCAACACCTTAGTTGTGGATTCTAGCCTCCAGAACTGTGAGAAAGTAAATAAATTTCTGTTGTTGAAGCCAGCCAGTCTGTGGTCCTTGGTTATGGTAGCCCTAGCAAACTGACACAGGGATCCTAATTCCTGTCAATGGAACGGTTGGGAGGCTGAACCGAGATAATATATGAAAAGCTCTGAGGACAGCGGCTGGCACACAGAGTGAGCAGTAACTGGCAACTTAATACTACGTTGACCCTTGAAGAACGAGGGAGCTACAGGCACCCGCCTCAGAGCTGTAGAAGATTCACCCGTAACTGTGCAGTCAACCCTCCACACCCACAATTCTGCATCCTCAGTTTCAACCAGCCACAGATCACCTGGTGCTATAGTATGCATTTAGTGAAAAATAGCCTTGTGTAAGTGCACTCGGGCCGTTCAAACTCATGTTGTTCAAATGTCAGCTGAAAATGCAAACTGCCAAACAATGTGCAAAAAGGAGCTTAGTTTGTGTAAATGGACATAAACCTGAGGAACTGTGTGTGTATGTGTATGTATGTCTACACGTGTACGCAATTTACATGTTAACAAATGGAATCTGTCTGTCACCTGCATGCATCCCGTGATGAAGCCTGGAGCAGAGTGTAAGCTTTCTGCCGGCAGGGCCCCTGCCTGGGTGATCAGGCTTCTTAGAGAGCAACCTGGCCAGAGGGGCAAATCCAGCCCTCTTCCTATTTGGTTGAGTTTTACTGAAGCACACCTATGCTCATTGGCTCACGTATTTCAGTAGCTGCTTTCACGCCATGGAAAGTAGAGCCAAGTATTTGTGACAACAGAGGACAAAGACTGCACTGACTTCAAGGTCTAAAATACTTACTGTCTGGCTCTTCACAAAAGTATTTGCCTATTCTGTTACAAGAACTCTGTAGCAAGAACTCAGTTCTTCTTTCTCCTTCCTTTTCCTCCTCCTTGTTACTAAAAGAGACCAACAAAGAGAAAAAAAAAAAGAAAAAAGAAATTGGTGATGAAAAGTGCCTTAGCTTTATCTCATCTAACTCCTCTTTAGAGTTATGACAAAATAGCAGTTCAAAACAGGGATTTGTTGATGTCCTGGAGGTCATATAGGTCTATCTGTTTCCTGGTGTAAAATAGGGATATTTTGGGAATTAAATATGCTGATATATACAAAGCAATTAAACTAGTGCCTGGCACACAGTTTTGCTATTATTACTATCATTGTTAGTTTCTGTTCTACTGTGAACATCTGAAAACCCATATCTTAGTTTATATATACATAATCCACATCCTTCCCTGCAGAGAACCTGAGAGATGGGGGCAGGGAGGAGTGAAAGCTGGAGAAACGGAGACAAGCAACCAAAGGCGCCTGCTTGGCACCAGAGGCTGCTGGATGCCCCCCGCCCCCCCACTTATCCCCCTTGCCCCCCATCCCCACTCCAGCCAGACTGTGCTAATAGAATTCAGAAGGTAATACAATCCCCAGGCTCTGAATTCCTTGAGGATCCTGGCTGGGGGCGACGGGGAGCTGGCAGGAGGCCGGGAAGGCAGAGAGGCTCTGATAAAGATCAAGTACCCACAGCCCTCGCATTTCAGGCAGAGCTGCCTCCTGAAGCCTGGCCTCCACACAGGTTTACAGATTTTCTGCAACTGGCTGCCTGGAGAGAAAGTGTGCGAGCCCAGAGTCTCGGGAATGGGAGTCTAATGAGATCCAGGTGTGGAGAAAACCTCACGCCCCTTCCCCTTGTTCTTGCTGCTTCCACCAGGCCTGGGAGGAGACAAGAGTGGCCCGATCGGGGTGGGGGGCTTCCTCTGGGGGAAGCCTGGTGGCCGGAGTCCCTCCCCTCCCCCACTCTTCAACATCCTGCTCCAGGGCTGGAGTTCAGAGAGGTCCTCGCCCTGCGCAAAAAACCTGGATGGAGACAAGGCTTTTGTTTCTTTTTTTTCTTCCTCTGGGAAGAACAACAAAAGTGGAAGCAACAAAATACAAGAGAGATGGGACAGAGAGGAAATGAGGGCAGAAACAACACACCAAAGAGCCTCACGCTCCCAGGCTGCGACAACATAGCCCTTGCCCCGAGGTCCTTGTCTGGGGACAGAAATATGAGGCATCCAATGCTAGAAGAGGAGTAAGACAGAAACCTAGTAACAAGAACATAATGTGAGCACCAGACAGAGCTCTGAAGGCTGGTTATATCCCATGGTTGTAATACTGCCTCTGCCAGGAGAGAAGGGCAGCGACAGGCAAAAACAGTTTTTTGACCCTCTTAGAAACTCCCATTGGAGAAGGCAGTGGCACCCCACTGCAGTACTCTTGCCTGGAAAATCCCATGGACGGAGGACCTTGGTAGGCTGCAGTCCATGGGGTCTCTGAGGGTCGGACACAACTGAGCGACTTCACTTTGACTTTTCACTTTCATGCATTGGAGAAGGAAATGGCAACCCACTCCAGTGTTCTTGCCTGGAGAATCTCAGGGACAGGGGTGCCTGGTGGGCTGCTGTCTATGGGATCGCACAGAGTCGGACACAACTGAAGCAACTTAGCAGCAGCAGCAGCAGAAACCAACTTCTTGGCAAGGCATGAACAACTCTGGCAATAAACTACCTGGAGTGCTTCCTGCCCTCCTCTCACTGAGGCTCAGAGTCCACGCTTCCAGAACGTTTGTCTACACCAGACGCTGTTCTGGCGCTCCTCCGCTGTCCATTCTCAGTGTTGTGGTCATCTCATTTGTAAAGCTGCTGTGACCCTCAAATGAGCAAACACTGAACCATCACTCCTGGGGGAAATATGGTGGTAGATTCCTGTGGGTCTCTGGCTACATTTTCATCGACCAATCAACACACGACCTTGTTTTATGTGTTTATTTAACATGAATTTTTGATTCATTAACATTGGATGCACAGCCAACAGCACCATAACTCATGCCTGAGTGAAGTTCGTCTAACCCACGTCTTTTCTTCGTGAGGCACATCACAGCCGCCTTGTGCTGGAGGGAGCACTGCGGCGCTGTTTAAAAGTGCCATTTTAAACAGAGAAATTGTCATCAAAAAGCACAAGAATGCCAAAAACATGGCACTAAATAAACCACAAAGCAGACACTTGTTTATAGCATGAGAGAGGAAAAAGAAGGCAGAGTGTGCCTTATTTGACCTCAGCTGGAAACGTGCATATCAACTGACTCAAAATTTCTGCATCTTTATCCATGTCCAAGAATGATCTTAAATACACAGCAAATATGGATTTTAGGTTTACAAATTTGAGTGAGTAGGTTGGATTTGCAAAGACAGAAAGAACCCCACAAATAATGAGAATTGACCATCCATGATCTCATTCACTTGTTTTAACAATCCCTTGTGGTACGAATTATTCCATTTTAAAGACTGGAAAACTGAAGTTCAGAAAGGTTGTGCAGTTTGCACAATGCAATGCAGCTAGCAGGTGAGGCTTTGTATTTCACTCACATCAAATTTAAGACATGTCACTTGGGAAGAATACTGCTAGAGAGGACTACCCTGCCTCAGCTAAACCTTTCAGTTCAGTTCAGTTGCTCAGTCGTGTCCGACTCTGCGACCCCATGAATCACAGCATGCCAAGTCTCCCTGTCCATCACCAACTCCTGGAGTTCACCAAAACTCATGTCCGTCGAGTTGGTGATGCCATCCAGCCATCTCATCTTCTGTCGTCCCCTTCTCCTCCTGCCCCCAATCCCGCCCAGCATCAGGGTCTTTTCCATTGAGTCAACTCTTCACATGAGGTGGCCAAAGTATTGGAATTTTAGCCTCAGCATCAGTCCTTCCAATGAACACCCAGGACTGATCTCCTTTAGGATGGACTGGTTGGATCTTCCTGCAGTCCAAGGGACTCTCAAGAGTCTTCTCCAACATCACAGTTCAAAAGCATCAATTCTTCAGCATTCAGCTTTCTTCACAATCCAACTCTCACATCCATACATGACCACTGGAAAAACCATAGCCTTGACTAGACGGACCTTTGTTGGCAAAGTAATGTCTCTGCTTTTCAATATGCTATCTGCTAAGTCACTTCAGTCATATCCGACTCTGTCTGACCCCATTGATGGCAGCCCACCAGGCTCCCCCATCCCTGGGATTCTCCAGGCAAGAACACTGGAGTGGGTTGCCATTTCCTCTCCAATACATGAAAGTGAAAAGTGAAAGTGAAGTCGCTCAGTCATGTCCGACCTTCGGTGACCCCATGGACTGCAGCCTTCCAGGCTCCTCCATCCATGGGATTTTCCGGGCAAGAGTACTGGAGTGGGGTGCCATTGCCTTCTCTGAATATGCTATCTAGGTTGGTCTTAACTTTCCTTCCAAGGAGTAAGTGTCTTTTAATTTCATGGCTGCAGTCACCATCTGCAGTGAGTTTGGAGCCCCAGAATATGAAGTCTGACACTGTTTCCACTGTTCCCCCATCTATTTGCCATGAAGTGATGGGACCAGATGCCATGATCTTAGTTTTCTGAATGTTGAGCTTTAAACCAACTTTTTCACTCTCCCCTTCCACTTTCATCAAGAGGCTCTTTAGTTCCTCTTCACTTTCTGTCATAAGGGTGGTGTCATCTGCATATCTGAGGTTATTGATATTTCTCCCGGCAATCTTGATTCCAGCTTGTGTTTCTTCCAGCCCAGCGTTTCTCATGATGTACTCTGCATAGAAGTTAAATAAGCAGAGTGACAATATACAGCCTTGACGTACTCCTTTTCCTATTTGGAACCAGTCTGTTGTTCCATGTCCAGTTCTAACTGTTGCTTTCTGACCTGCATATAGGTTTCTCAAGAGGCAGGTGAGGTGGTCTGGTATTCCCATCTCTTTCAGAATTTTCCACAGTTCATTGTGATCCTCACAGTCCAAGGCTTTGGCTGAAACTTTAGTCTGTATTTATTCACTGTACCTAAATGGATTTGCTCAGCTGTTGCTGTGAGTTCATGTATTTTGCCTACCTGATGTAAGAACAGTTCTGGGGGTTGGGGAACCATATACTCCATCCCCTGTTCCCAGATAGAAGCTTCGTAGTCATAAAAAGGGTCTCTTCGGCTGCATATCCTATTATTCCCCAGGAGTTCTGGAAGCAGATTCCTGAAAAATCACCCAGATCCCTTTCCTGGATTCAGTTATTGCTACAAACTCAAAGGATGTGTACTCTGGGCAAGTGTGGGAGGCCACAGTGGGGGTCTGCACTGATTGATTCAATGCATGCAACAAATATTGGTCCTCAGTTTTTTGCTTAGCTCAATGCTGAGCTCTGCTCAGGGTCTCTGTGAAGACATAAGGAACATCTCTTCAAGGAGTTTGCATGTAGTCTGGGGAGACTAAATAGGACACACACATCATGGGCTAGTCAGAACCACAGCAGGTGCAGGGCCAAGCTTCAGGGCAGTGGGTAAGGGAATCCCTGAAGGCTGGAGCGGGTGTCTCTCCATAGAGGAGTATTGAACTGGGCCTCACGGGGGGAGGGGTAGAAAGAAGGAAGGAGGGAGGGAGGGAAGAAGGGAGTCCAGACATCAAAGGAATGACCAGGCATAGCCTGCAAGGAAACCAGCAGGGCTGGAGTCTGGGCTGCGGGTTCTGAATGGGGCCAGGCAGTACCCAAGGAGCATCCAGGGAAAACCCTGTGACAGGAAGCAAGATAACAGCTGCTGGCTAAGGTTTGGCAGGAGGGGGTGCAGAAGGCAGGGCGTTCTCTCAGTTCCCTCCCAAACAACAGTGTGTGGAACCCAGGAAAAATTCATCCAGGTCCCTTTCCAGTTTCAGTGGGGCTTCAACCCCTTTCAACTTCTGAGTCCCTGGGCGTGAAGAGCCAATACAGACACCCAGACTGACAGCAGGACTATAGAGAGGATGCTATGCCCAGCCGGGGCTCTGCGGCAGCCATCTTTACCTCCAGAAGCCTGCAGCTACCTTCACCTTCCCAATCTGGCTTCCAAATAACATCATATTCAAAAGAGTCACCATTGATCTTCATGACACTACATCCAGGCACATTTTTCTCCATCCTCAATTAACTGGATATTTCTCTCCTAGAATGTAATCGTCATGAAGTCAGAGAATTCTGCATTCACTACTATAGTCCCAGCACCCAGAACAGGCTGGCACAGAAGATACTTGAGGAAGTCTGGTGCATGAGTGAATGAACTGTCTTCCATTGGCTTCTGTGATGCCATACGCTCCTCCTGCCTCCTCGTCTGCTCGTTCTGTCTCTCCTATAGACTCATCTCCTGCATACTGACGTGGGGGGATGACTCCAAGCCTCCATTCTAGGCTCTTTTCTCATGTAGATTCTCTTTCCTTGGGACATCTTATTCATTACCTGCAGTTCTCATCTGTGACAGATTGTATAATCCAAGGATAGACACATTTTTATATTTATCCCATCCCACATATTCGTCTTACAATGTAACTGACACTCTTTCACCAAAAAGTGGGATCTGAGTTCCCTCCCCTTGAATCCAGGTGGCAGCTTATGCCTTCCTGGACCAGTGAAGTATGGTGGGAGTGACAGTCTATATGACTGCTAAGGTTAGGTCTGAACTGAACTGAAGGTTAGGTCATGTAAATGACACAGTCTCCACCTGGCTCTCTCTCTTGGGATTTTTGCTTTTAGGACCAATCCATCCCCTTGTGAGGAAGCCCAAGCCACATGGAGAAAGCCACATGTGGGTGTTACAGCCAACAGCTAAGCTAAGGTCTCAGCCAAGAGCCAACATCAACATCAGATAATTCCAGCTCCCAGCTCCCAGCCATGGAGAATTCCAGCTGAGACCTCAGACATTGTAGAACAGAGTTAAGTCATCCCCTCTGTACCCTGTCCAAAGTCCCAACAGACCCAAACCATAAGAGATAATAAATGACTGGTGTTGTTCTAAGTCACTAAGAGTTGAGGTAATTTGTTACTCATTAATAGACAACCACTACACCATCTGTACGCTGATATCTCCTACGCATATATTTCCATCCCAGTCTTCTCCTTTGATCTCTGGAGCCATATTCCAAATGCCTACTCATCATCGCCACATGGAGGTCTCAAGGGAACTGCCATCCCACCATGTCCAGAGCTGAACTCTAATTTTCCCACAAGAGTGCTCCTTTTCCAGTGTTTTCTTTCTCAGCAAATGGCTCCACCGTCTTACCATTTTCACAATCCAGAAACTTAGAGCTCATCTGTAACCCTTTCTTCTCTCCCTCGACCCACAACAAATTCTGTCATTTTCGCTCTTAAATATCTCCCTCATCTAACAACCTTTTCTTCACCCTCACTACCAGCCCGGCTCAAGCCACCAACCCTCCTCACCTGCCTTTAGACCTGCTGTTCCCCATCTTTCCGAATCTCACTTGATTCTCTCCCGGTCATTCTTCAGACTGCCATCAGCACAGTAGAGCACTCAAATGACATTTCTACATCCTTAAGATCAAGACTAGAATACCTAGCACATAATACAAGACCATAGGAGATCCAACCCTTGCCCAGCCTCTCAAAATCTGGGCCATCCTCCCCTAGATCGCTCCCACCGCCATTCGTCAGTTCCGGGACTGAGCTGTGCTCTTCCTGACAGAGGGACACGCACAAGTGCTCATCTTCCCAGGAAAATCTCCTCTGTTCCCCATCTTTCACCTAATCAATTTTTATTCATTTTTCAGATGTGACTCTTCCCCGATCCTCCCTGTAAGATCTTCTGTCAAATGCTGTCACAGCTCCAGATACTCTTAAACCATAGCATATCTCTGGCTGTAATTGCACATCCTCCATGAGATCGTTTGATCAATATCTCCCCTTCAAGAGCAAAGGCTCTGGGCCAGCAGCAACCATACCTGTTTCACCCCTAGCACAGGAGAAGGCATTCTGTAACATCTACCACTTATGGAACGAATGATTTAGGGAGCAGAGGATACAAAGTGGATAGGTGAGTGGCAAGCTATAGCCTTGAGGGCCAGGAGCACACTTCTCAGTTTTAGAAAGTGAAAGTAGAAAAGTGAAAGTTGCTCAGTCATGTCAGACTCTTTGTGACCCCCAATGGACTATACAGTCCATGGAATTCTCCAGGCCAGAATACTGGAGTAGGTAGCCTTTCCCTTTTCCATGGGATCTTCCCAATCCAGCGATCGAAGTCAGGTCTCCCACAATGCAGGTGGATTCTTTACCAGCTGAGCCACCAGGGAAGCCCATGAATACTGGAGTGGGTAGCCTATCCCTTCTCGAGGGGATCTTCCCCATCCAGGAATCAAACTGGGATCTCTTGCACTGTAGGCGGATTCTTTACCAACTGAGCTATCACGGACAGCCTTCTCAGTTTTAGGAGCTTTTCTCATGAACTATTCGGCACACTTTCTCCTCTCTGGAAGACACAATATTTTCTAAAATATAAATTGCCTTTGGGATTCAGAACCCAGCACCAGTGTGGGGGGAGGGGGATAGGGGTGACAAATCACAGTTAATTTAAAACCAATCATGGGCATCCCCTTGCCCAGGACTGAGACAGGAGTCAGCATGGGGTACAAGGCTTGTGAGACAAGAAGGGAAGGTGAGCTTTAAAAAGGGACAGGAGGATGCTCTTGGGTGAAGATGTAACATTGGGGTCACTGTAGGCTCTTGTGGTCCAGAGAGAACACCGGTCCCATAAATGGCAGAGGCAAGCCAATGGATGGAGAGAACAGAATAACTGACCTAGAACTGCTTGTGATATGGGACAATAAATGGTTTAAGCCAGAGTTTCTCATCGACAACACTACTGACATTTTGGGCCACGTAATCCTTCATTGTGGGTGGCCGTCCTTACACACTGCAGAATATTGAGCAGCACCCCCGGCTTCCACCTTCTAGATCCTAGTAGCAGCCCCCACCCTGCCCCAGTCCCAGCTGTGAAAACCAAAGACGTCTCCAAACGGTGCCAAATGTTCCCTAGGGGATCAAATCATCCCCTGTTGAGAACCACTGATGTAAGCCAGCTGAGCTTAACTGCTACTTGTAGTCAAAAAGCATCTTAAGTGATACAGCATCCCCCAACTTTGTTTACTCAAAACAGACTAATCTCTTTTCACCTTTGCCCACCCACGTCTTCCTCCAGCCCCAGACCTGCTCTATAATCACAGATCCAGTTCGCATGATTACATTGCGCCCACCCATCACCTTCCATCCTAGCCGTCCTTACCTCTGCTTCCCCTGAACTCTCAGAATTCACTCACGGCCGCAGCCGCATCCCGACCATCTCTGCCTTCGTCATCTCCTGCCACTTGCTGCAGGAGCTGTGGGAAGGCTCTCAGTTACTCGCTTTTGCTCGGACGTAGATCTCTGCCACTTCTCCCACACATCCGTGAGGCCACTGTAAGTTCTGTACGGACCTTCCTACCAAGGATCCTTTCCCACGCCTCCATTCCTGCCCATTCGTCTTATCAGTCTATCCCTCCATCCACTCATTCATCCATCCACTATTCAATACATATTTTGCACACTTAGTGGGAGCTGCAATAGGCCCCAGGTACCACATGGATTTCCCTGGTGGCTCAGATGGTAAAGCATCTGCCTACAATGCGGGAGACCTGGGTTCAATCCTTGGGTTGGGAAGATCTCCTGGAGAAGGAAATGGCAACCCACTCCAGTACTCTTGCCTGGAAAATCCCATAGACGGAGGAGCCTGGTAGGCTACAGTCCATGGGGTGAGAAAGAGTCGGACACGACTGAGTGACTTCACCAAATGGATAAGATATGGAACTTGTCCTTAAAGAGCACACAGCCTGGCTAAGAAGACAGTTTCCTAAGCCAATGAGAAGTGCTACTCATGTTGAAGATATTTGACCTATTATGAAACAATGTGTTTTCACACCCTGAGCAACCCTCAGATTTAATTACATATTCAAAAGGATGCTGATAACAAACTCCATTGATACACGAAGCAGGTCTGGCAGGACCGTATCTGCCAGTGTGGCTAGTCCAGTTCCAGTAACTCAATGAACTTGGGAGAAATAAGAAGGCCTACATTTCAGCATGTTATGTTAGAGTCAGACTTTTTTTCCTTCCCCTCCAGACTGTTCTCCAACTGGTCTGAATTAGTGAGGTCCAACTGTTTCTATTTAAAGAAAAAGGCAACAAAATCTTCAGGGCGTGCCTCCAAAAATCAAGCCAGAAAACACACACACACACCGCCACCAAGTCCATCATCCACACACTCTGCCCTAAGGACAGGGATGTACACTGACACACACTGTCAGGCCGTTGAGGGAAAACACAGAAATCGGGCAGCCGCTCAAACAGCTTGTAGCTAAAGAGATGGAAGGATGGCAGAGGGAGGGGCAGGGCAAGAAGGGGGTTGGTGAAGAAACGGTTCCAAGCACAACAGAAGAGCTCTCGCCTGAAGATTCTGGATTTCCTCTTTGGTTCTTTGAAAGAATAAGTCTCTGGTTCTATTTGGCTAGGGGACCAGCCCTTGTGGGGTGTGGCCTTGGGCTCTCTCTTCCCCTTCACAGTAACTCTATTGTTCAGAAACTGCGGCCAATTTATGGAAAGAGGTGGAATGTTTATGTAACTGACTCTGCTTTAGACAAGACGTTTGAAAGAGGGGGAAAAAAAATGACAGATGGAAGGAAGCCAGTCCAAACAGGGTTTTTCTTCCTTTCTGGACACAGATGTTGGAAAACAGAGAAGAGGGAAGGAGGGAGGGGAGAGAAGAAAGTCAGGGGCTGAGAAGGAATGCCAAAGTCCGAGCTTGGCCAGAGACGCCCAAGTCTGTCTCTGTGGCCCTGGGCAGAGCCTTGGAGCAGAGCCTCCATTTTTGGAAGCTGCTGTTTTCATTAAATAGGTCAAACCAGTCAGAGCAGCCCTGGTGTGGGCTCTGGATCTCATTAGCCTAAAATGGGTGGGGTAGTGCTGGCTTGTGAAGGAGTGCATCCCCTGGTGTGTACTTGGTTGGGGTGGGGGGGCGGGGATGAGGGGACTTCTTTACTGCTTTCCCCAAAGTCAGGCCCCAGGCAGCTGGGGCTGCCAGGAGGGCCAGACCACAGATGGAGAATGCGCTTCATTAAGCAAGGAGTCCGCTCTGCAGCCCGGAGGCCCAGGCAGTCTGGAAAAATCAGAACTGCTTTGAGCAGGAGTCACAGGGACAAATCTCACCCCTGCACCCAGCCCAAGTGGGTGAGGAGTTAGGAGAAGGAGCTTCGTGCTTAAAACGGCCCCAGAGTCTTGGGAGCTAACTTCGGACATAGAAGGCTATACCAGGAGGAGATGAAATCTTTATCTTCCCGATTATAGGATTTGGGTCTTTGGGAGCACTTATCTGATAGGAGAGACCGTTTGTTGCCCTCAGGGAACCTCAGTTTCATTGGGAAAAACTCAATCCTTGAATGCAGGGATCTCCCACTAGACAGCTCTTGACGGAGACTCCAGTCTGATTGGGGAGGCAGGACTGTAGCAAATGAAACACATTTGAAACTCATCAGATTAGCATGAAAACAGGCTCCAGTGAATTTTGCGCGAAGTGAGGCCATGCTAAAGGAATTACATTTAGTAATACTATGTAAAGGGGTTACACCTACAGTGGGATGGGGTTAGGGGTGGTTCCTACAGAAAGGCAGTTTTGAGCAGCTGAATGGCCATGGCTCGGTGAGGACAATAGAACAACAGGCTGAGTGTGAGTGTGAGCTGTAGCTTTAGTTCTTAGGGAGCGGGAGTCAGAAGCTCACATCTCTGGAGGTCTCCAGTTGACTGTTTCGGGGTGGTGAGGCAGGGCCTGGGGGTCCAATACCTGACAGCAGGAGAATGAAGATGAATCGACTGACCGACAAGTTTTCCCCAAGGGATTCAAAGCCAGCCGCTGGGATCGCCGGGGCAGGCTGCAATGACGTCTCTGTGAGCACATCCTTAGAGGCCAGAGACCTGTCCAGTGTCCCCCAGGAATCAGATGACTTATCATTGCTCATCGAAATGGGGACGCTGTGGAGAGGGGAAGGGAGGTTACTAAAGGTTATGCTGGGCCCACAAGCCTGACCCAGGCCTATTCCAGATAAATCAGGACATTTTGCTACTATCCCTTCCTAAAATCTTTAAGGCTCTAGGTGTGTGCGCAATTGAGGTTTTAAGAAAACCAGATTAGCTTCAAATATCCTCCTCAGCACCTTAATTCTATCTGATGATTTTTATAGAAACATTACTATATATAGATACATAGTGTATATGTATTTGTGTTAAGTCACTTGAGTTGTGTCTGACTCTTTCCAGTAGTCATATATGGATGTGAGAGCTGGACTATAAAGAAATCTGAGCGCAGAAGAATTGATGCTTTTGAACTGTGGTGTTGGAGAAGACTCTTGAGAGTCCCTTGGACTGCAAGGAGATGCAACCAGTCCATTCTAAAGGAAATCAGTCCTAGATGTTCGTTGGAAGGACTGATGGTGAAGCTGAAACTCCAATATTTTGGCCACCTGATGTGAAGAGCTGACTCATTTGAAAAGACCCTGATGTTGGGAAAGATTGAAGGCAGGAGAAGGGGATGACAGAGGATGAGATGGTTGGATGGCATCACCGACTCAATGGACATGGGTTTGGGTAAACTCCGGGAGTTGGTGATGGACAGGGAGGCCTGGCGTGCTGTGATTCATGGGGTCGCAAAGAACTGGACATGACTGAGCAACTGAACTGAACCCTATGGACTGTAGCCCACCAGACTCCTCTGTCCATGGGATTCTCCAGGTAAGAATATTGAAGCGGGGTGCCACTTCCTTCTCCAGGGGATCTTCCCGACCCAGTAATCAAACCCAGGTCTCCTGCATTGCAGACAGATGCTTTACCAACTGAGCTAGGAGGGAAGTGTGTGTGTGTATACTTAGGAGTATATATGTGCGCTCTGTCAACATATATACATACTTACGTCTGTATCGGTAGATAGATTGAGATATATACACATAAAATACAGAAGTTTCATGAATTTTCAAAAAATATTTAAATTAAAATGAGAGACCTCAAAAAACTTAATTCTCGTAGCAAACCTCTTGGGACTATGTCCTCTGCTTCCTAAGGTGCACTATCATAGATGTACGTTATTTGTGGTTGCTCAAAATCTTTAAGACACCCTCTCGATATTCTAACAGTTCTTCAGGGTATACACCCCACCTTCCCAAGGGAAGCAAAATAAAATGAAACTGCTCTTGTTTTCCAGTTTCCCTTGCTCTGAGAAGGCAGGTAAGGGATTTAAGTTCCACCAGTCAGACACACTTTTTCTTGAGAACAGTGTTACCTAGAGACGGGATGTCACAGGGGTCATCCTTTTTGCTGGTACCAGATTGGGGCAGGCCCACTGCGGGTTGGAGGCAGCACCCGCCTGCTCCTGACATGGGCAGCGGCTCCCGTGACCGCCAGATCTGCAGCGTGGCTCTGGGAGTTGTCCTAGAAACTCAGCTGGAGTCTATTTTTTCAGTCTTCCCAATGTCCATAATAAATCTCATTATACTTAAACCAGATGGAGAAAATTTCAGGTTTTTTTTTTTTTTTAATTTTACAAAGAAGGAGTCTGTTATTTCAGATGATACAGGGGCAAAGTTTGAGGAGACTGTGGCTACACAGTATGAGGAAAGGGGCTCATCCTGGGGGAAATTTAGCTCCGGGGAATGAAAGTGTTAGTTGCTCAGTCATGTCCAATTCTTTGTGACTCCCATGGACTGTAGTCCTACCAGACTCCTCTGTCCATGGGATTCTCTAGGGAAGAATCCTGGAGTGGGTTGCCATTCCCTTCTCCACGGATCTTCCCAACCCAGGGATCAAACCCAGGTCTCCTGCATTGGCAGGTAGATTCTTTACTGTCTGAGCCACCAGGGAAGCCAGGGAATGAAGTGGGACTCTAAAGCAAGCCCACCTCATTTACCCAGGGCCCCGCCCTGGCCTCTTCAACTGGGGTGCACATCCCCTTGCTTCCCTCTGTCCTTCCCTCTGCTGTCCCACAAGTCGGGAGCTCCATCACGCTTCCTGCTTTTGTACATCCATTCTTAGTCTTTGTATTGCTTCCCAAGCTGGGATTTCCTGGATCCAAGAGCAGCTCAGGGTCCCGGTACACCTCATTAGCTTGGTGAACAGTGAAAAGAGCAGCCTGACTCAGATGTTCCACCTCTGCCCCAAGGGGGAGTCATCCTGGGTACCTCACTGACCCTCTTTGAGCTTCAGTTTCCTTATCTGCTAAATAAAGGCATTGGAATAGCTCTCTAATTCTTAACCTTTTGGACATCATAGACTCTGTTAAAACTCTGATCCTGTTTCTCCTTCCCTCTACTCCCTCCTGCCCCATCAGTTCAGTTCAGTTCAGTCGCTCAGTCGTGTCCGACTCTTTGAGACCCCATGAATCGCAGCACACCAGGCCTCCCTGTCCATCATCAACTCCCAGAGTTCACACAGACTCGTGTCCATCGAGTCAGTGATACCATCCAGCCATCTCATCCTCTGTCGTCCCCTTCTCCTCCTGCCCCCAATCCCTCCCAGCATCAAAGTCTTTTCCAATGAGTCAACTCTTTGCATGAGGTGCCAAAAGTACTGGAGTTTCAGCTTTAGCACCATTCCTTCCAAAGAAATCCCAGGGCTGATCTCCTTCAGAATGGACTGGTTGGATCTCCTTGCAGTCCAAGGGACTCTCAAGAGTTTTCCCCAACACCACAGTTCAAAAGCATCAATTCTTCGGCGCTCAACCTTTTTCACAGTCCAACTCTCACATCCATACATGACCACAGGAAAAACCATAGCCTTGACTAGATGGACCTTAATCTCCAAAGTAATGTCTCTGCTTTTGAATATCTAGGTTGGTCTTAAATTTTCTTCCAAGGAGTAAGCGTCTTTTAATTTCATGGCTGCAGTCACCATCTGCAGTGATTTTGGAGCCCAAAAAAATAAAGTCTGACACTGTTTCCACTGTTTCCCCATCTATTTCCCATGGAGTGATGGGACCAGATGCCATGATCTTTGTTTTCTGAATGTTGAGCTTTAGGCCAACTTTTTCACTCTCCTCTTTTACTTTCATCAAGAGGCTTTTTAGTTCCTCTACACTTTTTGCCATAAGGGTGTCATCTGCATATCTGAGGTTATTGATATTTCTCCCAGCAATCTTGATTCCAGCTTGTGTTTCTTCCAGTCCAGTGTTTCTCATGATGTACTCTGCCCCATAACAGACATATAATATGTTCTGTAAAATTTCAAGGGGGTTGTGGACCATTTAAAGTCCATATTTTCAGTGAGGAGATTCAAAGTTTTAACCAGATTCCTCCCCAAAACTAAAACCCTCAAATTTTAAGAACCCTGCTCTAAGATCTTAATGGGTGATGATTTTGGAGAATTCGAAGCTGGAAAGGCCTGTCTGCCTGTTTATCTTGGCATTGCCCCTGGAAGGAGTCTTTTGCTCCACTGAGCCACAGTTTTCTTATCTGTAAAATAAAAATAGTAATACCTGCCCTAGCAACCTTATAGGATTGTTAGGAGAGTTATATCATAATTGAAGTAAAAGGTTTTATAAACCATAAAATGTTTTATAAATGTGAGAGCTCAATTAACCGGCTTACTTTTTCCTTTCCTAACACCTAGGGGCTGGATTGTGACCTCCAGCCAGAACTCACTGAATTCCTGGTATGAGAGGTGAAACCTACCTGTGTTCCCTTACTGACCAGTGGTCCTCTCCCCACCCCCAGGGCTTCAGCGAGGCTGTGTCACGTTCCACAGTCCAGGCCTGTGAACATCATTTCCATCAAAGCTGTCTGCTCCTTGTAACCCTCACGTCCCTCCACTCAACACATCGACCATGGGCACAGTCCGTCACATGGTCACCCACCCAGTTCTGTTCCACAAGGTGGCAGGGAGCAGTCGGGAGGGAGGGCAGACTTGGTAAGTACAGTGCCATATGTCCCAGCCCTGTGGTTCTCTCCATCACATTCCTATTTCTCAGACTTCATGTCGAAATTTGGGGCTCAGAACATATGAACCCGGGACTCATTCCCCTGGGATCTTCACAGTCTGGGGGGGATGCAGAGACAGGCACACGCACCCTGATTAGAAGTTAGGACACACACATTCTTACCCAGTTAGACGCACTCGGGGAGGGCTGTCTGTCACAGGCTTGACCTGGCCTGCATGGCACCAAGGCACGACTTCAAAGGAGGGGTGTGGTAGAGTTGGCAGTCACTCGGGCATGTGGCTTACCTTCCTGCCAGTATTTTCCCTGACAAGACTTTACTTGCCACCCACATCCTGCCTCTCTGGTAGCACAGAGGATTAAAGACCACTCAGCTCCTGACAGGGGCCCTTGCCACCCTGTGAACACAGCTGTCTGCAGCCCCTTCCCATCCCCTGCCTGCCCAGTCCTGGCTCTACTCATGCTAGGATGGCCCATGTGTCCCTGTCTGGGGAGTGGGGATGATGGGAGGAGGAAATGGACCAGAGCCAGACCACCCCAAGACGTTAACCCTCCAGTGCTGGGAGTTTTCACTGGAAATTGCTGAGAGTGGGAGAGCTTTCAGTGCTTTTCTGTGGTCCCATGGCCTTGAACTAGAGAGCGGGGCTGGAGGTCCCCAGGAAGCATGAATATGGTGCCAGGACAACAGGGAGGAAAAGGGACGTAATGGTGAGCCAGGTGGGAGCTTCATAATTCCTTGTATAAGAGATCAGCAAGATCCAGGCTTAGACCCAGAGCTAGGCTTTAGCCCAAGGGTACCAGTATTACAGTCCAATATAGTGGTCACAATATGGGCTCCAAAATCACTGCAGATGGTGAGCGCAGCCATGAAATTAAAAGATGCTTCCTCCTTGGAAGAAAAGCTATGACAAAGCTAGACAGCATACTGAAAAACAGAGGCATTATTTCACCAACAAAGGTCTGTCTAGTCAAAGTTATGGTTTTCCAGTAGTCATGTATGGATGTGAGAGTTGGACCATAAAGAAAGCTGAGTGCCGAAGAATTGATGCTTTTGACCTGCCATGTTGGAGAAGACTCTTCAGAGTCCCTTGGACTGCAAGGAGATCCAACCAGTCCAACCTAAAGAAAATCAAGTCCTGAATATTCATTGGAAGGACTGATGGTGAAGCTGAAACTTCAATACTTTGGCCACCTGATGTGAAGATCTGACTCATTTGAAAAGACCCCGATGCTGGGAAAGACTGAAGGTGGGAGGAGAAGGGGATGACAGAGGATGAGATGGTTGGATGGCATCACTGACTCAATGGGCATAAATTTGAGTGAACTCTGGGAATTGGTGATGGACAGGGAGGCCTGGTGTGCTACAGTCCATGGGGTGGCAAAGAGTTGGACACGACTGAGTGACTCAACTGAACTGCTGGTAGCCACTAGACACCTGTGAATATTGAGCACCTGAAATGTGTCTTGTCCTAAGTGGTATGTGTTGTGTAAAATACGCACCAGACTTCAAAGACTTAATACACAACAGAAAAGAATATGCAATATCTCATTCATTATTTTTATGTGGATTACATCTTGAGGGCTTCCCAGGTGGTGCTAGTAGTAAAGAATCCGCCTACAATACAGGGGACCTGGGTTGGATTCATGGGTCAGGAAGAAGGAAATGGCAACCCATTCCAGTATTCATGCCTGAAAAACTCCATGGACAGAGGAGCCTGGTGAGCTACAGTCCACATGGTTGCAAAGAGTCAGAGCATATGTTGAAGTGATACTGTTTGGTACATGTTGGGTTAAATAAACTATATTATTAAAATTATTAAAATTAGTGTCACCCATTTCTTTGAGGGTTTCCCTGGTGGCTCAGAGGGTAAAGCATCTGCCTGCAATGCAGGAGACGCAGATTCAATCCCTGGGTCGGAAAGATCCCCTGGAGAAGGAAATGGCGACCCACTCCAGTATTCATGCCTGGAGGATACCATGGACAGAGCAGCCTGGTAGGCTACAGTGCACAGGGCTGAAAAGAGTTGGACATGACTGAGTGACTTTACTTCACTTCTTCATTTCTTTGAAAAAAATTTTTCTAATGTGGCCACTAGAAAATTTAACATCATGCACCTGGTTCGCATTATATTTCTGTGGAAGAGTGTTGGTCCAGCAAAAGTGAAGCAAAGTCCAGGGCGGTCAGCTTTGGAGACAGGACCAGCAAGGAAGGGCCTGCTATGGCCCCTTGACAGGACTCATTATGAAGTTCAGCTGGGGTTAGGAGCCTCCGCAGAACTGAGAATGGGCCTGACCTGAACTAGGACTAGAGCTCGGGACACCCATTCCTATGCTGGATCCTCTCAAGACGAGCGCCCTTATTCCCTCACTCTCAGGGCTGGACTGATGAACTTGCAGCTTGTCGTGTAGGGAGAGGAAGGAGATGCCCCTTCCCCATTCCGGGGATGCTGGGGCCTCTGTCTAGGGGACCTCCCTGCTGGACCCATTGGGGTTTCAAGGACTGGGGGAGAGGGGTGGTGGTAGGGGTGTTACCCATTTCTTCCTGCTGAGAGGGCTTGTCACAGCCTTTGAGCTCAGAGAAGAGAGATACCCCTTCTAATGCAGGGCATGTTCTATTATTTATTAACCCTGAGGAGGGCTGCCCATGCTGGCCTTCCAGCTGGTTAATTGGATTTCATGACAACTTTTTTAAAGGGGATTTTCTGAGGAGCAGCGTTGTGTCCTGCCCCAGGGGTCCTGTGAGGTTTCCTCCATCTCCTTGCAAACACAGCCACTGCTGTATAACACAGAGCTTTAATCATCCATGTCAGGCTAGTCCCAGCCCCATCGGAAGCTGTGGTGGGGCTCACACAGCCACTGATGCTCAGGGATGGGAAATGAGTCCCTTCCTTGGCTGAGATGAAGAAAATATATAGTGTGTCTGATATGCAGCAGACTGCTGGCTAATTTGTGTCTTTGAGTACAGCCCCTGGTAGGTGAAAGTGTGCTGCTGATCAGAATGAGAGTGTCATAGGTTTGTGCTTCCTTCTGGTTAAGGAGACATTAATAAACATAAGGTCTGGGGATAATAGTTATTATCAAGGCAGAGGTCCTATTTAGACAGTTATTTGGAGAACAGGCGGCTAAACACTAGCACGTCGTGATCTGCTCATTGTCCATCCTCTGCGGTCAGGTCTGCCACGGTTAAGACTTCATGGAAAAGATGCTCAGGGGTGAACAGGCGGGGAGGCTCTGGCTGATCCACAGCCATTCCCTATCCTGCAGCCTAAGCAACAGATAAGGACAAGTGCAAGGTCTGCTGCGCAAATTCTGCAGATATCCCAAGCTACGTTTTCAAGCACAGGCAAGAATTGTCTGTGTTACAGTAGCATTTACTGGAGAGCTCTTTTTAACTGTCAGAATGAGTTCATTTATAGAAAGGATTGCTGAAGATGGTGGCTGAGCAACTTAAAGCAAGAAAGCAAGATGACGTTCAGTCATCTTGTGCTGAGTTCTGACGCTAGACGCTGGTAGTAAGTATGTGCCCACAAACAGCTGTCCTGTGGTCCACAGAGAAGAATCCTATTCCAAGGTTTGGAAGGAACCCTGAAGAGAAGGGATGAAAAGGGAGGATCTGAGGCACTGAAACCCCTAGAGACGAGGCTGGCAGGAGTTCAGGCAGCCAGGGAATCCCTTGTTCATACCCACTGAATTGTGTCCCACATCAACAAGGACAATGATCACAGAGCTATTAGCATCATATGCCTACATTATATAGAATGACTTACACCCTTATCTACTTACATATCCCAGACTGGTACAGACTTCCCTAGTAGCTCAGATGGTAAAGCATCTGCCTGCAATGCAGGAGACCCAGGTTCAATCCCTGGTCGGGAAGATCCCCTGGAGAAGGAAATGGCAACCCACTCCAGTATCCTTGCTTGGAAAATTCCATGGAAAGAGGAGCTTGGTGAGCTATAGTCCATGGGGTCACAAAGAGTCATACACAACTGAGCGACTAACACACACAACCTGGTAGTGTAGGTATTACTATTAGCCTCATTTACTCATGCTGGCGGAGGGCACAGCAACCCACTCCAGGATTCCTGGAGAATCCCATGGACAGAGGAGCCTGGTGGGCTACAGTCCCTAGGGCCGCCAGGAGTCGGACACGAATGAAATGAATTAGCGCACACACACATTTCCTCCTGAAGAAACCAGAGCTCAGGAAAGTCAAGGCACCTTCTAGACACAAGGTACTTATAGCGAGGATGTGCCTGTAAACCACTTCCCAAATTTATGGAAAGCCAGGATTTTAACTGAGGTCACTAATGCTAAAACCCATGATTAATTCCTAATTTATAATTAAAAAAAAATTCTAGTTGAAACGTCATTATAGATAGGGGAGGGGATGTTACATTTCATATATCGTGGACCAGCTTGGAAAGTTTTCATACAAAATGTGGACCTTGAATGGGCCTTGAGGGGAAGTTACTCTTTGCATAAATGAGGATACGGAGCAAGGTTACCCCAGGCTAAGGGAGAAGCTGGGGTGACGGCTGTGAGATGAGAAGGAGCAGGTCAGCAGGGGAGAATACTGAGGAGACAAAGTGGCTGGGCAGAAGGTGGGGTTGGGCAAACGGCCTGGGCTGAGATCTGGAGGGCATTGAGAGGCCTGAGAAGGGGAGAAAACTGGTAGCCTGGTGATTCTGGACAGTCAGCCACAGAATGGACGGGAAAGAATGCCTGGCGACAGACAGGGAGCTTTTGAGAAGGAGTGAGGTCTGTAATGGCAGTTCATTCCCATTTAGAGATACCTAGAGGGAGAAAACCGGCCAATTACGGGTCAGAGGGAGAGGGTCAGGGGACTCAGAGTCCAGCTGGAGAATGTGGACACAGGCTCGCTCCCAGAAGCTGTCCCCAGCACATCAGGAGCCTCCGCAAGACTGAGGGTCCCTGCCCATCCCCCAGGGCACTCCAGTCCTGCAGGCCTAGCTTGAGGGTAGGGTCTCCCTTGCCAGCTCCTCCCTGCCCCCTCTGCAGAAAGACTGAGACATTCCCCTTTTCTCCATCCTCTTGTTTCTCTAATTTTATGATTGTATGAAAATAAGGTTCCCAAATTGCCTTTAATTAGCTTTAATAAGACAGCCTTTTTGCTAATTAAAATGATTATTAAGAAACCATTTATTGAGAATGAATGCAGTTGTTAGAACCTAGGAGAATTCTGAACTCTTAATAATAACAACATCAGACACCACCAGCCCCTTCAGACCACTGCACCTGCCACACTCCTGAACTCAGAAGGGCCGGCGCTCAGGCTAGGGGCTCAGGGTTTCGACACGGTTGCTCTCCACGGAACCTCCAAGGGCAACTGCGGCCTGCATTTCTAGGGCCGCTCCTTTCCTGGGCGCTGGGGCTCTGACTGTAGAATAGGGGCCTGGTAATAAGCACCCGGGTTGGGTTGGCCTATCAAAGAGCCTTGGTGTGCAGCTGAGCGAAGCTGAGCGGGCAGTCAGAGGGCTGTGAAACCTGGAGATTTCCTTCACCTCCCTGCACCTTGGTCCCCCGGACTGTGAGAAGGGCGAGTGAAAGCCTGAGACAGAGGCCCCTTCCGCTGCAGAGCATGCTGGTGCTAAGCGCCTGATGGAGGCTGCACTCCTGGAAACGCACACCTCGGGTGGCGGGGGAGCCTGGGACTGATACAGTCCCCCGCAGCTCATTACAGTTCTCCTCCTCTCCCTCTCCTGGGGGCTTGTGCACGCAGCCGAGGCCAGGGACTGCGATCACGGAACTCGTGAGAAACCTCAAAGACGCCCGGCGCCCGCAAGCAAGGAGCGTGCGCAGGGCAGGGAGGCGCGACCCAGGCGCTGGCCCCGAGGCGCGGAGCTGGCGCTCCGGGGTCCCTGGGTGGGAGCTGCGGCGCTCCCCACCCCACCCCGCCCCACCCCCGGCGGCGCAGCTGCAGACAGCTCCTGGGTGGCGGCGAACGGCTTGTGCAGTCCTTTTTCCTTCCTGTAGGAAGGGGGCTGGGAGCCGGGGTCTGCAGGGGACTGGACTGCGGGCGGGGCCGAGCGGAGGAGGCGGCGGTCAGGCCGAAGGTGGCGCAGTCATCCCGCCTCGAGGAGAGGCCGCGGGCATCTTCTAGGGATGTCTTCCCGTCTGTGTCATCTCGGGCCGTGGGTCCACTCTTCCCCACCGTCCTCCCAGGGTCCTTCCAGGGACCGGGCTGGTCAGTCTGAGCTCTGCTGCGCATGAAACATCCGTGTTTGTTTTTAATGTCACAGTGGCAAGATCGTGGGCCTCGAGTCCCCCGGTCCCGGGCTCCAGTTCGGTCGGCAGAATTTGATGCTTTGTTGACCTTTCGTGACTCAACAGAGGCCTAGTTTCCGATACTTTTCTTCCCACGGGCAGCCCCAAGGATGCTCTGCAGACACGGCGATAAAGTTGCCCAGTCGGAAGCTTGAGACCCGAGCGGTAGTGTGGGAGGACTGTGCACGTGACCTCAGCCGGCCAGGGCGAAGCTCCGAGGCCCCAAACTCAGGGGTCGGCGGCCTTCGCCTCCTCGGGCGCTGGCTGGGAGCCTGGTTAGCGCTTCTGCCCGACTCTCACCCTAGGACGGGTGGGAGACCGCGCTGGACAGCCCCGAGGTCCTGTTATTAGCGAGTCTGGGGTGCAGTGGCCGGGGGGTGGTGGTGGTGGTGGTGGGTGGGATTGTAAAAGGTCCCCAGAAGGTTCCACGGGGCCGCCAACGTTGGGAACCAGCGACTCCTTTCCGCCCCAGGGAAGCAAAAACCAAAGAGGCCTAGGTGGGGAGGGAGCGAGTGGGTCCCCTCCGGGGTGCAGGTGGCCTCGGACGGAGTCACAGGCACGCCCAGGCGCACACTCAGAGGGGCCCGCAGCATCCATGCCCGCGCGCGCGCGCGCGCGCACACACACACACACACACACGCCTGCTCACGCGTTCGCCGACACTCACACCCGCCCCGGCTGCCTCCTCTGGCGGCTGGGGCTCTGGGCGACCTGGCGAGGGGGCGCGAATGCCGGCAGTGGGGTCCCGCCCCGCAACCCCGAGGGTCTCCGGCCCCCGGCGGCCGGGGCGCGCGACTGCTGGGTGACAGCGCGGCTCCTCCGAGCCTGGGGCGCTGCGCAGAGCCCCCGCCGGGCCGCGCGGCACTCGCTCTGGCTCTTTGTTATGCTAATTCCCCTTCCCAGCTGGTGCCAGCTGCCTGCACAATGAGCGCCCCGAGCCCTCGCCAGTCCTCGCCAGCCAGGGAGTGGGGGCGGGGTGTGTGTGTGTGTTGTGTGTGTGTGGCGAGGGGGTGTGCTCGGTGACCTGCGCTCTGGATCCCAGCTTGGCCCAGCCTGGTTGGGTGGTGAGCCGCCCCCCGCCCACTCCAACCCGACTCCTAAGCGGCTCCCTCCTCCCCCGCGTCCTCCCCTCCCCCACGCTTGCAGGGCCGCGCCCCTCGGGACCTGCCGGGCATCCACTGATTCATTCCAGTCGTCCGGGCTGCCGCCTCCAGGTGCCAGGGCTGGATGAAAAGTAAAAGGCTCCTCGGCGGCTCGAGAGCCGTGTGGATGAAAGGGAAGCAGCCGCCTCCCAGACCACACAGCTAATCCTCCCATAAACCTCGAGCAAATAAGGGGAGAGGAAGAACAGGCCGGCTACAGATGTGGAGCCTCTGGGGATCCCCAAATTAAAACTCGAGCAGGGGAAGCACTTGGACCACCACCAAATGACACTAATTGGGTTACGGGACCATAATCTTGGCTCATATGAAAAAAAAAAATCCCAACAACAGTTACAGTCACAGCTGCAAGGACTGTCTTCATAAAAAGAAGGGGGAAAGTCCGCTATTTTATTACTCGTAAACACGAGAGAGAAGAGGGTTCTCGGATCTCCTGCCTGCGTAGTGCAGGCAGGCTGGTTGCTTGAAGGGAAGGACAATCTTTGCATCAGGCGGAGCGGCGCTGTGCCTGGCTGGCTGCGAATGTAATAGGTCGGGGTGGGGGAGAGACCTCTCTGGGAAGGGGGAGGGTACGTGTACTGAGACACCGCGGGGGAGCGTGGCGTATCTGCAGGAATGTATTTCAGGCAATTGGTTAGCAGCTATATGCAGAAAACAATCATCTGGACCGGAAAACTCAAGAGATTTATTCTTTAAGAAACATCCCAAAGCAATGTCTTGGGTTCACGGGGCGGGGAGGCGAATAATAAGGGCATCCTGGGGAAGGAAAGGAAGGAGTGAGCCGATACAAAATTCTAGTGAAAATCTTGGAAAGCTCTCTGCTTGTTTTGAGTCCCTGATGTTAAGCCAGAGGAGACCCATCTTAGAGGCCCTTTGAGGGCAGCTTCATCATTTGACAGATGGGAGATTAAGACCCAGAAAAGTTAGGGTATTATAGTTGGTTAGGCAGCTAGTGGGTAGCGGAGGGAGTAGTTAAAGCCAGGCAAGAACCTGTCCCCTAGCTCCTAATCTAGAGCTCTCAACATTAAGTTGGTTATAATGTTATGGTTAAGAAACAGCAGTCATTTGATCAGAAACCAATGGAAGGGACCATAAGAAAACAAGAAGTTACACCATGTTAGAATGGTTGAGTTAAACCTTGTCTGCTCTATAGTGACAGTCAGAACTGGAAATCAATCAGGTCTTGCAAATTCCATCCCAGGGTTCTTCCGAGCCTTTATCTATTCATTCATCATCTATTACAACACCGGGATGGACCTATGGCCCCCAGATTTCCTTATGGGTCCTTCCTGTGCAGGACTAGTACCATTTCCAGATAGATACATGCCCCCCAACCCCATGCTTCATGTCCCTTGTATGTTGTCATCTGGGCTAAAAGTAAAGGTTAAGGCTGGACTAGTTAAGAGTTCTAATTGACTGTCCTTATTGGTAGGAATCCTACTCACTGAAAAAACGAAAAACCTACTCCAGCTGCTGAGTTGCCAAGTATGGGGAGAACAGGAGTCTGGAGCTGGCCAGCCCAGATCTCCCTGGGTAAGCTAAGGTGTCCTGCCTCTCCCACCCCTCCCCCATGCCCCTTTCAGCTGTTTGCTGGCTCAAATGACAGCTACTAGTGTCACCCATGAGATCCTAGAGCCCGGTTGGGTAGGAGAAGAATCTGTCCCAGAGAAGCTCTGGAGCCATCATAGCACAACACTGCATTTTCTCTCATTCTGGCACCAATTTCTGTTTCTCAAACAATATGGTTCAGTTTTTGTGGTCATTTCAGTCCTAACAATCAACGAGCATCACTACAGGTATACCTGACCTTTTGGGAAAATACTCTTGGAACATTGAGAGAGATAGAAATGTAATTTTTTAAATATGAAACCCTATTTGCATGTAAGTCATCAGTGAAGACTCTGAGTTTATAGACAACATAGGGAAAATACAAGAGTTTGAAGTAGGGACAAGCACTCCTTAGCTGAACTTTTTAAACTTAGGTCTCGTAAGTGGAAACTTTCATAGTTTTTTTTTATAACTACTTTGAGGCCACATCCTCAATGTTATAATTATACACAAAATTCTGCTTTGGCCTCCATGATCAGGTATAGAACCATGAGGAATAATGCTGATCTATTAATAAATCTATTTACTCAATACTGTATTTTTTTTTTTCTGAGTAAAAATCAGGTCTAAGAGAATCATTCAATACAGTGATTGGATAAACCTGATCTTTGGCAAATCCTAGGGTTGAGTCAGAGGTTAGTCATTTTTAATCTTTTCATTTGTAAAGGATACCTCTTACTCCTTTCCCATAGCCAAAGAGTTTATCCTCAAAATAAATTGCATTTATTAAAGATAATGCCTTCATGTTTTGAGTTTCTTCCCAGTCTGATCTGTTAACTCAGAGATGATTTAATTCTAACCAATGGTAAAGAAATATGACAAGGTACAGAAATGTGACTATTTCCTGCACAATTGCTTATTAGAAACATTATGATTTCCAATAAGCTTTTGAAATATTAAAAATATCTCAGAATGACTGCTTTCCTAGCTGTCTAAGCACCCTGGGTTCACAGGTTTGACTAGGTTCGAAGGTTTGACACCATCCCCCTGTTTAATTTCAAATTTGCTGTACAGAATCTAGGAGGCAGAATACTTTCCCCAAAGAGAGGGTGTGGTACTGTCACCTCCAGGCTTCAAGGGATTCAGGCACATTAGTGGAGAAGTTATGGAGGCTATTTTACATCCACACTGTGTACCCAGGCAGTCAAGTCACTTCCCTAATATTAAAGTCTTGAATCCTGACAACCTGACAAGGTGGGTACTGCACACCATCCCATTTTACAGATAAGAAAAGTGAGGCACTAGGAAGTAAAAAGGCTTGCTGACCAAGGCCAAGTTTCCACATCGCATTACATTAGCAGAGCTGGAATTTGTGTTCGGGGAGTTTGACTCCAAATCCCACTCTCTTAATTCTGTGCTACATTCCAGTTTCACGAGAAACCCACAACCCCTGTGCCCGAACAGAACAGGAGAGATGAGCTAATGCCTTTACCTACTCACAAAGACAGTTTGCTGGGTTGTCTGAAAAGCACAGCATTACAGGCTTGAAGAACAACAAGGAGAACCCCTCCCAGCCCCCTGAAAGGACAGACTAGCCATTTCTCTCTTCTTGAAAAAAACATTAAGGAAATCCTTAGGTCCCTGAAATGGTTTTTCCTGTCTTTATAAAGAGGTTTGACCCCTCCCCCCGAAATCACCTTCTTTCCTTTTTAATCTTTAGACTGGTCCTTAAAGAGAGTACACTCTGCATGCAGAGGGCTGCATTCCTCAGACTTCGTCCCCTCCACTCCATCAGAGATCAACTCCCCAACCTGTTGCTGAAATCCCTTGCCTTGCTGCCTGTCATTCTCCGTCTTTTCCTTATTATGCAGACAGGGGTGGTATGAGTTTTGAGGATGGTATAGATGCCAGGGTGCTGTGCCAGGTGCATTTCAGAGAGATCTGCTCACTTCTAGATGGCCAGAATACCAGGGCTATGTCACATCTGAACTGAACTGAGCTTAGCACATTGCAGTTGCCTCAGAAGACATCTGCAGAAAAGCACCGTGTCTAGAAATATCCAGGTTGGGTTCAGGTGCGAGCAGACCAATCTGACAGTGTCGTGGAGAATCACACCTGATGCCTGGACTCAGCTGCTCCCATGGAATGACCTGGATGGTGGTAATGTTTGTTGAAAGCCAGCCCCCCTCCCCAAGGTTCTGCTATTTACCCACTGTCTTGGGCTTCCCTGGTGGCTCAGACAGTAAATCATCTGCCTGCAATGCGGGAGACCCAGGTTCGATTCCTGGGTGGGGAAGATCCCCGGGAGAAGGAAATGGCAACCCACTCCAGCACTCTTGCCTGGAAAATACCAGGGACACAACTTGCATCTCTGCAAGTTCTTTTTTTGTGTGTGTTCCCCCCCAAGATACGGCATTTTATGAGGTTTCATAATTTCAAATCAAGGCAATAGTTGCCTCGAAAGGCGTTGAGAAATATGGGAAATTTCACGAGAAATGACTAATTTCATCTCTGTACGTTCCATCAGTTTCATTGCGGTCAAAAGCAGGTGTTTCCAGGCTGTGAATAAGTGGTTTGCATTTTAAAAATTAACAAATTGGACCAACACCAAGGGGAAAAAAAAACAGCCATAGACAGCCCACCAGAGAATTGTTTACCAAAGAAGAAGAATCTCATGGTGATGGTTTGCAAACACCACCAGACTAGCTTGTGTAAATCCCCTTCGTTTAGTCATCGCTCTTCAGCCTGTCACAGATAGTGAAGGGAAATGCAGAAACAGGAAATTACAGACTATTTTAAACAGCATGTTTTATTAAACTCACTTGCTGATGCACTTTATGGCAGGATGCGAGATTCAAGTGTTCATAACTTACATCTTTGCAAGTGCTTTTCCTAAGTGAATTCTCCCAGCTAAAATATGGCAAGTACACAAGGCTGGAAACAATCTCTAAACTAGTAACTGTTTCACCTCAGGTTATGTAGCTACATCACATAAAATGGAGAAGTTTTAGCCAAGGGAAGAGATTATGCCTTGCTTATTCGCTATACTATATAACTCTAAGAAAGCACCGGAGGCATCGTGTAGTTCATTTAAAAGATCCTTAATGCATTTATTTTAAACCACAGAATCAAAACACAACAATCTTAAAATGAATTCCTAGAAAACATATATTGTCTCTTTTATTAAATATTGATGTCATTCTTATCTTCACGGGACATTTCTGCATCTAGTTTAAACCATCATTAATGCCATGCCAAATCCTTGTTTTTGAAAAGGCCTAGTAAAACTGGCAGCAATGTGATTGCACTACAAATACAATGACTACAAATTTCAGGGGTTGTCATCAAAATGGATTTGCACAACTATTTTCAGAAACTTTTGTTGCTCATAGTTTGTTTGAAGGATATAAAAGCTTAGCTGCACTGCAAATGTCCTCATATCCCTGCCTGATATTTATTGTGAGTTTGATACCTTTTAACACCCATGTTTTCTGCAAGTTGTTCTTTGCTCTGGATATACAGAAAGGAAGTACTCAAGGAAAGCTGTAATACAAGTTCACATTTGGAGGGGCGGGTAGCCATGCTTTGATGAAGTTATCTATGAGCTCTAAAAGCCAAGACTATTACATGCACTTGCTTCAGCATCTATGTAACAAATTAGGGTCAAGGATCTTTGGCCTGATAAACATTTCCATTGTCTTCAAATATCAGGCGGAAGATCCTTGACCCTTATTATTGATTAGGGTCATTTATTTTCACCTGGTTTAAGTTTTTCCTACTTTCCCCCCAGGTTCCTGTCCTTACAGTCTTATTCCCTTCAAGGTGAACTATAGAATAATAGGATTTTAAGAATCAAAGCATAAGATGATGATACCTTTGCCCTTTTAAAGAGCCTTTGCCAGGCTCTCATCTACAAATCACCCGCTTGAAGAGAGGAAGGACCAGAGGCGGAGGTTAATGATTTGGTTAAAGACAGGCACCTAGGTGCCTAGGGGAGTAGCAATTAAAGGCAAACTCTGGGGAGCTGGGCCATTTTCTGGAGTGAAGATTTCCCCTCATTTAAATTTTAAAAGTCTGGATTCTGGCCCTATGAGATTTTCCTTAAAGCAAAGAAAGCAGAGTATTATTTCCAGGTAGAGAGACAGCGGTGTGGTGTGGAGGGCAGTTTTAGCTTTTCCCATCTCTTGAGGATATAACTAGAGAACCCAGTTCAGAGGCTTAACTTACAATGAAGGGGAGCCTTGTCCACTCAGGAAAATCTAAGTTAATATCTCTTGAGTAGATATCACACAGGAGGCCATAATGCTTTCATAACAACAGTAGGAACATTTTTGATGTTTGGATGGATGTTTAGGGATTATTTTTTTCTTTAAAGAAAATGTATTCCTTTAAGTATGCTGGAACTGTCCTACAGTCAAAAACTTGATTACGAACTATGATGCATTTTAATGCTACTGGATTCAAAGGCAGGTCTCATCCTTCAGAGAAGCGCTAGTGCGTTCTCTAGAAAATCACCAACTCCATCATTTCACCATTATCTTTAGCTTTGGCCACCATTATCTGGTAACGCTGGGCTGGTGGGGGCGGGAGGCGGGCAGCGGCGGGGTTTAAAAACAAAAGTCCTTTCTTTCATATTCAAATTTCCATGATGTAGTATGCTCATAATAAGAATGCTGCATTTGGCAAATTACTTTCCAACTAGCTTGCCCACTCCCTTTAAAAAGATATTTTTGGCCGTACCAGGTGGCATGCAGGGTCTTAGTTCCCCCGCCAGGGACTGAACCTCACCCCTGCCATGGAAGCACAGAGTCTTAACCATTGGACCACCAGGAAGTTCCAAGCTCGCCTCTCTTACCAAGTGCAATATTAGCCTCTAAGAACAACAATAATACAGAATTAAATGGAATACCTCCACAGCTGTTTTAACCACTTATATATGACAACTGTCAATTGACAACCTGACAATTCAAAAAGAATCAGTTAGGATTCAATATTTATGACTTCATATTATGCTATTTTTTTTCAGAAACTTCACAAAAGCCAAAAAATCTTCAGATCCTTTAAGATAAAACCTTATCCATCACTAACCATGTCATATATTAACACTATGCTCTTAAATCAACAGTAATCTAAACCTACAAACAAGGACCATTCTAAAACACCTGTTGGATGGGCCTCTCAAAAAGCACTCTCTAACTCTGAAAATGCCTGTGTGGCCACTGTCCGTGACAATTTCTAGCGACTTTGAGTTTTTCTTTTAAAGGAGAATGAGCAACGGAAAAGAGAAACAGCCAACAGTCATTAAAATACGAAAATCTGAATGAATTTTGATCATTTTAATAAATATATATCAAGAAAACCTCACTTTATTACAACACATTCATATACAAGCATCTATCATCTAAGTTTTCAACATCAAATGTTTATCAAATATTGAAAATAAAGGACAAAACATCACTAGACTATTCAGCCATTACACAAGAACGGGTTTTAAAAATTGGTCCTTGTGGACATTGTCCAAATGACGATCCTACTCATACACTGTATGAATGAGACCTATATTTAATATTAATAGCAATAATAAAAAAAGCTTTATCTTGGAGAAACAGGGAGGACTTAACTTATTTCCTCCATTTGGAATTTGGTTCCTGTGAAGTATTGTGTAAGGAGGCCCAAGTCAGTCAGTAACCTCGGAAATGGAAATAGAGTTTAGCAGGAGGAGTTAGCTGGCATGGAAGGAAGGATGGTCAGAGGGGCCCCTCTGAACACTCTTGCCAACGTACACATGAAAAAAAACGACTGAGAAAAATGTTGGCCAAATACATAGGAGCTTTTGCCGACTGAGTCCCATTTCTCCAAAATAACTTTCCCCAAACGAAAATCTTTACATTCTTTAAGATAAAACCTTATTGATCACCACATCGTGTATTAACATTGTGCTTCGTAATCAACAGCAAAAGTCATATATAAAAAACCACATGCTTTTATAATCTAAACGAGTGAAATGATGCAAAACAGATTAAAGTATGATGCATGCTACTGGTTCATGAACTGCATTGGACAAGAAAACAAAACAACCCAAAACCCAGAAAACCCAAACCCCAGCAACAGACCGTTGCCATAGAAAAGCTTGAGCAGCTAGTGCTGGTCTCTAACAGCTCTCTCTATTGTTTCCTCCATCCCTTTCTAAAAATGCCAAATCCAAAAGCAATTGGGCATCAAAAAATAAAGGAAGAATAGAGATGTTGAATCAAAAGTTGAACGCAACAGTTCGACGTTAAAGATTTCCAAACAATATTGATCCACCCTGTTTGTATTTTTTTTCCTGTTTGTTAAATCCCTGCTGTACTCTGATTTATCCTTAATTTTCACATTGGCAAAAATTAAGATAAAGTAAGGCACCAAAAATCGCCCTGTATAACACCTTTCTAAAAGCCTCATCACCCATCACAGGCAAGCCAGGAACTTGCAGGGATCACCCTCTACTCATATCCTTGATTGTTGCCCCTGGTCAGGTGTTTCATTTCCTCCTGTCCTATTTTCCTCTGTCACACAAGACGGTTGAATCCAAATATTTAACAGCACCAGGAAGCCATTTCTTCTAGCTCCCTGTCCTCAGTCTTTTATTCAGAAAAAAATACTGTATCACAGAGAAGTAGCAGACATCCTTTGCTGGTTATATTGATTTGCTTACCAAATAACTACCTAATTAACTGGCAAACAGGTGGAAGGTTCATCGCTAGCGACAGGCTCCTTGCGGGTCGTGGAAATAGCACAAGGGCACACTGTCCCCCAGTCTAATCTGCTGATCTTCTCGGTAAAAAAACTAAGATATACGTTTAAGCATTAAGTCAACTGTCTTCTCGGTAACGTCACCACATTTATGAGTAGCTTGCCGATGCCTACAATACAGATGTTTTATGCAATCTGCTCTCCAGGCATTTAAACGACACGGCATGTTCATGGCATAACTGTATCAGTTGTACAAAACTATAAAATCCATTCAAAATAAAATCTATGAGAGCTAATTGATCATGCTGTGCATGCTTCAACGTTTGCGTGAGAAGACGGCTCATATTTTATGTCCTTTGCTGCAGCACAGTTTGTTACTCGGTGAAGGCTCCTTTTTCCTTAAGGACTTCTTCCAAGACTCACTTACACTGCTTTTTTCGTTATATCCAGTCTCAAAATAATCATAAAATTGGCCTTTGCCCTCAAAAGCAAGGTCGTTGCCCACAGGTCCATGGCTCAGGGGGCCACCATCCCTGTTGGTATCATCATTTACTTTCTCATCATTTAATTTGGCCTTTTCCTGAACACCCAGTGACCGGACGTTAGTAACAAAGATTTCACTGGCAGGTATCTGGCCATCACCCTTGTAAACAGGTGTGCTGCCTATGTCAAAATCCACCTGGTGGGAACAGCTCGGCAAAGGCAGAGGGGGAGAGGAAGAGGAAGACGCGGAGGGGGAGGAAGAGGAGGCAGTGGTGGAGGCACTTCCGACATTAGCACTGACCGAAACGGGTAAATTTAGGTAGTGACCACCACATTCCTGGTACAAGCAGCAGGCATGGACCTTTTCACACTCCTCTTTGGCCATCCGAGGTCGTTTCCGGTAAGGACAGTCTTGAGCCATAAACCACTCCTGGGCAGAGGCGCCATTGAAAGAGCAGGCAGGAAAGCACCAGTTATTCTGCATGACAATTTCTCCATGGATCCTCTTCATCAGATTGTTTATAAGCACAGATCTTCGGAGGTACACTTCAGGATCATCGATAAACTTTAGCTTTTCTAAGGACAGATAAAGGATGTGGGCTCGCTCCTCAAAGATCGAGATGGTCTAAAAATCAAAAAGGGAAGAGAAAGCTTAGGAAGTGGCCTTTATTAAAATCTCATCCCAGCATATTTCTCTCTTGGCAGTTTCTGGGCCTGGGGATGCTGGGGTCTGGGTTCCCTCGGGTTCATTTAGCGATGCTCTCCTGGGGGCTGCTAATGTTTCCCCTTCCTAGCAGACTGACTGGTGATGTTGAGCACTGGGGAATCCAGCCACAACTCAGACCTCGGCAGGGGCAGGTCAGGATGTCCGCTCTCTTATGGTGCAGTGAGGGGGATAGTGAAATGCACAAAACTAACCTATGCTGTTACAAGTGAGGGGGAGTTTCTTCGGAGAGCTGAGAAATGGTGACTAGAAAGGGACACTGGGGAGGCTCTAAGCTGCTGGTTACGCTGCTGCTTAATCTGGAGGCCAGTTACATGGCTATTTCACACTTTGTGAAATTCATCAAGCTGGACTCTTATGACACTTGGGCCTTAATGTGCATACCAAATTGCTTCAGTCCTGTCTGACTCTGCATCCCTATGGACTCTCTGCAACCCTCTGGACCATAGCCCGCCAGGCTCCTCTGTCCATGGGATTCTCCAGGCAAGAATACTGGAGTGGGTTGCCATGCCCTCCCAGGGGGTCTTCCTGACCCAGGATCGAACTTGTGTCTCTTATGTCTCCTGCATGAGCAAGTGGGTTCTTTACCACTAGCGCCACCTGGGAAACTCTGGGCCTTTATATGTGTGTATACAAATATACATGCACACACACATACTCATCTATTCCATGTCAATAAATGCTTTTTAGAAGATGCCAAGTTGCAGGTCATCAGAATCATATTTCAAACCCTGGCAAGACATCAGGAGTATGAGCTCACGCTTCCTGTGCTGTTTTTCTGGGTTTCATTCTTACAATTATCTTTGCCTGATAGAGGGACAAAAATAAGGAAAGAGGTTCAAACCCTAAAGGGAACTGCTGGTTGCAGCGCCACAGTAGGCTTCTTCTAGAATTGGGCAGGAGAGATGCAGACCAGAAATCAGAGGACTCGCTCCCAGGTTGTGTGATGCCATTACCGTGTGATGGTTGGCACAAACTGGCAGCAGTTTGGAAAACTGCTACAGCCACAGCACAGAAACCAAAATGGACATAAAATGCTTCTGTCCTGGGGCCCACCTCTTCCAGGTCATTTAAAAAAAAAAAAAAAAAGCTAACCTCAGGAGCTGTGAATTAAACCAGCCCAAGCTGACCAAAGGCAGGAACTACACATACACGGGAAAGCCCAGCGCCTGCCAATGCGTGCTGATGTCCTGTTATGAGCAGGGGCAGAGCAACACTGAAAGGCTGGCCGGAGGGCGATGGAGTGAGAAGAGAGGGAGATGAATTAGAAAGAAATTAAACATCCTCTCTGCATTTCAGACAACTACGGCCTGGGTTATCCTCTCCTCGACTAAGTCAGCACATAGTTTTTGAAAGAAGGTAACCATAGGAAAAGGCATTGGTATTTCAAAAGCTTAGACAGCCACTTTTAGACTTCTGTGCGCTTTCCCGATCCTGTCATTTCCTTCTTCTTCATGCAAAAAAAGTTAGCTTTGGTTTTTCTCTTGGGAATGAATTATATATTTTCACAAAGAAAACATGTAACGAATGTACCGTGAAGGACACTGCTACTTTCATGCACACATTCAAAGGATAGGGAGTCCACCTCAGAGAAGTCAGGAAAACCCCTGGGTGACTACCCCCGTGTGGGCACAGAGGTGGCATTGGCCGTGGGAGCCTCAGCTCAGAGACGGGGAGCAGGTCTGGAAAGAACAAGTGCATTTCTGCACATGTGAAAGTGCCAGTTACCACGAACCCTTAATGCAACTCGAGAAAAATGAAATCATTAGTAAAAAAAAAAAGGCATTCCTTGGATTATATAATTCTGTTATTTCTGGACAGAGGAGTTCTTGCTGGCTCTTTCTTCAAATACTTGTGAAAAATAACACAGGACCCCAAAAAGTGACAACGATTAATATGGCTCTGCTGAGAAGTGGCTCATTTTCATTGCTTGGGTGGAACAATTTAATTTCTGGAAATGGATCAAGCAACTGTTACTAAGTATCTTAAACTCTTAATAAAAATAATGACTATTAAAAAAACATACTTTATGGCTACAGCTGCTGAGTGGTGGGTGAAAATCCTCTTCTTCCACATACTTCCTCTTAAAGTATGTGATCTTGGATGTTGTTATAGGATTTGAAATTCCCCTGTAATGTGATCCTGTGGTAATAAATCAGATATGACAAATGACATGCGGTTTGCCAGAGGTTCTCCAAACAAAATGCTTTTCTTTCCTTGCCTTCTAGAAGATAACTTGGCTACGTATTTGTCTGTACATGTGGTGATTAAAAATGAACATTAGTCTTAATAGTTGCTATCATGAGGAATCCTGTGACCCAGGCCAGGCAAGGATTTCTAGACAATTATAGAGGAAAATGACACATTTTAGCATTTATAAAATATTCAGAATCATAATTCTATGCACAGGGAAACAGTAAAATTCAAAAAGGGAAGTAATGTAATAACTGAAATAATATTGTATTTATTCAGATTATTTACTTAAATTCATGATAACACCATTTTTCAAACGTATGTATCTTTAACTGTAAGGACTAATAACTGAACAACTTTTAAATATTACTGGCTCTCAGTAAGTAAACAAACGATTATCTGTACACTGGAGTTATAATATTCCTTCTTTCGAAATATGAAATTCAAATTTTTTTCATTTAAAATTAAACTTCAGGGTAACAAAAGTCCTCTTTGCTCTCAAAAATCCAACATATCAACCATGAATGGAAATAGGGTCTAATTTTCAAAGACCAAGCTTTTACTCCTTTTTAGCCAATCGGGGATCACCAAGTATTTGTTTTCATGTTAGGTTTTGGATTTTTTTCCAGTCTAGTAGCACACAAAAATCCAAAGGAGCTCACCTTAGAGCATAGGGCTAATGAATCAGGGAGGACATATTTTTTTCTGGGCTTACAAATTTTTTTTACCTATAATACCAAAGGCAATTGTGTGCTTAATAAAAAGAAGAGCCACATAGCTGCTGGCCCAAAGGGCACATTCCTTTATGTCTCATGGGATAAAGATTTCATTGTCAAGCCCACGGAGGGCTTGCATAGCACTGAGAGATCCATACAGTTCCAGAAGGTAGAAAATTGAAAGTCAGACTGAAGAGTTTCAAGATCTGCTTTGGGTCTCTTAAAAATACAAATGCCTGACTTTTACCTGAAGCAGCATCTGACGGAAACTCAGGTCTGCATGCAATTAACATCACTCCTGGCCCTTTCCTTGGGGCCTTGGAGTCCCTGGAGCACCCTCCTGAGCTGAGGGCACCCTAGACACCACCTTCATCTACCAGTCTGGCCACAGAGGGCAGCAGGGAAAGGTCAAAGGCAGTACCTGCCAGGGGGGGACCGGCTCCCCGGTCTCCCTGCAGGGGAGCCTGGGCTGGCCCCGGGGGGCTCAGGCCTCCGTAGCTGTCAGCCTCCCATAGTGTCTGGTACCCAGCAATTTCAGCAGCTCCTTCCGAGACAATGGGCTCGCAGAATCTATTCATGGACAGAACCAGAGTCATCTCTGACAGCCTCAGATCTGAAAAAAGAAAAAGAAAAAAAAAAAAGAAAGAAAAGAGCCCTAATCAAGAGCAAGCCAGAGCACGGCCTTGGCATCTTCCTTCCTTTGCTTTGGGAAACTTTTACATCTTGCTCCTCCTCTTTGCCCTGAAACATAATTTTTTTCAAAGAAAAATCTCGGTAAACTCTCTTGCAGCTATTAGCTCAGCCTCTGTGTTCAGCAATCTGCATTTCATGGGCGGATCTTTA
This sequence comes from Capricornis sumatraensis, assembly GCF_032405125.1. Lineage (NCBI taxonomy): Eukaryota > Metazoa > Chordata > Mammalia > Artiodactyla > Bovidae > Capricornis > Capricornis sumatraensis. Next base: position 80,321,591 of record NC_091082.1, read on the forward strand.
AAACCCCATTTCTTATTGTTCTCAGATTCCCCTCAGCCCTCTTCCAGACAGCTGCCTTGCCTTCTAAACACATTTTCCTCCTGACCTTCCCGCAGAAAATGTACCCCTAAGAGCCAAGGCCAAAACCCTTGCCGCTTCCTTTCTATTAATAAGGCAAAATCAATTTTCTAGTCAAGTCCCCCGAGAGTCTCCTTTGATGAAATCCACTAATCAATCAAAAGAAAAGGCTGGGGGAGGCAGGAATCTTCAGCGGAATTCCATCTGATGCTCTCAGGTTTGGTCTGTTCCACTTGCCCGTGGCCCCCTCTTCCTCGGTTTCCGCAGGGCCAGTTCCTCTACAACATGTTGGGGCTCCCTCCACTTTCTTCTCCCAAAGCGAAGCAGACAGAGACACACTTGGTAGTTGTTTCTACCAGCCCTGATCGGCCTGAACTGGATCTGCCTCCAGTCAAAACACTGAGAGATGAAGACAGAAAATTGGCTCCAGTTTCCAGCCGTGAGTTGCAGTCCCACAGGAGCCAAGCACAACATCAACGGAGCAGGCGGAATATTAAACAGGAGCCAGGGCTTCAGGGCCAGAGGCAGCCGACAACTCCACACCGCAAAGCTCAGACACAAGGCAGAAACTTTCCAAGAGGCAGCACACCACTGCCCTCCTGGGCAGTTCACACCCTTCCCCAAGGTCTGCGGGGAGACTGGGAGACCTCTCTGCCCTTAAGATGCGCCCTGGGCTACTTTGCACCTGGGGTGGTAGGGCCGTTCTCCTGGGGGCTCAGTGTCTTTACTTGGTCCTAAGTAGGGCTTGAGGTGGGGTCCAGAGTGAGTGCAAGGGGGAAGAAGCCAAAAGGCCTCGTGGCCATAGATCGGCGGTGACAGCCAGCAGCCTCAGTGCCTTATTAGCCGCCTGACTCTGTTGAGACCCAAACCTCCACTATCACTGTGCCATTTAAAGAATGGTCAAAAAAAGTGATGTGACCAGAGCAGTCCTCTGCTTTCTTGAAGACTGATTTGTCTTTGAAAGACGCTAAGGGTCTAGTTCTTGCTTTCTTCTCCAAATTATACAGCTTGTAATGTTTGGGGGGTAAGGGTAATCTACTGTTGTCTTGTAGGAGACTATTATTACCTACATGTTAAAACAAGGGTCCACTTCCAGGTGAAGGAGGAAAGGCAGCAGGCGAAAGGGAAATGGCTTGAGTGGAAATGGCCTTCTGGCCATGCGAGAAGCTCTTCGCAGCAGTGACTCCATCCACCACCCAGGTTTCTCCCTGAGACCTGAAATTCTTCCCCAACCTCACTGGAGAAGGAAGCCTGGCCTTCTGACATACAGCGGAGAAGTCCAGGTCAGCGGCTATGACGAGGACCCAGCTGATTTAGGCCACTAACACACCTTTGTTGTTCAGTTGTCCAGTTGTGTCCAACTTTTTGCAACCCATGGACTGCAGCAAGCCAGGCCTCCCTGTCTGAACCACCCACCCCTTTTCTTTTAAAAGTGGCAGCAAGGACTTGTTGGAAAACCTTATTTCAAGAGAAAAAAAGTTCTATAAAAAGAAATGGTCGGACACACCATATATTCTGTTCTTTGAGTCATCAATCAAGAAATTTAGATCACGCTGATTTCACAAACTAAGCCATTCTATCACCCAAAAGAATGGATGCTCAAACTCAGCATCCAAACAAGGTATCAAGCCTCATGATAATCTGTTCCCTAGAAGACTCTCATGAAATGGTCCAATTTCTTACCCTACTCGAAGAGACAATTGTTATCAGGAAGTGCCACTGCCAGGAGCACAAGAGTTACAGAGCTTTTTCTCAGAGTCCATAGCCCTGTCTCATTGACTGCAACAGTTATTTTCTCACTTGAAATTTACACTTATTTTTGTGTTGGATTCTGGGAATAAGATCCACATTTTTTGCCTATGTGGAAATTTTATTACATATAAACTAAAGCAGGTTGACAAATCCATACCCCTAAGACAAGGGAAACATTTGCAGGCCCCTAGCAGCAATTACCTTTGTTTAATAGGACATTATATGGGCCCTGTGCTGTTTTATGTTAGTAAGAGTTTGTTTATATTTTAATGACTTATCCTTGTATAGTTTTTTGGTTAAGGATTTCAGTGTTTCTATTTGTTAGTATTGTTTCCGGCACATGAAATTCTACTCTTATGCATTAGAGCTTGAATCATGGCATAATAGTTTTTATCTTGGCTGTTTCTTTCTTTTATACTATCTAGTTTCAGTAAGTTTTTTTTTTTTTTTGAATGGGAAACTTTTACACACAAAATCCTCAACTGGAGGGGCTGAGTTCCACAAGTACTTTATAAAAGTCTGAATAAAATATAAATAAGTTGGAATTATTTGGGAGCGGGGAGGAAATTTTGCAATTGAGTCTTCCTAGTCCATTTAGAACTTACACTGGAATGTTAGTAAATTAAGGAGGCAAGTTCAATGTTCATGAAGAACTGGAGAATGGGGCAGTAAGCCATGATATCGCATGATTGTTTTATTTGTATTTTGTGTACACATCCAAACTGTCATTTTTTTTTCTCAGTACAATGAGATTTACATTGTAATTCTGCCACTGAGTTCAGAAGTTGAAATTCACAAATGTATCAGCTGTGAATACTACATAAAGTTACAGAGATGCACATTTATGGTAGATTTTGTTTTTTTAACATCAGAAGTGAGTGGATGCAAAAGAAAGGTGTTAAAGTGTGTTTTGTCTATAAGAGGGTTTAAAAAATAAAAACTAGAAAGCCCTTAATCTTTTCTCCTCAGGCTCCTGCATGTCTGTTTTGTCAGCCAAGGTAGCAGAATGACACCTCAAGCATTCCCCAAAGGCCCAGGGCTAAGGTGTCAAGTTTTGCCAGCAAATGTTCACAGTAAAGTTACCAGCTGGTTTTACACACTATGGTTCTTCCAGATGAGTTGGGCTGCTTCTCTCCTAGGAGCCATTATGATGCTAATAGGGGTGGCTGGCACAGAGGACAGGGTAGCTGCAGATTCAGTGATGCCTGCCACCCAACAGGGGATCTCAGTCATTCTTTGCCCACCCCATCCCTCTCATCCATCATTGGAAAACATTTTATGAAGAGCATTAGAGCAGTTCAGAGGTCTAAATCCAATACTGAAAAGCACGGAAATAAAAGAGCTGATATTTTCAGTATGTCTTTGAGATTGTCAGTCTTAGATATCCTGCCCAGGTGGAATCAAGCCCTTGATCTGACACTGTCCCTAACAAGCTATCAACAAACTTGGGTTGGTGGTGGCAGGGTCTGGGTGAGTGGCATAAAAACCTTTCAATCCTTCCAAACAGGCAGATGTCGCTTTTCTAGCAGTCTCTGCGGTACACCTGTCTGCCCTGGGAGATACATTTCTCAGCTGCTGCTTTGAAAGGCCAAGAGATTTAGGTCGGATCCTGGGGCTGGGAATGGGAGCGCCAAACCAGAGGGGGATGAGGGTGGGGGACGCGGGGGTCCAAGCCCAGCCCGGGGTGCCAGGTCTCCCCATCCCACGCCCAAGACTGGGGTCTGAGGTTTGGAGACCCACCCTCTGCAGGTGGGCAGCAGCCGATGTCCGAGTCCCCACAGTGGCACACCCCCGGGGGTCGGGAGCCCCATCCCAAGCCCCTCTCGGGGGAAAGCCGGCAGAGCTCCGCCGGCCATCCGCCGCGGGAGAAAGTAAACACCACCCCAAGTGTCTGGGAACAAAGGCAAGTTGTCTTTCCGCGGTGCTGGAGCCGTGCGCCTCTCCTGAAGAATAAGAGCTATGATTACTCTTTCTTTTCTTCTTCTTTTTTTTTTTTTAAACCAAGTTTCCTTCTAAGGGAAATAAACACCAAAGGTAGGATTCCAAGGAAATGACTCACGGCGGTTGGCAGGGCTCTGGCGAGGCTGGCCCCGGCCCGCGCTCCAGCCCGCAGCAGATGCCTGCCCGGCCCTCCCTTCCCTCGCCGGCCAAACCCGCCCGGAGCCCCGGGGCTGCGGGAGCGCCCTCCGCCTCCGCGGGGCCCGAGCGGCCGGGACTCGGCCCGCACCTCCCGCCCGGCCCGCACCACCCTCGGCTCGCGCGGCCGCCTCTCCCCCCTCCTCGTCCTGCCCCCCGCCGCCTCTGCGGTCCCGGCCGGGCACACTCCGGAAAGTTGCTAGGGCCGCGGAGGCGGGAGGGGAGGAAGGGAGGAGAGAGGCGGAGGCGTGGACCAGGCGGGCAGCAACCGGGCCCGCCAGGGAGGTGAGCTGAGGACAGAGGAGCCGCCGCCGCCGCCGCCCGCAGCGCGGCCCGGCTGCCGGGGAGGGTGCGGGGGCGGAGGTGGCGGGGGGGGGGGACAGAAGGTGTCAGCTCTTGCAGCTCTTCCTTTTTCTTGCAAACGCGCGCTCTTGACATCCACCGTCCTTCCCTCCCCACCTGCCAACCGCCGCGTTATCCAGACCTTGGGGATGGTGGGGGGGGGGGGCATACCTCCTACTGACTCTGCACCCGGGGATAGGCGACTAAGCAGCTACTGAGGACCCCAGGGTGTCACCGGAGCCGCGGTCCCCACCGGCCCCTAGAGTCGGCTCGGTGCGCGTGCGGGCGGCGGCCGCTCCCGCCCGGGTACAGGCTCCGCGGCGCACGCCAGCCCCGCGGAGAAAAGCCCGCGCCGCCTCCGCGCGCAGAGGCTCTCCGGCTTCTCCCCTTCTTCCGCCCCTCCACCCCCTCCACCGGCCGCCCGGGTCCCGCTCCGGCCGGTGCGCGCCCACTCGGCGATCGCCCGGCCGGCGGGGGTCGCGGGGGAACCGGTCCGCCACCGCAGACCCCCGAGGGGACCGGCCGTCGCCCTCCAACCCGGCCCGGCCTCTCCGCCCCCGGCCGCTGCCCGCCGCCCGCGCCCAGCCCGGCTCTTACCGCGGGGTCAGCCGGGAGGCGGCGGCGGCCGCGGCGCTCGAGCTGCTGCTGGCCCGCTCCGAGCTCGGCGCCAGCCCGGCCGCCGGTGCACACTCCGCGCGTGCGGGGCCCGGCCCGGTTCGGGGAGGTGCGGGTGCTGGTGCTGGTGGCGGCCGCGGGTGCGCGGCGGGCGAGGGTCCCGGCAGGTCCCGCCGCCGCGACTGGGGCGCCGCGCCGCCGTCGCTGCAGACGGTTATGGTAATGAGCGGCTCTGTCTAGCGAGGAGCGTGTGAAACCCGTCAATCCTGTTTGCCATTTCCCCGTGGATTTCCGAGGAGAGGTTCTGCACGATGCCCCCAGGGTGAGCGAGGCAACATGACAAGCGCGCCCGCTCGCCCCCCTCCTTCCCTCCCTCTCGCCGCCGCCGCCGCCGCCGCCGCCGCCGCCGCTCCTCAGGCAGCACACGGGGCGCCCTCCCCTCGCCCCCACCCCAGCCCGCCCCCTGCCTCCTTCCCTCCTTCCCGCCCTCCCTTCCCTTCCCCTCCCCTCCCGGTGCCCGGGGACACGCGGGCCCAGCTCCAGCCTGCAGCCCCGACCCCACGCGCTCCCGGGCTCCGGCCCCTTCGCCCTGGGGGGGCTCGGCTGCAGCCGAAGACTATATTCACCCTGCAACCTTCTGAGATGTCTTCTCTCTTTTTAAAAAATTTGGTTTACTTTTGTTGTTGTTGTGTATGCGTGTGATTAAAAAAAAAAAAATTCTGCGCCTTTCCCACCCTTTGCAAAAGACTTTCTTCTCCTTTGCCACAGCAAACGGAGATGAGAAACAGCTGTGTTTGCAGGACCCGAGCAGTTCTCCCCTCGCCGCTCGCCCCCGCCCCCGCCCCCGCCCCCGCCCGTTCCCCGCCGGAGCTGTGTGTGTGTAGTGTATCAAAAAAGCACCCTTGGTCCGACTGCAACTGGAATTGGCAACTCTTTCTGGGTGGGGGAGCCTCCGGGGAAAACCTCCAGGAAAAAAAAAAAAAAAGTAATAAAGGAGGTTGTTCTTGGTCAAGAGAATGTAATATAAGCTCCGGAATCACATTATTTTGCAAATAGTAATTTTCCTCTATATTGGGCTCCACTGGAGTTTGTTTTTTGGAAACATTAATTCATAACTTTTGTCTAGGGACCCCTCCATAGTCGAGATGGGTCATTTCAGGTGCAATGAACGCAGAGACTTGGAAGGCAGAGACCTAATAAAATGGGGGGAAGGCACCTGCGCAAAAGTGTTACAAAGACTATAATGTTTGTTTACTGCTACTATGCCAGATGTGCTAAATATAACACTTCTTTAAAACAGTGATCCTCCGACTGTGAAAAACCAAACCTCTTGCTGCCTGGCTCCCTAGGAATCAAGAAGAGGCACAGACTGAAAATCAGGGAGGAAAGGAACAAGATCAAGGATGAGGATTAGCATCTGCAAATTGAACCCTATCTAATTTGCATGTTTATTTCTTAGAATTGTAATTAAATTTGTGTAATAAATGTTTTCCATTTCATTCCTATGCTTAAAATTTGGGTGACTGACGTGCAGTTAAGTGAAATTTTTTTTTCTTAAAGCAAATGTAGTTTATTCAATAAAGCAGCAAACAAATATTAAACATAATTAGAACTAATCTGCTTTGAAGGTATTTTTGTTGAACTTTGTACATTAAAGACTCTCAGAGGTTTTAAGGGTATTAGGAAGCTGAGAGAAGGCAATTATGCTGAAAACAGACTAACTCAACAGACTTCCAGGAGCACTATTTCATTTTTTTCCAAAAGATGTTTCAGAATTGCAAGCCTAAAACTGGGAATTGGGCATCCATCTTGGCTTTATCCTGAACCAGATTAAATTGCATTGGGTGATTCATGTATAGGCCATTATAATGATAATTTAGGAATTGTAAACATTCTATGGGTAAAAATGTAATTTTCATTTCAGAGGGGATAGAGGGTAAGGAAAGACACAAAGACATTTAAAGCAGTACAAGTACTTGAAAATCTAAATAAGTGTCTAACTCAAAGAACTAAATGTGAGGGCTTGGAGGCATGGCTTATTATTGTTTTTATCTCGCTATATTAAAGTTTTATAGCATTTAAAGGACAATGGGGAAATCCCCACATACCCTTGGCTGCGTCAAAATGCGTAAAACCAAAAGGAGCAAATTAAGCATAAAATTGAGAAATAACACGAGACCTAAGAATCAGCATGGGTTGCACTGGCATCTTTGGAGCCTTGGCTCTGAGAAATGAGCCTTCTGGGAAACTGGCATTGGCCTTGGGTGGGGAGGACTCTTGGCTTTAATGTTATAAAAAATGACATCATAACAGAAGTATGATATCATTTTACTTCACAGTACCCTTGTGGTTCTGAGTATGAACTTGACCCTGTCTTGTTCAGATATGTTAGGTTAGCATGTTTTACTGAAAGCTTTCCCTGGTCTCCTTTTAATCTCAAGCTTAATGTTAGTCGAGATTTGGTGCTCAACTGTTGACAGCGTGAACTAATGTCTGCAAGTAGAGGAGGCAGTCAGATGTCCGTGGGACAAGAAACGTCATTTAAAAATTTAAAGTGAGTAAGTGGTGGCTATGGCACAAGGAAAAGACTCACTATAAATCAATAATGACATATTTGGAATGAGTGAATGTAATTTATGAGTTGAAATATTCAACCTGAGAGCTATGATGTCATCATTCTTGGATGGGGGTGTGTGTGTGTGTATGAAGTTCCAAGACAGAAGTTTGATTATGAAACTTAAAATATCTTGAGCTGCAAATTCACTGAAGACAGTGATTGTTTTTTCTCAGTGAACAAAGAGAGTGCCAGACTTAAAACTGCTGAAATTCATTTCTCAAAAACTTGTCATTTGAAAGGGGAATTTCTCAAGTAAAATTTGACATATTCAGATTACCATGGACACAGTGCCCACTTGGGTTATAAGAAGTATGAATTACTGGCATTTTTTTAAGTGCAATCTTTTTTTTTAAAAAAAACAACACAAAGAGATATCTAATATTAAATCTCTCCAATTCCTCTTCTCTTATTCTCAAACCCTTTCTAGTTTAGGCTTTCTTATCCCATTGCTCCATTGAAACTATCACTGTCAATGACAGCAGTGACCTCTACATCGCTAAATCCAAAGGGCTTTTCTTGGTTCTCATCTTTCTTGATCTGTAAACAGCATTTGAACAAGTTGATTACTCTGTCTTCCTTGAAGACTTTTATTCTGTTTCCAGGACAACATACACACCTGGTTTTCCTCCTACCTAACTGGTTCTTCCTTCTCCGTTTCCTTTACTGATTCTCTGTGACCTCTGAAAGCCCAGTCATTGAACCTTGTCTCTTCTTGAAACTACTCTTGTGTGGAAAACCCTCAGTCTCAAGGTTTCAAATACTGTCTACATTCTAATGACTCACAAATTTAGATCTCTAGTTGAGACCTTTCTCTTGATCTCCAGACTCCACTTAGATGTTTAAAGACATCAGAAGATTTACAGATCGAAAACAAAATCCGTAATTGTCTCCGTTCCCCCAATTACACCTTCCTTAATAGTCTCCACTCCAGTTAATAAACCATACTATACATAGGAGTCGTCCTTGACATTGTTTTCCTTCACACCCTATATCTGCTATACCCACAAATCCTTAAGGATCTAGCTTTAATGTTTTTCTAGAGGTTTCCCAGGTAGCGCAGTGGTAAAGACTCTGCCTGCTAATACAGGAGACACAAGAGACATTGAGTTGGGATCTTCCTAGGTTGGGAAGATCCTCTGGAGTAGGAAATGGCAACCCACTCCAGTATTTTGCCTGGAAAATTTCACGCACAGAGGAGCCTGGCGGGCCACAGTCTATGGGTCGTGAAAGAGTCAGATGTGACTGAGCAACTGAGGACACACATACAGACTCTGATGACTTCTCATTATCTCTGCTGCCACCATCCTGGGTCAAGCCACCATCATCACTCTTGCCTGGGATATTCCAATAGCTTCCTACCTGGTCTCCCTGCTTTGGTCTTTTGTCATTTCTGTATTCAATCCCAGCCCAATAGCCGATGATGTCAATTTTTGCTCAGACTCTTCCTAAATGCTCTCCATTCCACTCAGTGTAGAAACCACATCTCCACAGTGGCCTACACAGGCTGAACGTCTTCCTTGACTCCTCTGACCCCACACTCTCCAGCCACTTTGGCTCTGGGGTGTCAGGCCTGTGTTCACCTCAGGACATTTGCACCGGCTGTCCCCTCTGTCTGCAATACTCCTTCCCCAGACAGATGCCTGGATCAGTGCTCTACCTTTTCCAGGTCTTTGTTCAAATATCACCTTAACAAAGCCTGACTACTCTACTCAAAATACTAACATTTCATCTCCATATCTTATTTTTATCCAGAGAATTTATCACCTTCTAACAAGCTCTGTATTTTATGCATTTATTCTATTTATCACTTCTCACTAAAAAGGTCCTTGAGGGCAGGGCGTTTTGTCTGTTTTATTCACCTGTCTCCAGCACCTAGCACAATGCTTGGCATACTGAAAGCACTCAAGAAGTATTTACTGATTAATTGAGCAATTGACTGACAGTTTCACATGTGTACAGAGACCCAAACAAGGCTAAAACAGACATAGTGCTCTTATCTGCCCTGGAGCATTCGAGGACTTGAAGACACTCCCAAGATCCCCAAGCACCCAAACTGTTTCATGCTGCCATCTTCCTTGAAAATTCCCAGTACCATGTTTTCATCCAAGTGGGTCTAGTGCTCTGGACTGGCCTGCCTTTCCCCGCAATGCAGATTTCCACCCATTGCCGAGATGTTTGTCCTAAGCTATAGTCTTCAGGTTACAAACTGTGTGTAAAGGTCTTCTCCAGGACCCTGTAGAGTCACTTCTTCGCATAGCCGCCCTTTCAGAAGCCAGGAACTCCTCTATTGTCTTTCTCATCTTCCATGCAAACTTGCTCAGAAACTTTCAAGACTTATGTGCATTTTATATGTGAGCATTGATCTAGGCACTGCAGGTGAGGTAGAGAGGAAAAAGACACTTCCCAGACTTAGGGAGTTGTCAACATAGTGCACAGCAAAAGGCAGACATAAAATAATGGTATTGTTTAGTAATTCAGGGCATAGATCAGTGGTGGGAAACTTCAGGTGGACTTAGTGAAGCAAGTAAAATCTGAAGTTGATCTTGAAGGATAGGCTCTTAATGAGTGGAAATGGAAAATGGATGAAAGTATTTCAAGTGGAGGAAGCCATTTGAGGCACATAGGTTGGAAAGCAAAAGCCATATTCAGACAACAGGGAGTATTCCAGTTTTACTGGAGGGGTAAAAAACAAGTATGTGAAAGTAGAAGGTAGATGAGGTCATAGGATAATAAACATTGAAAGCCAAGATGAGTTTGATTTTAATTTAATAAGCCATGGGGAACAATAAAGGATTTTGAATTGGAGAATGACAGAGCCGAAGTCCAGCTTTAGAAAGATGAGCGTGTAGTGCAGAGTGGTGTTTCAGCAGCCCAGGTGAGGGGAAATGGAGGTCTGTGTTACAGTGGTGGTCCCTGAAGTGGAAGAAGGAGACAGACATGAGATGTTGCAGTGTTAGAATCTTTAGGATATTATCATTCATTGGTTGTAGGGACGGGAAGAGTGAAAGGTAACTGAGGTTTCTACTAGAGGTACCAAGTAGTTCAGTGAACCCGCGACAATTGAGAAGAGGAAAGTTTGAAAGGATTAGAGTGGGTTGCTTTTGCTTCTACTGAGTATGAAATGTTCATGGAACAGACAGAGATATCCGACAGACAGACATCTGAATATTCTGGGGTGGCCAAGGATAGAATTTGAGAGGAAATTATAAAAATTTAGGATGATTTCAATAACTGTGGAGGTTGAAGTCTTAGGACTTGATGAAGTAATTGAAGACATGACAGAGAATTTACGACTAAAAAGCTTGAGTCAACACCTGAAGAATCTGATAAATGCATTTATTCAGAGGTGAAAATACTGTTTTGGTCTATGTGTGACCTCTCTTAGGGATATTTGTATTTTATGGTGTACTAAGTCTCCTTTGGAGTAAATTTAAAGAAGAAATTTGGAATGGGGGTGGTGGATGTGGGGTAGCAGCCAGTCTTTCCTGCTGTCCCAACATCCCAGTAAAGAAGTGGTTACATGCTGTGTTTTCTCATGTGACTGAATCTACTGGTTTATCATCACAGGTAGAAGGGGATTTGATATTTCATCCAAGAATCCCGAGAAAATCCCTGAAAAGAAGTAAATCATTGATAATGAGCTTGGAGTGTTATCTCTTTCAGGGATATTTGTCCTGTAATAGGAATCTCCTAAATACCCACACAAATTTTAATCAAAGTAATTAATAATTAATGACATGATTTCAGATATAATATGAGCCAATAAGTATTATTTCTGAATGGAAATCACGCAACATATATGATCCCTTGTTCGGGGTACATTTTATGGGCACCTATAATAGTGAATAGTAAGAATTTGTAAAGAGATGTTCTTTCCACAAATTTGATAACTTTTGCCACTCAAAAGTTTCTGTTAAAACACTTTTAATGCGGTTAATCTTATATTAGATACAAGAGTGTGGTATTTGGGTGTATATCACCCCCAAGTGTATATTCTTCCCAAGTCTTCAGGGAAAAGATGGGTCATGTGAGGCATGAAAGTTGGGTGGAACTTGGATAACCAGAGACCAGAGACAGGGAGGGAGGACCCTCCCCACCCCCGTGAGGTTTAACAGCAAGTGCTTAGATGGTGTGGTCAAGGGATAAGGGACTGGATTGATTGAAACTAGCTCTAAGGTTTAAATCTTCATATATGGAAAGATGGCAGTGCTATTGTCAGAAGGTAGAATTATGTGAGCAGGAAACGGTCAAAGTATGTGTATGTCGGGGGCGGGGTGATTTTAATGTTTTACATTTGAACCGAGATAGTAAATAAATGAAAAATGGTTGCATGAATACTTTCTGGGTATTCACTTTTTCCTGTTCTATTTTCTTTTTTCTTCTTCCAAGGAGATTTCTCTACTCATATTCCTTCCCCTGGTGGTTCAAATGGAAAAGAATCTGCTTGTAACGCCGGAGGCACAAGAGACTGAGCTTCAATCCCTGGGTTGGGAAGATCCCCTGGAGAAGGGAATGGCAAGCCACTTCAGTATTCTTGCCTGGAGAAGTCCATGGACGGAGGAGCCTGGTGGGCTACAGTCCATAGGGTCTCGAAGAGTTAGACACAACTGAGCAACTATCTCTTTCACCTTCATTCCTTTCCTTCCTTTGAGATCAATGGCATATTGATTTTTTTCTTGACCCAAATGTTTTTTCTTGACCAAAAACTTAAACACATGGGTCCAGCTATGCCAGAGCTCTAGTTCAGAAGTGTGAATCTAGTACAGATGGTGCAGTGTTCCATCTGTAACTTGAAGACAGATTTTGGTGAGGTCAGGGAGGGGGTGGCAGGGTCATGTGAGGGGATCCAGAGCTGGCCAGCAGAGTGGACTCCAGTTCATCTAAAGCCTAAATAGAAATCTCACCATATAAACAAGGATAGGATCTAAAATTCATAATTTTGTCATCCTTTAAAAAAAATCCACATAAGCAAAGGGGAATGAGACCCCAAAGAGGAGCAGTCTGTGGAGAAAGTATAGCTATTTATATTTTGGTTTCAAAATCCCTTTACTTATTTCCAGATAAGTACATTGTTATAAGGGTTTCCCTGGTGGCTCAGACAGTAAAAAATTGACTTCCAATGCAGGAGACCCAGGTTCGATCCCTGGGTTGAGAAGATCCCCTGGAAAAGAGAATGGCTACCCACTCCAATATTCATGCCTGGAGAATCCCATGGACAGAGGAGCCTGGCAGGCTCCATGGGGTTGCAAAGAGTCCAACATGACTGAACAACTAACACTTTGACTTTCACATTGTTATAAAACAGATAAGCTAAACATTTTATGATGCTGAATATTAGAACAACAGGTTATGTTTTGATATTGGCTATGCCATCGTACACGAACAAAGCTAGTGGAGGTGATGGAATTCCAGTGGAGCTGTTTCAAATCCTGAAAGATGATGCTGTGAAAGTGCTGCACTCAGTATGCCAGCAAATTTGGAAAACTCAGCAGTGGCTACAAGACTGGAAAAGGTCAGTTTTCATTCCAATCCCAAAGAAAGCCAACGCCAAAGAATGCTCAAACTACCGCACAGTCGCACTCATCTCACACGCTAGTAAAGTAATGCTCAAAATTCTCCAAGCCAGGCTTCAGCAATACGTGAACCGTGAACTTCCAGATGTTCAAGCTGGTTTTACAAAAGGCAGAGGAACCAGAGATCAAATTGCCAACATCCGCTGGATCATGGAAAAAGCAAGAGAGTTCCAGAAAAACATCTATTTCTGCTTTATTGACTATGCCAAAGCCTTTGACTGTGTGGATCACAAGAAACTGTGGAAAATTCTGAAAGAGATGGGAATACCAGACCACCTGACCTGCCTCCTGAGAAACCTATATGCACGTCAGGAAGCAACAGTTAGAACTGGATGTGGAACAACAGACTTGTTCCAAATAGGAAAAGGAGTACATCAAGGCTGTATATTGTCACCCTGCTTATTTAACTTCTATGCAGAGTACATCATGAGAAACGCTGGGCTGGAAGAAGCACAAGCTGGAATCAAGATTGCTGGGAGAAATATCAATAACCTCAGATATGCAGATGACACCACCCTTATGGCAGAAAGTGAAGAGGAACTAAAAAGCCTCTTGATGAAAATGAAAGAGGAGAGTGAAAAAGTTGGCCTAAAGCTCAACATTCAGAAAACGAAGATCATGGCATCCGGTCCAATCACTTCATGGGAAATAGATGGGGAAACAGTGGAAACAGTGTCAGACTTTATTTTGGGGGGCTCCAAAATCACCGCAGATGGTGACTGCAGCCATGAAATTAAAAGACGCTTACTCCTTGGAAGAAAAGTTATGACCAACCTAGATAGCATATTCAAAAGCAGAGACATTACTTTGCCAACTAAGGTCCATCTAGTCAAGGCTATGGTTTTTCCTGTGGTCATGTATGGATGTGAGAGTTGGACTGTGAAGAAGGCTGAGCACCGAAGAATTGATGCTTTTGAACTGTGGTGTTGGAGAAGACTCTTGAGAGTCCCTTGGACTGCAAGGAGATCCAACCAGTCCATTCTGAAGGAGATCAACCCTGGGATTTCTTTGGAAGGAATGATGCTAAAGCTGAAACTCCAGTACTTTGGCCACCTCATAAGAAGAGTTGACTCATTGGAAAAGATTGATGCTGGGAGGGATTGGGGGCAGGAGGAGAAGGGGACGACCGAGGATGAGATGGCTGGATGGCATCACTGACTCGATGGATGTGAGTCTGAGTGAACTCCGGGAGTTGGTGATGGACAGGGAGGCCTGGCATGCTGCGATTCATGGGGTCGCAAAGAGTTGGACACAACTGAGTGACTGACTGAACTGAACTGATGCCATCATAGCACGACGCATTTATTAGGTGACTAATAAGTCCATTGGCATATAGAGAATTATCCAACATGGTTATTTCAGAAGCTTGAGGATTTATAGAAATTGCTTTATTTTCTTGGCCCGCTTTTTTGCCTTATATATGTGTAATTTCCAGGGGTCTTTTCATCTTGGTGTATTCTATTTTTTTTTCTTTTTGCTGTTTTAAAAATATTAAAGCCTCAAAGAAGCATTTTGGTAGCCGACAAAGGCAAGGATATAATCTAATTGAGTAAAATTTTAAGCTATGTAAAACTATAGAGATTTAACTGTGACCTTAATTCTATTTATTAAATATTACCCAATTTGTTGTAAGTGATATGCTCTCTCTTTACTGAACAAATCAACAATGGATTTAAGCAGAATGTGTGTGCTTTTCACAAGCCTGTTTGATTTCCACAGATCAAACATTTTAAAACAGACAAGGAGAAGGAAATCGGTATTGTGAGGGCCTAAAGCTCTAATTAGGATGAAAGTGTAAGGGAATTATGGCACATGGTCATCCCTCTGCCCATCTGTAGGCACCAGCTTGATTTAGATAATTTCATACAACATCTGTGTACACAATGCCAGTGAAGTAAACTGATTGTGTCAATAACTAGTGTCAGGAAAGGGGAGTAAGGAATCATGTTTCAGCAGGGGGCTAGTTGAAGACAGATTCCTCTTTGAGCATTTCATTTTGTACTCCTAGTTTCTGAGTGGTATAAAATGCGTAGGCATATCAAAGTTCATAACAAAAACTGCTTATGCCACCAGGAAGATGTATTTATTTTCAACAATGTAAAGGGGAAAGCATTCAATTGAGGTGGAGAGAGAGAGAGAGACCGACCTGCCGCAGACATCACCTGAGTGGGAAATTACACATCCCGCACACACACGCCCGCTCTGCACACACATGCACAGAATTCATCTCTGACAATTTAATTGTTTAATGGTAGGACTAACAAGGAATCCTTTCTAAAGTAATGGCATATAAAGGCTTCCCAGTGAAGTTAATATTCCTGCCGCATTTGATGGGTGTTTCCCATTTGTGCAGTTCTGCCCTAACAGACTCCCGGTGTTTGATGGGGGGAAGGCAGGAGGGGGTGGCATGTCTGTGCTCAATCTGGAGAATGCCTTAGCCTGTGACCTTAGCCTCTAAAGCAATAAATCTGAGGTCACCATTGGCACCAGAGCAATCGCTCACATCAGTTGCAGTGTCTCGGCTTGCTGCCTGAGGATCTGGCCTTTGTGGACCATAGGCTGGGTGTTCTGAGCACAGAGTCCTTGCTTCTTGTAAGTTGGCTGTTTCTTCTTAGTTCACTGGAACTGGGACTTGGCTGCCCTTTGTGCTGAGTTTCAGGACTCTGGATAATGGAATGCATGATGTCTCAGATGCTCGGGTTTGAATTCTCACCCTGAGCCACAGTCTCTTCTCCTCATATTTCCTTATGGTTCAGCCTGGCTCATGTCTGCGCTTTAACTGGATCCCTGGGTGGCCTTCCTATTACAGCAATGTACACAACCACAGATGCTCCGCAAGAAGAATAACTGTGCCCAAGAAACATCAGGTTCTCAAAGTGGACCTTAAAATGTTCTCATGTTGCAGTTTCCATTCTTCTTTTTAAAATATATTTATTTATTTTAATTGGAGGCTAATTACTTTATAATATTGTAATGTTTTTGCCATACATTGACATGAATCAGCCACGGGTGTACATGTGTCCCCCATCCTGAACCCCCCTCCCACCTCACTCCCCATTCCATCCCTCAGGGTCATCCCAATGCACCGGCCCTGAGCGCCCTGTCTCATGCATCGAACCTGGACTGGCGATCTGTTTCACATATGGTAATATACATGTTTCAATGCTATTCTTAAATCAACACATTTTATGTTTGTTGTTCTGGTTACTTAGCTTTGAAAAAAAAAAAAAACAAAAACTTGCCTTGCCTGCAACAGAGAACCCCGGTGGTGTTGGTGGAGATAGAGTTTGACCACAATAGAGAAGTTGGTTTGCTGTGGAGTGGCGGTTGCCTTTGGTTGTGGTCCGGCTCTCAGGCTGCCTGTTCTTCTCCCAAAAGCTCTGTGTCTTTCCATCTAGGAAAAGGCTTAGTAGGCAGAGTTGAAAATGACAGACTATTTTTAACACACGCTTTGTATCCCACAGTTCTGGTTCTTACTTCTATTATCATTACTTATTCATAGACTTTTATTCCCAAATATCATTACCCTTTACAGTAATAGGATCAGCAAAGCAACCACTTAAAACAAAACAAACACATGCAGGAATCCAAGGCACAGAAATGTTTCCCTCTCCCCCTGCCCCCGGCCTCCAGCTCTCTGCCTCTCTCTACCAGGCACTAAGAAACTGCTGCTTCAGAGATACCCCTGTGATGGGGGCTTGGCGTTGGGAGATGATGTGAACGCTCCAGCAGTCTAAAGGAGCAGCAGTTCAGTTCAGTCGCTCAGTCGTGACTGACTCTTTGTGACCCCATGGACTGCAGCACGCCTGGCTTCCCTGCCCATCACCAAATCCCAGAGCTTGCTCAAACTCATGTCCATCGAGTCGGTGATGGCATCAGCAACTCGAAGGGGACAGCAAGGAGATGACAGAATACAGCAAAAAAGGGAGGGGAGAGAAAAAAAAGGGGGAGGGGAGAAAGAAAGGAGCAGAGAAAGGTGGAAATCAGGACTAGAACTGAGAAGAATGTACACTGTGCATCTCCTAAACTCAACTTTCAGTAGAGGAAAATGCCCCTAAAACAGATTCCACTTAATTTAGAATGACTCTAACGTGGGATTCACCAGGTTATTCCTTGTGCAGCAACAATAGCCATGGTGCCCTGAGGGCCTCCTTCATACCTGATGCTTTCTGTATGTCATCTGGCTTGTACAGATTTTTAACAGCAGGTATGATTATCTGCATCTTACAGTTAAGGAAGCTGAGGTTTAAAAAGGCTAAATGACTGGTCTCCAATTGTATACCTCAATCTGGTGGGCCCAGGACATAAATTTAGATTTTATGAGTCTAAAACTGCTCAGTACAATTTTTTCGTCCTGACTCCCACTGTGTTATATACTGCATTGTATTTTATTCAGTCATTTCTCTCTCTACTCATATATTTATTTACATATACACCAACTTGTTCCGGAAAACATCTAAGATAGTATAAAGGCCTTGGAGTTACACACCTATCTAGGCAGCTTGCACATAGTGAGGACATTCTACTTATTTGTTGATTGAGCTGTAGAATGTCAACTGTCAAGAGTTCAGAATTCTTTTGCTGTGGAGTTCCCTTCCTTTTTTATCTTTAAAAGTAGGCCAGCCAGAAACCCATCTGTGCAGGATGGCTTGGGCCCAAAGACTGAACTAACTAATCTCCCCAAATCTCATCTACGTCTATGCTTCTATAAAGGACTAGATTAACATGCTGTACTGGAGTCATTTTTTCTTTGCTAATTAATTACAGAAATGTAAAAATTGAATTGTCAGGAGGGAAAAAAAGTAACGTGACCATAGTGTAACCTGATAGCCACTACTTCAGCCAGGCGATCAAGGTCAACGTCAACAGTGATAAATCACGCTGCTAGTATATTCTCTTGATATGATGTGATGAAGACGGGACCTCATCTCTGCAGTCTTCCTACCCCAAACTCATAACTGCAATCTAATCATGAAAAAAATCAGACAAACCCCAACAGAGGGACTAAAAATGCCTCACCAGAATCCCTTTTAACTGTCAAGGTCATCAAAAACAAGGACAGTCTGAGAAACTATCCCAGTCAGTTTAGTTCAGTTCAGTTCAGTCCAGTTCAGTCGCTCAGTCATGTCCGACTCTTTGCGACCCCATGAATCGCAGCACGCCAGGCCTCCCTGTTCATCACCATCTCCCGGAGTTCACTCAGACTCACGTCCATTGAGTCCGTGATGCCATCCAGCCATCTCATCCTCTGTCGTCCTCTTCTCCTCCTGCCTCCAATCCCTCCCAGCATCAGAGTTTTTTCCAATGAGTCAACTCTTTGCATGAGGTGGCTAAAGTACTGGAGTTTCAGCTTTAGCATCATTCCTTCCAAAGAAATCCCAGGGTTGATCTCCTTCAGAATGGACTGGTTGGATCTCCTTGCAGTCCAAGGGACTCTCAAGAGTCTTCTCCAACACCACAGTTCAAAAGCATCAATTCTTCGGTGCTCAGCCTTCTTCACAGTCCAACTCTCACATCCATACATGACCACAGGAAAAAACATAGCCTTGACTAGACGGACCTTTGTTGGCAAAGTAATGTCTCTGCTTTTGAATATGCTATCTAGGTTGGTCATAACTTTTCTTCCAAGGAGTAAGTGTCTTTTAATTTCATGGCTGCAGTCACCATCTGCAGTGATTCTGGAGCCCCCAAAAATAAAGTCTGACACTGTTTCCACTGTTTCCCCATCTATTTCCCATGAAGTGATTGGACCGGATGCCATGATCTTCGTTTTCTGAATGTTGAGCTTTAGGCCAACTTTTTCACTCTCCTCTTTCACTTTCATCAAGAGGCTTCGTAGTTCCTCTTCACTTTCTGCCATAAGGGTGGTGTCATCTGCATATCTGAGGTTATTGATATTTCTCCCGGCAATCTTGATTCCAGCTTGTGCTTCTTCCAGCCCAGCGTTTCTCATGATGTACTCTGCATAGAAGTTAAGTAAGCAGGGTGACAATATATAGCCTTGATGTACTCCTTTTCCTATTTGGAACCAGTCTGTTGTCCCACGTCCAGTTCTAACTGTTGCTTCCTGACCTGCATACAGATTTCTCAAGAGACAGAATGACTAAATGTAGTGTGGTATCCTGGAACCCCAAAAGACATTAAGTGGAAACTAAGGAAATCTGATTAAATGATGAACTTCAATTAATTTTAATGTATCAATATATGTTCATTCATTGTAAAATGTACCAAACTAATGATGATAATAATGGTAATGAATGATCTCCGTTTGTTTCCAAGGTAAAGCCATTCAACATCATAGTAATCCAAGTCTATGACCCAACCACTGAAGTGGAAAAAGCTGAAGTTGACTAGTTCTATGAAGACCTACAACACCTTCTAGAACTAAAATAATAATAATAATTATAAAAAGATTTCCTTTTCATCATAGGGGATCAGAATCCAAAAGTAGGAAGTCAAGAGATACCCTGAATAACAGGCAGGTGTGGCCTTGGAGTACAAAACGAAGCAGAGCAAAGGCTAGCAGAGTTTTGTCGAGAGCGCATTGGTCATAGCAAGCAGCCTTTTCCAACAACCCAAGAGACAAGTCTACCTATGACCATCACCAGATGGTCAATAACAAAATCAGATTATGTTTTTTTGTAGCCAAAGATGGAGAAGCTCTATACAGTCAGTAAAAATAAGACCTGGAGCTGACTGTGGCTCAGATCATGAGCTCCTTACTGCAAAATTCAGTCTTAAATTGAACAAAATAGGGAAAACCACTAGGACATTCAGGTATAACCTAAATCAAATCCCTTTTGATTGTACAGTGGAAGTGACAAATAGATTTAAGGGATTAGATCTGGTACAGAGTGCCTGAGGAATTATGGACAGAGATTTATAACATTGTACAGGAGGTAATGACCAAACCCGTCCCTCCAAAAGAGAAATGCGAAAAGGCATAGTGGTTGTCTGAGGAGGCTTTACAAATAGCTGAGGAAAGAAGAAAAGTGAAAGGTAAGGGAGAAAGGGAAAGATAC
This sequence comes from Capricornis sumatraensis, assembly GCF_032405125.1. Lineage (NCBI taxonomy): Eukaryota > Metazoa > Chordata > Mammalia > Artiodactyla > Bovidae > Capricornis > Capricornis sumatraensis. The sequence continues at coordinate 80,341,705 of NC_091082.1, forward strand.
ACCCAAATGAATTCAGAGATCCAGATAATAGCAAAGAGAGATTAGAAGGCCTTCTTAAATAAACAATGCAAAGAAATACAGGAAAATAATAGAATGGGAAAGACTAGAGATCTCTTCAAAAAACTGGAAATATCAAGGGAACATTTCATACAAGAATGAGCACAATCAAGGACAGAAATGGTAAGAACCTATCAGAAGGAGATTAAGAAGAGGTGGCAAGAATACACAGAACTATACAAAAAAGGTCTTGATAACCAGGATGGGTGGTCACTCACCTAGAGCCAGACATTCTGTAGTTGTAGTGTCTTGCCTGGATGCTGAAGCTCCAATACTCTGGGCACCTGATGTGAAGAGCCGACTTATTGGAAAGGACCCTGATGCTGGGAAAGATTGAAGGCAAAAAGTAGGGGGAGCAGAAGATGAGACGGTTACATAGCTTCACTGACTTAATGGACACGCATTTGAGCAGAGTCCAGGAGATAGTGGGAAACAGAGGACGCTGCGGTCCATGGGGTTGCAAAGAGTCAGGTGCAACTTAGCAACTGAACAACAAAAACAACCGAGCACGTATACGATGCCAACGATAGGCGAAGCTAAGAACGGGATATGTGGGAGCCCTTCATACTATCTTCTCAATGCCCTTTGGCAAATCTATGACTTCTAAGAAAAAAAATCTATAAAAATATTTTCACACACAGGCACACAGGTGAATTGATCAAGATTATTGGGAGAAATAATGGTATGGGTAGAATATATGTCCCTCTCTCAGGTGAATTGATCAAGATTATTGGAAGAAGCAATGGTTTGAGTAGAATATATGTCCCTCTCTTGAAAGTCTAACCCAATTATCACGATAAATGTTTCCTGTTAATCTCTGGATTTTTAACTGGCTTTTGAATAACTGAAGATAGGATCGAGATACTGAGGAAGGGTCCACTTAGTTCCTGGTTCCCAGTAAATAATCCTTGTTGATAGAAAAAATGCCACCACCATATACACTGAAGGAGACTTTCTGGCTCTAGGATGAGTATAACTCAGCTTGGGTTCCAGAATTTCCAGGGATGATACCCTGCACCTTGGTCTAACATGAAGCTACTGCGAGCTACTACATTCTTTGCAACCCAGCTAGAGTTCCTGGACCACTCCAGAAACTGATCAAATAATTATTTCCATTCAAAACTCTAATATCACATCCGGTTTGATTTACTATTTATTGGGGACTCCCAAGGTCTCATATGTAGCCGTGCCAGTTATGTGGTCACCAGTAGGAGTTACAGGCACTTGCATATCACAGGGCAGTTGTTGGAGATATATCAATTTCAATATCTTTGAAATTTTGGTAATTATGAGGTTGGCTGCTGTATATTGATATTTAATACATTAATAAAGAAGCACATATATCACTGAATCAAACATTTGAAAATATTTTGGTAATTGTATTTTAATCTAATTGATATCCTTTGTAATCATATGGTGCTTCTAATACACAATCAAAAACATTTTTCTGAGAAGGGGGTCTAAAGACTTCTGCAAATTTCTTAAGAGGCTTGTGGTACAAAAAAGTTTTAGAACACTTGATGTAGTGGAATAAACACTCATAAGTCCTAAATTGTGTGAAAAGTGAAAGTGTCAGTTGCTCAGTTGTATCTGACTCTTTGTGACCCTATAGACTGTAGCCTGCCAGGCTCCTCTGTCCATGGGGCTCTCCAGCAAGAATACTGGAGTGGGTAGCCATGACCTTCTCCAGGGGATCTTCCCGACCCAGGGATCCAACCTGGGTCTCCTGCATTGCAGGCAGATTCTTTACCATCTGAGCCACCAGTTTCTATTCAATCCTTTGACCCCTAGTTTCCTCACTTTTCTGACCAGTTCCCACCTTGGGGGACAAATTGAGCAGATCAAATTTGGTAACACATAGGGAGATGCTTGTAAATTGCAAAACCATGTATGTGTAAGGAATCACTGTTATTATTGTTATGTTTGACCATTTGATTAAAAAAATGACTTTTTACCAAGGTTTGAAATGCAGTTCATTGCTAGGAATATTTCTCACTCAATGATTTAGATCATGCTTACATGAATAAAGTGAAATGAAAAACTGAATCAATTCTCTGGATAATAATTCATGTTAATAGTTTCCTATGTTTGCCTGTAACACCCAGACAATCAAAGAAAATGTGATTTTGACTTGAATTATCAGCATAGCTGTATCACAGTTCTCAACTCCACTTTGAATGTATAGACTGAAGTGCCAGCAGTGAAGTTTTCCCTACTAAGAAGAATGAGTGTTTTCAGACCTTTATTCCAGAGATACTCCGGATGTGTGCACTAAGGTAGACCATGTGTTCTAAAGACATCCGTGGTTGACTCTGCCCTGAAACATGTACATGTCATTAATTAGAAAATTCTTCTGTGTTAGGCAACAGCTTCATCTGTTTCCACAGCTCCCTAAGCCACTTGAACTTCTGTGTAACACATATGTCTCAGGACAGTGTTATCTAGTTGGATGCTCAGTATTTTGGTATCAGAGTATTTTAAATGGAAAGGCAGCCTTACTCTTGCCTTGCAGTGTATAGATATTAAGCATTCTACACAGAACTATGTGCAGTCATCTTTGAAGAAAACTTACAAACGAATGTAAACTGAAAGGACATGGATTAGGTAGACAATCAAATAAAGAATGCAATCGGAAAGTCTTAATGAATCTGATCCCTTCCTTCCCTGGTGTAAAAATAAATGAATTCATTCAGTCTAAAGAAATCTGTAATTACATTTTCTCTCTCTGCTATCTCCCATCCTCCCCCCACCCCCCTTCCAACTCTTCGTGCACAACTATACGAATGTAACTCTAAAAAGGAATTTAACTCAGTTGGTGATGCATTTATGTTGAGAAGATACACCATACCTATATTAACTCTCTGGAAAAGATTTGCAACAAAAAGATCATCTGGGAATTAGACCTTCACTTCATAGAGAAAGCATATTACATACTGTGTTGGTTCACAAGCGCTGCCATAATGAATTGCCACCAGTTGGGTGACTTAAGCAACAGAAATTTATTTTCTTACAGTTCTGGCAGCTAGATGTCTAAAGCAAGGTGTTGGCAGGATTGATTCCTTCTGAGGCCTGTGAGGAAGAATCTGTTCCATGCCAGGCCCTTAGCTTCTGATGGTTGGCTGGCAATAGTTGGCATTCCTTGGCTTGTAGAACCATCACCAAGATCTCAGCCTTCATCTTCACAAGCCTTCATCTTCTCCCTGTGTGTGTCTCTATGTTCAAATTTCCATTCTTAATAAGGACACCAGTTATATGGATTAGGGCCCACTCTAATGACCTCATGGTAACTAATGACCTTATTAGTCATTAGCAGTGACTTTATTTTCAAATAAGGCTACATTCTGAGACACTGGGTGTTAAGACTTCAACCTATGAATGTTGGTGGCGGAGGGGACCCAGTTCAACCCGTAACACACAATCAAGCGTTCAGTATCCATCTGACACACTGAATTGAAAAGTAATGTACTTCTGCAGAGCTAGTTCAGTTCAGTTCAGTCGCTCAGTTATGTCCGACTCTTTGCGACCCCATGAACCAAGCACGCCAGGTCTCCCTGTCCATCACCAATTCCCACAGTCTACCCAAACCCATGTCCATTGAGTTGGTGATGCCATCCAACCATCTCATCCTCTGTTGTCCCCTTTTCCTCCTGCCCTCACTCTTTTCCACATCAGGGTCTTTTCCAATGAGTCAGCTCTCCATATCAGGTGGCCAAAGTATTAGAATTTCAGCTTCAATATCAGTCCTTCCAATGAACACCCAGGACTGATCTGCTTTAGGATGGACTGGTTGGATCTCCTTGCAGTCCAAGGGACTCTCAAGAGTCTTCTCCAACACCACAGTTCAAAAGCATCAATTCTTCGGTGCTCAGCTTTCTTTATAGTCCAATTCTCACATCCATACATGACCACTGGGAAAACCATAGCCTTGACTAGATGGACTTTTGTTGGCAAAGTAGTGTCTCTGCTTTTTAATATGCTGTCTAGGTTGGTCATAACTTTCCTTCCAAGGAATAAGCATCTTTTAATTTCATGGCTGCAGTCACCATCTGCAGAGCTAGAGGGTCATGTATATGGAAGGAGAGATTCCCCAGAAGTTCTAACGACAGTGTAACCATGTGTATATCTTAGCAGCTAAAGTATTACAAATCTCTATCCTTCCTTAAAGTAACTTCTAGCAGCTGTACTTTATATTTATTCTGCAGTGTCTGTAACACCAAAGAATGAACACATTTCATGGGGTTTTATCTGAAGACATATATGAATGTTCTGCCATCCTCCATAACATAGGTATGTTTGCTAACACATGCAAAGCTTTCCATGGGTTACACTTGGGTAATCTTGACTCTCCACTGTAAAGATGGATCATGCTTATCTTGCAGTTTCTCATTCCCTCTAGAATATATTGGTTTTGACTATCACACAATTGGAGGAGGGTGTCCTTACTGCCTAAAGACTTTATTCTTCTGAGAATGTGTCCAAAGCAGGGAGACAGACCCTGGGATCAGTCTTTGATGGAAATAATTTGAGGGAATATGTTTAACCCAGACTTAAGCTCTGAACAAACTTAAAGAAGAACTTACTTTAACTGCTTGTTTTTCCCCTGGTTTCTACTGAGGATACTCATACACGGTTCAAAATGTCAATATTCTATAATTCTTAAAATTAAAATCAATAGCCCCAATCCCACCTGTTCCCTACCCTCAATTATTACTACCCAGAAACAACCACTTGTAACACTTTTATGTTTTTCTTTTAGTATTTCTCTTCTTCTTTCTAAATAACACTTTATAATGTTTATTCTTCATATTTTTCACTTTGAATATCATTTATTATTGATTTCTGTGTAAGATGAGGCTTCAGAGCTCACATATGTCTTCTTGTTCTTCTCTTTTCATCTTCCTAATATAGTAATGTCATGATTTTTGGTGAGTTGAATATTTATTTAGATCTTTATGATTATGCAAAAACTTTCCACAAGTAGCCATGTAGTTAACCTTTTTTATAAAAGAAGTTTTTTTTCCTCTTATATTAGTAATTGTCAAGGTTCAGTTTCTTCTTTCCTACCTTTCTTTCTTTTGCTTAGTTTTTTATGCATCTATTGTTAATTCACCTCCAAACTCACTGCCAGAGTAGAAACTTCCCTTCAATAGTTTGTAGTTGGCCCTCTAATAATTTTCTCCACTCACTTCCAGTGAGTTCATTCAGTTTTCCAACAGGTGACATCTAGTGAGCCAGCTCCAATTTGTTCCAGTGGGTGGCCCCTGCATGCTGGCTGTAGTTCACCACATCCCGGTGGGCAGCTTCCTATGGACCAGCTTTGCCCTGCGGTACCCTGGGGAACATCTCCACCAGCAAATGGGCCTCAGCAGCGCCCTCTGTGATGAGGTCTGAATCTCAGCCTGAGGGAGAGGAGGCTCTTCTGAGTTTATTCCTTCCTTGGTTTGGGGTACTCTGCCTCAGCCCTAGAAGAAATAACTTGGTATTCCTGTGTGCTTTAGGTTTTTTTAAAAAGGGATTTATTTTTATTTTTTTTAAATTGAAGTATAGTTGGTTCACAATGTTGTGTTAGTTTCAAGTATAGTGATTCAGTTGTGTGTGTGTGTGTGTATACATATATACACACACTCTTTTTCCGATTCTTCTCCTTTATTGGTTATTGCAAAATATTGAGATATTGAGTAGAGTTCCCTGTGCTAAATAGGAATGTATATATGTTAATCCCAAACTCCTAATTTATCCTTCCTCCCCTAGGATTCTTTTTTTTAAATCACATTTAATAGTTAATTATCTACAAAAAATAATTCTTCATAATAAATTTTCCTTGTCTCAGTCAGAATACCAACTTTGCACATCTGAAAATGTCTTTATTCTCTTATTTAAATCCTTGGTTTAGTTAGAGAATTCTGTCTAACCAAGGTAGGTAGAAAATAACTTTGAATAAGGGTTGAAAATCATTTTCCTTAGGATTTTGAATACTGTTACATTTTTCTGCTTTCCATTGTTATTATGGAGAAATGTGATGCTATGCTGGCTCCTCATCTGTTGTATATATATTTTAAAACATCTTTGGAAGCTTTTAGGATCTTCTCTTTATTACCAGGGTTCTGATGTTTTATGATGTATCCTGGCATGGGTAAGTGTTGAGCATAATCTGAAAACTCATGTCATTGAACTCTAGGACATTGTCTTGGATTATTTCTGTAATAACACTCTCCTCTTCATTTTCCCTGCTTATTCCTTCTAGAAGTCCTATTACATGGATTACTTGTTACTCCACATTGGTCTTCTGATTTTCCCCTCTCATTTTCCATCTCAGTCCTTTTTTCCCCCTTCTGCAACAGTAAGTCAACTCCATCTCACAATCTTTCTCCGTTATTGTGTGTTTTTACTGAAGAGTGAGGCACTAGCATGCTGTATTCAAGTCTTTGTGCGAGTGCTGGTGGTACTTCTAGAATGGTGATCTTCATCCTAGGGTTCAGGACAAGGGACACTGGGAAGTCAAAGACAGGGATACACAGGGTGGTCAGGGTGTACGGTATTATAAGTGCCCTTTGTAATCAGTATCAAGTCTCTTGCGTTGGTCAAATTTCCCATCTTCTGCTTCAGGGCATCAGCCTGGATGCCAGCATTCTTGGGCATCAGAATAAAGAAAGGCAATGAGATTCTCATCTTTCATATATAGACTTTCATTACTAGCAGGGTATCCCTTCTCTGACTTCCCAATATCCTATATCCTGAATGACCTACTGTGCCACCTTCAGAGAGCAGATCAGTCTTCCACTGGGATGATTCACAAGTAGTCACTATTTGAGGGAAGGAAGGAATCTGAATGCTGTAACTGCTTCCAATATGGATTTACCCGGTCCTGTTTTTAGCCCCACCTAACCAATACTTTGAGGTATATGATACCCATAATTTCTGAGTATTTCTGAGGTTCTGTGGAGTTCATTGTCTTGCTTCTGGGTCAAAGCTGTATATTGTCACCCTGCTTATTTAACTTAAGTGCAGAGTATATCATATCATGCAAAATGCTGGGCTGGATGGAACACAAGCTGGAATCAAGATTGCTGGAAGAAATATCAATAACCTCAGATATGCAGATGATACTACCCTATGGGAGAAAGCAAAGAAGTAAAGAGCCTCTTGATGAAAGTGAAAGTAGAGAGTGAAAAAGCTGGCTTAAAACTCAACATTCAGAAAATTAAGATCATGGTGTCTGGTCCCATCACTTCATGGCAAGTAGATGTGGAAACAATGGAAACAGTGACAGACTTTATTTTGGGGGGCTCCAAAATCACTGCAGATGGTGACTGTGCCACAAGATTAAAAGACACTTGCTCCTTGGAAGAAAAGCTGTGACAAACCTAGACAACAGTTCATATAGTCAAAGCTTTGATTTTTCCAGTAGTCATGTATGGATGTGAGAGTTGGACCATAAAGAAAGCTGAGCCCTGAAGAACTGATACTTTTGAACTGTGGTGTTGGAGAAGACTCTTGAGAGTCCCTTGGACTGCAAGGAGATCCAACCAGTCCATCCTAAAGGAAATTAATCCTGAATATTCATTGGAGGACTGATGCTGAAGCTGAAACTCCAATACTTTGGCTACCTGATGCAAAGAATTGATTCATTGGGAAAGACCTTGATGCTGAGAAAGATTGAAGGGAGGAGAAGAAGGGGACGACAGAGGATGAGATGGTTGGATGGCATCCCTGACTCGAAGGACATGAATTTCAGTAAGCTCCTGGAGTTGGTGATGGACAGGGAAGCCTGGCGTGCTGTGGTCTATGGGGTGGCAAAGAGTTGGACATGACTGAGCAACTGAACTGAACCCTACTTTGCCTCACTGTTGGTTTAAGTTTCAGCATTCTTTTATCTAGTAAGTCATTTGCCACTCATCTATCTACTTTCTAAATTCTAACATGTTATGCTATCTCCTATCTCTTTCTCATTGCCTTTCTTGGCTTATGCCTTTTAGGAAATTGCTTTATTTCATGTTGTGAGGTTCTAGAAGGAAGTGGAGGTAAACATATGTGCTTAATCTGTCATGTAATTTGATCATAAGTCTCTTTTGCTTCTTAAAGTTTCATTCTAAGAGATATGGAATAGGAAAAAAAATTTCTCCCATTAGGCCTATAGGGTAGATCTAGATGGAAATGCAAAGCTTACTACTCAGAGAACAGAAAATTTGCATCAAGATATCCTACATGAATGTAATCTTTTAAGGCCTCAAGCATCAACATCTCTAGCAAATTAGAAATTCGCTAAACTAATAGATTAAAAAATACAATCAAGATGGCCAAAATGAAAAGGAATCTATACATTTCACAACAACATGCTTCTTGACATGAATGGACTAGATAACCTGTCCCCAGTCTCAAAACATAATTGGTAACAGAAAGTTATGCCCTTCATGTATGTAAATTGGTTTGCAATCTAAATTATTTATAAAAGAGAAAATTAGCCAATTAATTTCTTTCTTAATATTCTCCATGTTTAGAGATTTTCTATTGTCACTTGTCTAAAATTTCAGAGAAGAGAGAAAAGGGTTAGGTAGAGATGAGCAGAGAGGAGCCAGTTTTGAACTGTAGAGGCAACCGCTATAGACTGAATGACCTATAGATTCATTCATTAGTAAATTTATACTCATCAGCCACCAGAAATGTGCGAAAACAATGTATGAAAATGTCTGCTTCTCCTCATTCTCATCGACGATCGACAATCTAAAACAATTTTAAATTCCCTGATATTTTGTATTTGAAATGGCTTTTTCGGGTACATTTGTAATAGATATAATAATTTTGAAGAGTTTAATGCAGTTTTAAATTTCTCTTAAAATGAGAAGCTCACTGGATGATGTCTTAACTCACTGAATCAATATTTCATTGTTTTAGGGAGCGGGCAGATACAGCTAGAAAAACAAAGTTATTGTTCAGTTCTGACTGTCATTTTTTGCATTTGAATGAGAGAAACATCTTAAAAGCCAGGCGTGGTTGAGAGAGAAAATGTCAAGGCTTCCCTTCACATACCAAAACCAAAGCTCAGAGATCTGAACATAAAGTTCAACATAACTGAACTTGGAATATGAAATAAAGCAATGTCTCCTTGCCTGGAGAGGAAGTGGATGGCATTTCCAGCTGAAGGATGGAGTAAGAGGAAGGAGGAAGATTCAGGAGGTGCAAGATGAGCGTGGAGACACCAGAGATTCCTGAGACAGGATCCGGCGATCTTACTCCTGGGCTTAAGGGTGAGAGTGTGCACACTAGATCAGAGAAGCTTGAGATGGATTGAAGGAGACTCTGGTTATGTCTTGGCTTGCACTCTGGGTCATGAAGGATAAAGCTTAATCTCTTCCTGCTGCTGCTGCTGCTAAGTCGCTTCAGTCGTGTCCGACTCTGTGTGACCCCAGAGATGGCAGCCCACCAGGCTCCTCCGTCCCTGGGATTCTCCAGGCAAGAACACTGGAGTGGGTTGCCATTTCCTTCTCCAATGCATGAAAGTGAAAAGTGAAAGTGAAGTCGCTCAGTCATTTCCGACTCTTAGTGACCCCATGGACTTCAGCCCACCAGGCTCCTCCATCCATGGGATTTTCCGGGCAAGAGTACTGGAGTGGGGTGCCATTGGCTTCTCCATAATCTCTTCATACTTGAGAGTAAATAAGGAACACCGTCTGCAAATGACTGGCTCCTGGCAACTTGGTTTCCTATACACAAACTGCTATTTTAATAACAACAATAATATAACCAATGTGACAGATTAAGGACATATGTTTACCTCCACTTCCTTCTGGGACCTCACAACATGAAATAAAGCAATTTCCTAAAAGACATAAGCCAAGAAAGGCAATGAGAATGGCAGAAAGTGAAGAGAAACCAAAGAGCCTCTTGAGGATGAAAGAAGAGAGTGAAAAAGTTGGCTTGAAACTCAATAGTCCAAAAACTAAGATCACGGCATTTGATCCCATCACTTCATGGCAAATAGATGGGGAAACGATCAAAACAGCGACAGATTTTATTTTCTTGGGCTCCAAAATCATTGTGGATGGTCACTGCAGTCATGAAATTAAAAGATGCTTGCTCCTTAGAAGAAAAGCCATGGCAGACCTAGATAGCATATTAAAAAGCAGAGACATTACTTTGCCGACAAAGGTCCATATAGTCAGAGCTATAGTTTTCCAGTGGTCATGTATGGATATGAGAGTTGGACCATAAAGAAAGCTGAGTGCCGAAGAAGAGATACTTTCAAACTGTGGTGTTGGAGAAGAATCTTGAGAGTCCCTTGGAGAGCAAGGAGATAAATTGGTCACTCCTAAAGGAAATCAACCCTGAATATTCATTGGAAGGACTGATGCTGAAGCTGAACCTCCAATACTTTGGCCACCTGATGCGAAGAGCTGACTCATTGGGAAAGACCCCGATGCTGGGAAAGATTGAGAGCAGGAGGAGAATGGGGCAGCAGAGGAGGAGACAGTTAGGTGGCTCACCGACTCAATGGACTTGAGTTTGAGCAAACTCTAGGAGATGTGAAGGACAGGGAAGCCTGGCACGCTGTAGTCCGTGGGGTTGCAAAGAGTCAGACTTAGAAATATTCAATATGAGCAGCAATATTCAATATGAGAAAAAGAAGGTCACCAAACTTAGCTTGAATAGAAGATGCCCACAATTGTAGAGTAAGTCTGTAGCATGAATCTAAATAATGCTTTATTGTTCATATTTATAGGCATGCTCACATTTTTACTTCCCTAATATAGATGTTAAGGATGTAAAATCTTCCTAGTTTCCACTTCAGCTATGAGAATTTTTCATTTACTTTTTCTGGTGTGGATGCAGTATAAACTTTGTTGCTTCACTTTACCCCTTTTGTTGTTTCTGACTGCAGCATTTGCAAATCACGTTTAATTTTGTTTGCTCAGAATAACAATGAAATGCTAATACATATATATGTATACATATATATATATAGCCTATTCACACTTCACACTCTTATAGTAACAGATGAGCCTTAATGCACTCTGTCCTCTGAGGAAGCTTGTGGTAAAACAGGAAAAACATTATGAATAATTAAAAATATGATATTTACTCCAAGAGAAAGATGAATCTTTGAAAAAAAAAACCTCTGCCAGCAGAAAGCTTCACAATCAAGTACCATATACTATCAGTAATAAATAAATTTCTAGTCTTTTCAGGTGCCAAGGGATTTCACAGTCAGATATTCATTAATATCTCTCATCAGAGATAAAGTTGCTCAGCTTGATCATTAAGGGGAAGAAAAATAAGGACGAAGTTACTTCTTGTTACTTCTTATCATTCTTCATTGTTAGCTAACAAGTAGCTACCAGATGCTTATCATTGTGCCCAAACTATAGTTATAAAAAAAAAAATTGGGGGAATTTAGGCTGAAGAAGTAATTCTGAGATGTTCCATTTAAAAATATTCAGACCTAAGGTAATTAACTTTTCTTTATTGTGGAGATCTAATATATTTTGTGTGACTGGCCATTTGGCCTATAATTCTTTTGTATTATTATTACAGAAAATTCTCACTATTCTCTAGGTAAGGAATATGATCAGTTGAAGAGAGAAGTGTTCTGTTAGTCAACCTAGCAAAATCAATGGATACAGTAATTGACTCAAATTCAATAGACTTGGGATCCAGCTCCACTGTGACCCTAACAAGCTGTGTGACTTTAGACAAATGACTTCACTTATCTGGGGCCTCTGTTCTCTCATGAGTATAATGATACAGTTTGATAATCTTTAAAATAAACTACTGCTCTAAAATTATTCCTGATTCTGCATGCAACATCAGTTTTTGAACTATTTGAATGTTATGTATAAGCCTGTGTTAAATATAATTAAGTCCTTGGTAATTCAGAGTGCATTTCAAAGCAATGCACAGTGTTATCATTATGAATGCCTAGCAAAATTCTGGTTAAACAGGTTTCAGACTAGTAAAATCCTCATTATATTGGCTTTTACAAGTGTTTTACACAAAATTCTAATTGTAATGAGAAATTTACCCTCATTTCAATAAAACAAAGCCAAATTTTAAAATTAACCAGGAAAGAAAGGGATGTAAATCCCCTATATTTGGGTTGAGAAAGTTCGCAAATAACATTCTGACAAGGAAAACCAGCACTCTTAACACTCCAGTTCAAAGTCTCTCACTAGTGTGAAAGGCAGATTATTGGGTTCAGTTCAGTCTCTCAATCGTGTCCGACTTTTTGCAGCCCCATGGACTGCAGCACGCCAGGCTTCCCTGTCCATCACCAGTTCCTGGAGCTTGCTCAAACTCATGTCCATCGAGTCAGTGATGCCATCCAACCATCTCATCCTCTGTCATCCCCTTCTCCTCCCGCTTTCAACCTTTCCCACATCAGGGTCTTTTCCAGTGTATCAGTTCTTTGCATCAGATGGCCAAGGTATTGGAGCTTCAGCTTCAACATCAGTCTTTTCAATGAATACTCAGGACTGATCTCCTTTAGGATTGACTGGTTAGATCTCCTTGCAGTCCAAGGGACTCTCAAGAGTCTTCTCCAACACCACAGTTCAAAAGCTTCAATTCTTCGGCACTCAGCTTTCTTTATGGTCCAACTCTTACATCCATACACGACTACTGGAAAAACCATCAGTTCAGTTCAGTTCAATTGCTCAGTCGCGTCCGACTCTTTGTGACCCCATGAATCACAGCACGCCAGGCCTCCCTGTTCATCACCAACTCCCAGAGTTCAGTCAAACCCATGTCCATCGATTCAGTGATGCCATCCAGCCATCTCATCCTCCGTCGTCCCCTTCTCCTCCTGCCCCCAATCCCTCTCAGCATCAGGGTCTTTTCCAATGAGTCAGCTCTTCGCATGAGGTGGCCAAAGTACTGGAGTTTCAGCTTCAGCATCAGTCCTTCCAATGAACACCCAGGACTGATCTCCTTTAGAATGGACTGGTTGGATCTCCTTGCAGTCCAAGGGACTCTCAAGAGAAAAACCGTAGTTTTGACTATATGAACCTTCGTCTAGGTTTGTCATAGCTTTTCTTTCAAGGAGTAAGCATTTTTTAATCTTGTGGCACAGTCACAATCTGCAGTGATTTTGGAGCCCAAGAAAATAAAATCTGCCACTGTTTCTATTGTTTCCCCATCTACTTACCATGAAGTGATGGGACTGGATGCCGTGATCTTAGTGTTTTGAACATTAAGCTTTTTCACTCTCCTCTTTTACTTTCATCAAGAGGCTCTTTAGTTCCTCTTCACTCTCTGCCATCAGGGTGGTATCATCTGCATATCTGAGGTTATTGATATTTCTTCTGGAAATCTCGATTCCAGCTTCTGCTTCATCCAGCCCAGCATTTTGCATGATATACTCTGCATATAAGTTAAATAAGCAGGGTGACAGTATACAGCCTTGACGTACTCCTTTCCCAATTTGGAACCAGTCCATTGTTCCATGTCCAGTTCTAACTGTTGCTTCTTGACCTGTATACAGGTTTCTCAGGAGGCAGGTAAGGTGGTCTGGTATTCCCATCTCTTGAAGAATTTTCCACAGTTTGTTGTGATCCACACAGTCAAAGGCTTTAGTGTAGTCAATGAAGCAGAAGTAGATGTTTTTCTGGAATTCTCTTGCTTTTTCGATGATCCAATGGATGTTGGCAATTTGATCTCTTGTTCCTCTGCCTTTTCTAAATCCAGCTTGAACATTTGGAGGTTCTGGTTCATGTACTGTCAAAGCCTGGCTTGGAGAATTTTGAGCATTGCTTTGCTAATAAGTGAGATGAGTGCAATCGTGCAGTAGTTTGAACATTCTTTGGCATTGCCTTTCTTTTTGATTGGAATGAAAACTAATCTTTTCCAGTCCTGTGGTCACTGCTGTGTTTTCCAAATTTGCTGGCATATTGAGTGCAGCGCTTTCATAGCATCATCTTTTAGGATTTGAAATAGCTCATCTGGAATTCCATCACTTCCACTAGCTTTGTTTGTAGTGATGCTTCCTAAGGCCCACTTGACTTCACATTGGATGTCTGGCTCTAGGTGAGTGATCACACCGTCATGATTATCTGAGTCATGAAGACCTTTTTTGTATCTTCTGTGTATTCTTGCCACCTCTTCTTAATAACTTCTGCTTCTGTTAGGTCCATACTCTTTCTTCCCTTTATCGAGCCCATCTTTGCATGAAATGTTTCCTTGGTATCTCCAATTTTCTTGAAGAGATCTCTAGTCTTTCCCATTCTATTTTTTCCCCTCTATTTCTTTGCACTGATCACTGAGGAAGCCTTTTTTTTTTATCTCTTCTTGTTATTCTTTGGAACTCTGCATTCAGATGGATATATCTTTCCTTTTCTCCTTTGCCCTTAGCGTCTCTTCTTTTCTCAGCTATTTGTAAGGCCTCCTCAGACAACCATTTTGCCTTTTGAATTTCTTGGGGATGGTTTTGATCACCAACTTCTGTACAATGTTATGATCCTCTATCCATAGTTCTTCAGGCACTCTATCAGAGCTAATCCCTGAATCTATTTGCCACTTCCACTGCATAATCATAAGGGATTTAATTTAGGTCATACTTGAATGATCTAGTGGGTTTCCCTACTTTATTCAATATAAATCTGAATTTTGCAATAAGGAGTTCATGATCTGAGCCACAGTCAGCTCCTGGTCTTTTTGCTGACTGTATGGAGCTTCTCCATCTTCAGCTGCAAAGAATATAATAAATCTGATTTTGGTATTGACCATCTGGTGATGTCCATGTGTAGAGTCGTCTCTTGTATTGTTCGAAGAGGGTGTTTGCTATGACCAGTGTGTTTTCTTGGCTTCATTTTGTACTCCAAGGCCAAACTTGCCAGTTACTCCAGGTATCTCCTGACTTCCTACTTTTGCGTTCCAGTCCCCTGTGATGAAAAAGTCATCTTTTTTGGGTATTAGTTCTAGAAGGTCTTGCAGGTCTTCATAGAACCGTTCAGCTCCAGCTTCTTTGGCATTGGTGGTTGGGCCATAGACCTGGATTACTGGCTAGTGTAATTACTGATTATTGGCTAGTGTTTATGAAAAGACTCAGACAAGAGAGAACTTTCCGATGGGCTCTAGGTAGGCATTCTATATGGATTTTATTATAACTGATTAATTTAGAGCTCAACACGTTAATTTTTAAAAGAATACAGTTAACCTCCTTAATAGGATTGTGCTAAGTGAAATCTGTGATTCTGTGGACAAGGACCAAGTCGAAATTCACATCTCTCTCCTTCATTTCCTCTTTCATTGTAGCCTTCCTTCTCCAAATATGTGTTGAATGGTTATCATACCAGATTCTGTAATTGTGAGATAGTTCAAAAACATATAAAACAAAAATCTGTGACTTTAAGAAGGTCACAATCAGACAAAACATACACTTTGATTATTATTAATATAAAATGATGTAACAGTTTAGTGATAGAAATAGATACATAGGCTGTGAGGGGTGAATTTACTTACCTCAGCACTCACTCTCTCTCTCTCACACACACACATACACATGTTTATGTGACATGACCATTCCATATCAAACTTTAAAGAAAAGTTTTGAGCTGCTCTGAAGCGTTTTCAAAGCACTAGGTTTACATACAAATAGCACCATTCTCATTGTTTTTTTGAAAGCAGATATGAATCTGTTTATAAAAATATTCCTAGACTTTTGCAGTCACTATCATCGGAGAAATCAAGAGTAATAAAACCACATTTAAAACTATTTTAGATGGAATGGTCATCTGATTTTGGTGAAAATAAAGAGAGGCAGGCATTTTTCATATACTTCTGGCTAAGAGTGAAAGTTAGTACAACCTTTCTGGAGAGCTATAGGGCATGATTTATCAGAAGGTTAAGAATGTATATACCTAGATCTGGCAAACTCATCCTAAGAAAATAACTGAGGATGAACGCAAATATTCAGGTTTTAGTGCATATACATTTGGGATTGTTAGATTTTTTGTTGTTGTTAAATTGACACTTTTATCAGTAAGTAAGGTCCAGCTTTGTTTCTAAAGACTGGATGAAGTAAGATTCTGTCAATCAATGGAGGGATACAAATAAATCAGTTCCTGTTATAACAAGTGAAAACCTGGAAAAATATGTTCTTTAACTTATTACTAAAAACAGTTGCATGAATTCTGCTTAAACAAGAGCAGGTACCTGTTAGTAAAAACATATTTGTAGAGACAGCTTCCTATTATCAACAGTCTGAGAGGCATAACTTCTGACATTAGTCACAGAACCAACAAAAGTAAACTTTACACAGTGTTCATATCATATTAAGGGTTTTACCATAAAAATTATTTCTGTAAAATTCATATGATTTATTATCCCGCTGGATACATTTAATTGCCTTCCTACAGTTTTGTGCTTTTTCTTAATATCATTTTTGAGCACCCCTTTGAGTTTATATTACAGCATTTAGAAATTATCAGTACTAAATAACTAAGTTGAATGACAAACAAAATAGAGAAACTAAACTACATTGCCTTCTTTAGACCAACTCTTCCTTACTCAATTACCTGGATATTTTGATGAGAATTAAAGGTTCAAGGTTGTGCTGACACCTTGTGTCTAAATAAATTTGAGAGAAGTTTGCAAAGTTAAAAGAATCCGAATATGAAACCTAATGCATAGCAGTATCTGCTTCATCAATCCAGTGGTCTAAATTTTTCTTGATTATGGTCAATCACCTATTTACCTTCCATTCTCTATCATTTGATATTGCAATATATACAAATGTTCATGTTCCAAGTAATGAAATCATATTCTAAAAGTAGATCTCTTTCAAACAAAGATGGGTGCAAATTCTCTGCTACTCTTCCCCTTAACAGGTAGAATCTAATTTTACTCCCCTTAAACCTGGTCTGGCCATAGTGACTTACTTGGCAAATACAATAAGGCAAAAGTGACCTTCACGGACCTTTGAGGCTGTGTCAAGAGAAGCCTTGGAGCTTCCTCCTGGGCCCCGGTACACTCATTCGTGGACCCCTGAGCTACTAATTTTAAGTCCGACTACCTTGAGGCCACTACACTGTAAGGATACCCAAGCCCAGCTCCTACTCTGTTTTAGCTTCCAGCCAGCCCTTCAAGTTCTACCTGCTGAAGCCCCAGACATCCAGAGTAGAGATGAACCCTTCCCACTGTTTAATGTCTGAATTCCAAGCCATGGATTCATGAGCAGAACAAATGATTGTTATTTTGAGTAGCTGCACAGCATTGATACCTGAACAGAATTTGGTGTCAAGAATGGGATGCTGGTTTGGGACGAGGTGGTAGGTGGAAACTGGAAAGGGCTCAGGAGACTCTTCATAAGGCCTTGAATAATGGTGGGGGAATGCTACCAGAGGCAGGAAGAAAGGGCACACACATTCTCTCCTGGTAGCCAAACTGTTGCCTGTGGTAATGTGGGAGAGAGACCTTGAGCATCTGGCTGTATAGATTTTGAAGCAGAATCCTCAAAATGCCACTTGGCTTTTCCTAGTTGCCTGTTACAAAATATGAGGAGTGAGGGGAAAAAATTAAAGAAGGAACTGTTCAAGGAACTGTTCAATTTTTGAGAATCTAGAGAAACCTATTAAGGAGCAGGACTCTTGTAGGTTTGAAAATAAAACCATCTTATCCCCAGATTCTTTCAGCGGAAGATTCTCAGTGTAAGAAATGGCTTCAGAGCAAATGAACTCTTGATATGGATCTGGATGGAACTCATGGTTACTGTGAACCAGTGACTATTATGAGCCTTTTCTTCCAAACTTCTCTCTTTTGAACGGCAGTGTTTATTGGAGTTACCTTACGGCAGATAGCTTGTATCTTTATTTCCCAGGTCTTCAGAAGGGTAGGAATTGTATTTAAGCAGTGGCATTGAAGCACTTCATTCTGATATACATGATGAGATGCTGGACTTTGGGTCAGTGCTGAAATAGGATGAGACTTTGGGGATTCTTAGGAGGGGGTAAGCGTATTTTGCACTTTCAATAAATGTAAATAATGTGGCCAGAGGACAAATAATGGAAGTCTGAAGATGGCTGTAAATTCCTCACCACTCTGACCACTGATAAGCAGAGTCTATTTCCTTCTGCTTGAATCTGGCCTGGTTTTACAGACTTACTTAACAAATAGAAGATGGTAGAAATGATGTTTTGGGACTTTCTGAGGCTAGTTCATAAGAAGACTTGCAGCTTTCTGCCAGGCCTCTGACGACACTTGTCTCAGAGGCCTAACTGCCATGTAAAAAGTGTGAAAATACAGAGGCTGTCATGCTTTGAGGATGCTCAAGCTGGGACAGGCTGGGTGCAGAGAGAGAGACAGGGCTAGGGGAGGTCGTGGGGGCTCCAAATTTTAGGATCGTCCCAGCTAAGACCTTCAGAATCACTGAGCACACATGAGCTTTGCACCTTGTCTCAATTCCTGACCTATAGATTTATGAGCAAAATATGTGATTTTTTTTCCTAATAAGGCATATAATTTGAGGGTTGCTTTTTATTTAACAATAATTAAAACATCCCCCCTTGTTCTCAGGGATCCCATAGCCATTTCGTGATCTGGACTTGGTTTGGTCCTACCTCAGTTCATCAGAAATGTTGTTTTATCCTTAAACTGCATTGCATGGCAGTTCATTCTTGCCTCTTCCCCTATGGAATGGAGCCTCAGTCCATGCGTATATCAATGGATGCAAGGCAATTCAATGAAGTCAAGCTGATTGAACCTACTCTTTAGTACCTATAAACTCGGCTCAGGTCAAAAAATATTCTAGTGGTGACAAGGGTTAATGAGAAGCTCCTGCCCAAATAAAATGTCCTGCTAAGAGCAAACATATTTAATGAACACATACATGAACTGAAGTGATTAAAAACAATATTTAATGATAAGAAGTATATTTCAGTTTCATAGTCAACATTTAAGCCAGGTAACATTTTTAGAACTCCAGAGTATACACACTCATTCAAACCCTAAAGACACTTAAGAGTAAATGCTGCACCTGAAGTTTTTCTAGATGATATCAGAATTCACAGATGTCAGAAGAAACATAAAAAGTGCTTTCAGAGGAAGGAACCAGAAAGGATAATTTTCCTCGAGAGGAACTGATGCCTAGATGCAGTCAAGAATTACTCAGGTGGCCTTAGAGGTAAACTCATTGACCTTTGCGGTATCTTGGGATGCAGCTACGAGGATGAGGCTGGAGAATCGGTATGCTTAACACTCCTCCCCACTCCCCTCTACCCAGGGTGATTTTCAAGCACATGAAAGTCTGAGAGTGGCTGATTTAAGAACTGTGATGCCTGGTTTTTTTTCCGTATACCCCTCACCTACCACCTGATGTCTCAAATGACCTTTGAGACATTCCACTCTGTTGCTGTCACAGAGAGACTCCTTTAGAACAAAATCAAAAGCAAGGAGAGAACCAGAAACACCTTTATTGGGAACAAAGTGATTAGATTTGTAGTAGTAATGAGTATGTAGGTGACCATCCACTAATGGGTTTCAAGAAAAAATGACTAAAAAGCCTTGAATAATCAAAATGATTTTTCTTTCTTTTCTATGTCTCAAGCCCTAGGCACACGTCTCTAGTTTCTAGTGCATTTGGCATTACTTCAGCTAGCATTTCATTTTCATACCATGAACCCCAATTTGACATCTTGAAATATAACCCTGTAACTCACATATTATTTCACCCAAAGGTTTTTATGGAAGATAACTTCTTCACTTAATATTGCTGCATTCAGAGCTCCAATCAATCCAATTTGGCAGGTATTTTATTTCAAAACTATCATACGGAGCAATTTCCCCTTCAAGAAATTTTACTCCATTGCTGTCAAAGCGAGATCCATTTAGAACAAAGTCAAAATCAAAATGAAGGAGAGAATCAGAAATAACTTTATTGGGAAAAAAGTGATTGTGTTTGTAGTGGCAATGAGAAGGCAATGACAAACCTCCCTAATAGTTTTCAGAAAATACGGACTCAAAAATCTAGAACATACTTTGAATAATATGAATAACAAAATTCATTTTTACCTTTTAAGATTCCTTATCACCTACCAATATAGTGTTAAAGAAGGTTTATTACCTATTATCTATCTATATTTAATAATGATTCAAAAGAACAAAGACTTTTAATTTTTAAAAATTTATTTATATTTTTATTGAAGGATAATTGCTTTACAGAATTTTGTTGGTTTCTGTCAAAGCTCAACATGAATCAGCGATAGGTATACATATATCCTCTCCCTTTTGAATCTCCCTCCCATCTCCCGCCCCATCCCACCCCTTGATACAGAGCCCTGTTTGAGTTTCCTGAGCCACACAGAAAATCCCCATTGGCTATCTATTTTGTATATGGTAGTGTAAGTTTCCATGTTCCTCTTCCCATACATCTCACCCTCTCCTCCCCTCTCCCCATGTCCATAAGTCTATTCTCTCTGTCTTGCTGCCCTATAAATAAATTCTTCAGTACCATTTTTCTAGAGTCCATAGATATGTGTTAGAATATGGTATTTATCTTTCTTTTTCTGACTTACTTCACTCTGTATAATAGTGAGTGATTATACTGATTTAATAATATTTTAGTATATTTATATATATAGTACACATATATTCAGTATATTTTACCAAAATATACTAGTATATTTTACTATTATTAATATTACTATTAGTAATAGTAATATTATTCTATTAGTATACTAGTATTACTATTCTATTACTATTAAATATACTAGTATATTTTAGTAAAATCGGTATTTATTTCTTACTAATTAGTATGACTAGTTTAAGTTTACTTTGTCATTGTTCAGTCGCTAAGTTGTGTCTGACTCTTTGTGATCCCGTGGACTGCAGCACACCAGGCTTCTTTGTCCATCACTATCTTCCTGTTTGCTCAAACTCCTGTCCATTGAGTCAGTGATGCCATCCAACCATCTCATCCTTTGTCGCCCCCTTCTCCTCTTGCCCTCAATTTTTCCCAGCATCAGGATCTCTTCCAGTGAGTCAGCACTTTGCATTAGGCGGCCGAAGTATCGGAGCTTCAGCTTCAGCACTAGTCCTTCCAATGAATATTCAGGATTGATTTCCTTCAGGATTGACTGGTTTGATCTCCTTGCTGTCCAAGGGACTCTCAAGACTCTTCTCCAGCACCACAGTTTGAAAGTGTCAATTCTTTGGCGCTCAGCCTTCTTTGGCTTATAGAACAATTCATTAATCAAGATACTACAATGACTCAAAATCAAATTGATCTAAATTATATTTCTAAATATCTTATTATCCTTTAAGAAGTATTTCAACTCCCACCATCTCCATAAGGCTCTCTCTCCTTGTTCTCAATGACAAAGTAGAGTCAATTGAAGAATCAGTGAAAAGAGAAGGTCAAATGACTTGGAAAAAATAGGTTGATGCTTAAATCTAGAAGAGAAAGCTGAGGAGCCATAGCAACCCTCCTAAGGATGGCTCACATAATGTAGCTAGGAGAAAAATCTGTCAGTTTCTCTAAAGACTTACTTACACTATTTTCTAAAATCATATTACCATCTGAGCCTTGCTATGGCTGTATTTGCAAATCTGATATTCAAAAGGTTAGGTATTCCCTTCCTTCTACAATTAGAATAGAGCAACAGTGAATGGCATTGAGTTCTTGGTAACAGTTACATGGTCCCAAGTGAAGGCTGTCATTCCAAGCATGCTTATTTGACATTGTACATATGCAACCTTTTCTTTTAAAATCTTTTGTTGTTGTTGTTGTTTTTTTAAATTATTGGATTGTGTTTGTTAGTTTCAGGTGTTTTAAAAGTTGGAGCTTGTAACTATTACTAACAAGATTTCAACTGTTATACCTATCTAGCAAGTATATAAAGAAAAACGCCCAAGTAAAACCTGCTAATTTTCACTAAAATATACCTCATTAATCAACTTTGAGTAAGAAACTTTTTTTTTATTACTCTTTCTGTTTCTCTTACTTTTAAGTCAAAAATCCTATTCAGGGTGACTGCAAAGATCCAGAATATCTGTGGCCACCCCAAGCAACCATATCCTGTGCTTATTTTTCTTTTGTAGCCAGAGGGGCTGTCACTCTTTTAGTAAGTATGATTATTCTTTTCTGACTGGTCCCAACTAATAAGACTAAATGATTATACCTGACATTTCCATTTTTTCCCTTGCTTTTCTCCCTATAAATGACAGAGGGGTGACAAGAATGTATATACTCCCCACTGATAGCTTATTTATAGCTAGAAGTTTTCAAGAGGAGAGGCCTCTTCCATATATCTATAGAATATTCTCCATGCATTGAGAGTCTCAAATATAGCAGAAAGGATTCTATATTAAATACTTCTCAGGGATGCCCTAAAAGTCTGCATTAGTTACGTCCTCCTCCGGATACAGAGTTTAGCAACAGACCCTACAACCAAATTTTAAAAAGCTACCTCTTCGAAGAATTAAGCATACAATTAGATTGTTGCATACTCTTGGGCTCTATTCATGGAAAGTATGTATTAGTTGACTTTCCTCATAGAAAAGTGCTAATGGGAAAGAAAAATCAAGCATGCTAATAATTAACAATATCAAAGGTCTCATAAAATTATTGGCAGGTTTTAGGGAGGAAGCTTGGAGAAGAAATGGCAACCCACTCCAGTATTCTTGCCTGGAGAATCCCATGGACGGAGGAGCCTGGTGGGCTACTGTTCATGGGGTCACAAAGAGTCGGACACAACTGAGTGACTCAGCACAAGGGAGCTTGGGAAATTAACTAGTCTGTCCCTTGCCAGGAAAATTTAATTCCCTCCTTGATAGTGATAATCTCATCTTTATAGTCAAAGTAGACAGTGCAGTCAATTACTTGGATAAACAATCTATTTTAAAGGGTTGAGTTAGAATTAAATATAGGTTCAGACAGTCTTTCCAATATCTTTGTTCAAAATACTTATAAAAGCTCTTGGTATTTGAAAGCCTCCACTGAATTCTTCTCACTACCTTAGTTATAGTTCCTTGAAAATGGGTTTGATCTTCAGAAATATAAAAATATCATTTGGGACCCAGACTTGTGAGTAAGATACAAGTTAAAACTGTAAAAGTGAAAATGTTAGTCATTCAGTTGTTTCCAACTCTTTGTGACCCCAAGGACTGTAGTCCACCAGGCTCCTTTCTCTGTCCATGGGATTCTCAAGGCAAGAATACTGAAGTGGTTGCCATTCCCTTCTCCAGGGGATCTTCCTGACCCAGGGATCGCCCACATTGTGGGCAGGTTCTTTACTATCTGAGCCATCAGGAAAACTAAGTAATATCTCTCAATAGTAGTGTGGCAGATTTTCTTTCCCAGAGATGCCTGCCACTTCATATTACACCTCCCATATTCCCTCCACTCTTACCTGTATAGACCTTTGCAACTGTGTCAACCTGCAGAAAACGGAGGTAGTGACACTATGTGACTTCTCAGGCTAGGTCATACAAATGCCAGTTCTCCTGGGACCCTGGCTGTTTGAACCCAGATACTATGGTGCTGGGAAACAAGACAAATTCATGCATAAGCGTCCTAGCTGACAGCTCATTATCAACTGAAAAGAAATTGAGGAAATGTTATTGGGGGCTGGGGGGAAAAGTCCTTTGTTTTATAGTGGTGGAGAGTTGTCCCCAAAGTCACCTGCAGTAACAGAGAAAATAGGAAATGTACCTAACGTAGTCAATAATTTAATTAAGGAGATTTGCAGGTAGGATAGTGAACATGCCACTTGACCTTTCGCTGGCTGTGCGTTAAAAAAGCGATGAGAGAAAGAACAGTTTAAACTTAGAAGAAACCAGGAATTGCTGGGTACAAAAATTGAACTTTCTCATTTTCAGCCTCTCCAGATGGTAAATGACACTCAAATTAAGAAATGGCTTCTAGGAAAATCAATGGTGCTGCAGAAAAATGTGGTCTAAATATGAAACCAAGGACATGACTGGAAATTTCTTTGTTAAGACCTCAGAGAGACAAGATGGTGTTTTATGAACCTTTTCAAATAGACAAAAAAATCTTTCTAAAGATCTTGAGGGCCTTGTCTCATAGCAGCCCCACAGAGATTCCTAGGTCGAGAAGGGCTTTTAAGAAAAGCCCTTCTACATTAAATGGCAAAGAAAGGACTACTCAGAGAGCAGAACTCTCTTTTGAACAGCAGGGTTTAGAGTGGTTATCCTCTGCCTGAACCATCATTATATGGGGAGTCTATACTGAGTATATAACTTGTCTCTTTAGTTCATAGTTCTTCAGAACTCTACTCAAGGAGCTGAATTCGAGGAACTGCTCCCAAGCCTCAACCACGCTTAGAGCTGAATGATGTGATGAGGCTCAGACTGTCAGTGAATACCGTAATGGTCAGAGGCTTAGGACTCTTGGAACAGGGGTCGAATGTACTTTGTATGTGGAAGGGATGTGAACTCTTGTGGCCAGAATAGGCACTGTGGCAGATAGCACTATCCAAAGATGGCCATCATGACGTGTTATATCTCACACATTTTACAGTGTGACATCGACTTTCCCGAGTCATGAAGTCTATGTGCTTTTCTGCTGAACAGATAGAACTTTATGACTGTGATGGGCAACAGAGCATGAAGGGAGTGATGCTCTGTGATTTCTGAGGTTAGGTCCTAAAAAGGCCACACTTCTGCCTTGCTCTCTGGGAATGCTTGTTCTCAGAGCCCAGCTGCCCGGCTGTGGGGAAGCCAAGGGCCTGGCTGAGTTCCCAGCTGACAGCCAGCATCCACTGTCAGGCATGGGAATGAGCCTTCAGAGGATTCCAGCCTCTAGCCTTCAAGTGACCTCCAGCCTCTGAGGCACCCCGGTTGACACCATGTAGAACAGGGAGAAACTGTCCCTTCCTTGCCACTCACAAAGTGCTGATTCATGAGTGAAATACAGGGTGGTCAGTTGTTAAGCTGCTTTTCATTTGAAGTGGTTTGTTATGTAACCATAAGATACTGGGACAAGGAGAATGGATAAACAGATTGTGGGTTATCCATCCAATGGAATGTTATCCAGCCATAAACAGGAATGATGCGCCGATACATGTAACAACAAAGATGAATCTCATAGCTCTTGTGCTCAGCAAAAGAAGCTGGACATGAAGTACAGACTGTGTGATTCCACTTAACTGAAATTCTAGAATAGGCAAAATTAATATAAGACAAATTTATGGCAGTAGTGGTTGCTTTTAGGTGGAACTGATTAATGGACGTCAGGGGACATTCTTGGATGAAAACTGTCTATATCACAATAGAGGTGTGGTGTTCCAAAGATGCATCTGTTTGTCTAAATTACTGCTAACATTCACGCATTTCAATGTATGCAAAAATTTACCTTAAAAAACTAAAAAGTAATAAATAAAAATTAAGGGAGAGTGGGACATGTATATGAACGTAGAGATACTACAAGAACAACAAAATGTTGATAAGTAGTAAATCTGTACATAAAAGTTCATTTTTTTCTGTTTACTTTGTATTTGTTTTAAATTTCCCATAATAAAACATTCAAAAAGGAAAAGCAGTCTGATTTTTATAAACAATGAAATTTGACTATAAAACAAGGAAGTCTTTTTCTTGTATGGCTGCTAGGGAAGCTCTGAAAATATTGAAAGAATATGTTTTTAAAATGTTTTGAATAAGGCTGTGTTACTCAGATGGATGAGTTGCACACTATATTTCAAGACTACCAAAGCACAACACTCGATGTAATGTGTAACTGTTTTTGCTTTAAAATCAGTTTTATTATTTTATATTGTTCAACATGTTACTTTAATCAGCCCATAAAATTTTCATTATTTATTTAGTAGTTACTGTCCATCCAGCAAACATTTATAGAACAGTAATGGTAGAAACTAGTTCCAAACAGAATTAAAAACACAAACAAAATAAAAATGAAACAAACAAAAAGAACTAGTTCCTGAAAATGATGTTAACTGGCAGAAGGACAACAGCAATTTAAGTAAAAACACTAATTAATTAATTAATTAATTATGGTGGCTCTACATTCTAGTGCAAAAATTTTTGTTGTCATTTAATTTATTTGAAGTCTCTTCTAAGTAATTTATAATAGTCCTTTTCAGTGAGTGGTAAGAGTGTTGGTACTGGAGGAGGGCATGACAATCCACTCCAGTATTCTTGCCTGGAGAATTCCATGGACAGAGGAGCCTGGCGGGCTCCAGTCCATGGGGTCGCACAGAGTCAGACATGATTGAAGCAACTAAACATGCTCGCACGCAGGCGTGTTGGTTAGACACTATGCCATCTTCCCATTGGGTTTAGTGTTGCCTAAATGTTTTTTAAATGTTCACCCATGTAGCATATATTGCTTGTCCTATATACTATTGGCATGTAACAAACCCCATTTATCTAGACTTCAGATAATTTGCAATTTGATGAACCACAAATTCATTTCTTCGGTTCAGAGTTTTCTTCCAGACTTGGGACCTACATATGCAACAACCTGTTGGAAATCTCTGGGCTATCCCCACAGACATCTGAAACAAACTTACCTTGAGAGAGGCTCACCTTGTTCTCCCTCCTTCAGTAGTCAGCAACATCCCCTATCCATCTGTCCAAACCAGAAATGGAGTATCTTCCTCTACTTCTCCCTCTCTAATCCTCTACATCTAGTCACTCACCAAGGCCTGTTGTCTTTTTGAATATTTTCTCCTTTCCCCCCCTGCTATTATCCTAGCCCAAGTCCAAACATTTCTTACCTAGATTACTGCAATGACCTATGCATAGGAGGTTCTGCTTCTAGTTTTTCCCTTTGCTTGAATGCATCCTTCAAATTGCTGCAAGGATGGTCTTAAGAAAATGAAAATCTCATCCTGTTGCTATCTAACTTTTCACTCTTCAGAAACCCTCCTCTGCCCATTGGTAAAGGAAACTCTCAGAGAGGCAAACACAGCCCTCTATGAGCCAGTCCTTGGCTGTCTCTCCAGCATTATCTTTCATCCTGCGTCCTCACATGTTATGTTCCAGCCATGATCAAGGACGCATGGTAATCCAAAAGAAGCATGCTGCCTATGTCTTCATGCCTGTGTTCAATCTGCTACTTCTTCATCACAATCCCTAGACAATAGGTACTTCTCTTTTCAGATTGTACTCATGTGTTAGATACTTGTTGAAAACTCCACTCTGCCCTCCCCGCTCCCCAATCCTAAAGAACCAACTATTATAGCTTTTGTAAGCCTGGATACCATTTACAGACTTATAGCCTTGCACCTTAACAATTTTTTGCCTTGTTGGTTTTCAGGCCTAAGTAAAATTAAAGTAGGTTTTTAAAAATATTTCACTTTTATCAAATAATAAAAAATTGATATCATAAAATCTATAGTATAGATTCAGATAATAAATGGTTAAAGTCCTTTGACAGTATGAGTGTTTCTATAAAGAAAAATTTTGCATACATTCAATCTTTCTCTCACATACTCACACATGTAGTCTGAAATCCTATCACTTATAAAGCTGGTATTCAAAATTAATATTCTAGAATACTGTTTCTGATTCATTAATAAAATCTCCACTGAAGTTTAACATAGTTTTTTTGCTTTCAAATTCTCTGGATATCTATATGTATCTATATGCATGTATGGTATGCAGTATATGGCAACTTCCAGTTAACAGAACATGAAACTAATTTGGGTGAACATCTGTATTGCATAGTTTAAGGACAGCTATAGCAAAATACTGCCTAGTGGTTAAAAATAAATCTCAAAATTTTTGGTTTGTTTAAATAAAACTTTAGCTCAGAATTTCTTAAATAATTAAAATTGAATCCTTATAATCATTTTGTGATCCAGAAATAAAGAAAATGAGTGGTATAAAATGTAGAGTCATGAGGTTAGCCCTTATCATGTCATGACCCTTAATAAATGATTAAGTAATGGTTTTGATCTCACAAATTATGATGATGTTAAGGTAGTTCAGAAAGATCTAGAGTATGGTAAAGCTGTAAAATAGGATTTTTAGAAGGTATTCGTATTTTCAGAATAAAAATCATTGATTTAATAATGTCTCTCAAGCATATGAAGTTACTATGCTAAAGCTCATGAGTTTCCTTCCATTAAGCCTGAAAAGATGGAAATAAATGAAAGTACATAAACATTTAAAAAGTAAGTGCTAGATAATCTCAGCCAAGTCGTTTAAAACTCATAACTATGCTGAGTAAGGGTATGGTCAGGCCTCTCAAGATGGCTGTCCTCTTGCTCTCTGTCTATCCCCCGCCTGACCAGCACATGACTGACCTTCCTACACACTTGCCTCTGCCCCAGATAATGATTATTCTTATCAAAGGGGTAGTGAGGGGTGTTCCTCTTTACTGATTTCCCTAATAACTAATGAGCCCACCTGACATCAATGATAACTCCCCTGTAACTGGTAATCTCTCCACCCTCCACCCCCCAGGAGCAAGCCTGCCACCATGTCCTGCCCATCACCAGGCTCCCCCACTCATTAAACCACTGACATCTCTGTTGCTGACTCCAGGCACTTTCTTCAGTCTTGAAGCTGGGCAAGCTCATGCCTTGTAAGCCTGTGTGATGCAGCCCAGCAGTTAAGTCATATCTCCAGATAAAAAAATAGTTTCAAAGGTTTAAAACCTTTCCAAGGACTTCTGGTTTCAGTTCCAAAATATAGAGCTTGGAAATTGTCACTTATATCCTTAAAATAAGAAATAATGGAACAAAGTGGAAATCAACTACTTTTCTTGATTTGGAAATTAAATAACATGCTTCTAAATGATACATATGACAGGTGAGACATCTCAAGAGGATTTTAAAAGATATTTAAACTAAATGAAAATAAAAAATAACAGTTTATCAGAACTTCCTTGGTGGTCCAGTGGTTAAGACTCCATGTTTCGATGCAGGGGGTGAGGGTTCAATGCTTGGTCAGTGAGCCAAGATCCACACGGCTGCTTGGGGTGGCCAAAAACTAAAAAACACCCCAAAATACAACTTATCAAAATTTGTGAGGTATAGTGAAAGCAGTGCTTAAAGGGAAAATTTGCAGCTTTAAATGTATGTACTAGAAAAGAAGAAAGTTATAAAACCAATCATCTAAATTTCCACCTTTAGGAAACTAGGGGAAAAAAAGACCAATTTAAAAGTAAAGGAAGCAGAATAAAATAAATAATAAAAACAGCTGAAACCTATGAAACAAAATAAGAAATCAATAGAGAAAATCAACAAAACCAAAAGATGGTCTCACAAAATGTTTATGAAATTAATAAACCTCTAGGCCAGCTATCATAGGAACAACAAAAAGGAAGACACAAATTACTAATATCAGAAATGAAAGAAGGAACAGCCCTATAAGTCCCATGTACACTGAATGGATAATAATAGAATATAGTTATACAAATATAATTATATATAAATATAATGGAATATAATTATAACAACTCTGTGCCCACAAATGTGATAACTTAGATGAAATGGGCAAATTCCTTGAAAGACACAAAGTACCAAAACACACAAAAGGAAATAGATGATCTGAATAGGGCTTAGCCTATTAAAAAATTGAATCAGTAACTTAAACCTTCAAAAAAAGAAAGAACCAGGCCCAGATAGTTTCACAGATGAACTTTAACAAACGTTTATGAAGCTGAATTACCTCAATACAAAAACCAGATAGACATTACAAAGAACGAATCTACGGACCAACATTTGTCATAACACAGACGCAAAATGCTCAACAAAATATCAGCAAATTGAGTACAACAATATATAACAGGAATTATACACCACGACCAAGTGATATTTGCTCCAGATATGCAAGGCTAAAGAAGAATCATATGCTCAGTATCAATTAATGCAGAAAAAGCATTTGAAAAAATTGAAAACCTATTCATGATAAAAACTCTCAGTAAATTAGTAGCAAGGGAGAACTTCCTCAAAATGAAAGAATATCCACAAAAACTCTACAGTCTGACATCCTTATGATGAGAGACTAGACAAACTCCCCCCGAGATTGGGAACAAGGCAGTGATGTCCTCTGTCACGACTCCTTTTCAATATTTTCCTGGAAGTCCCAGATAGTGCAGTACGGAAAGAAAAGGAAATAACATATACACAGGAGAAGGAAGAAATAAAACTATCTTTGTTTGCAGATGACTTGACTGTTTATGTAGAAAATCTCAAAGAATTAACAATAAATACTCTTAAACTACTAAGTGAGTGTAGAAAGGTCACAGGACACAAGATTAATATACAAATCAGTGGTTTTCCAACATATGAATAATGAAAACTGGAATGTGAAATTAAATTAATTGAATTAAAGACAATGCAATTCATAATAGGACTAAAAAGAAAAGAAAGACCCTGATGCTAGAAAGATTGAAGGCAAAAGGAGAAGAGGGACAGCAGAGAATGAGATGGTTAGATAGCAACACTGACTCGATGGACATGAATTTAAGCAAACCCAGGAGTTAGCAGGGCTTCCTGCTAGTGGCTCATGACTACCCACTCCAGTATCCTGGCCTAGAGAATTCCATGGATAGAGCCACATATCCACCTAGAGCCAGATATCCTAGAATGTGAAGTCAAGTGGGCCTTAGGAAGCATCACTACAAACAAAGCTAGTGGAGGTGATGGAATTTCAGTTGAGCTATTTCAAATCCTAAAAGATGATGCTGTGAAAGTGCTGCACTCAATATGCCAGCAAATTTGGACAAATCAGCAGGGGCCACAGGACTGGAAAAGATTAGTTTTCATTCCAATTCCAAAGAAAGACAATGACAAAGAATGTTCAAACTACCGTACAATTGCATTCATCTCACACGCTAGCAAAGTAATGCTCAAAATTCTCCAAGCCAGGCTTCAACAGAACATGAACTTCCAGATGTTCAAGGTGGATTTAGAAAAGGGAGAGGAACCAGAGATCAAATTGCCAACATCTACTGGATCATTGAAAAAGCAAGAGAGTTCCAGAAAAACATCTATTTTTGCCTTATTGACTACGCCAAAGCCTTTGTGTGGATCACAACAAACTGTGGAAAATTCTTCAAGAGATGGGCATACCAGACTGACCTGCCTCCTGAGAAACCTGTATGCATGTCAAGAAGCTAACAGTTAGAAATGGACATGAAACAACAGACGGATTCCAAATTGGGAAAGGAGTGTATATCAAGGCTGTATATTGTCACCCTGCTTATTTAACTTAGATGCAGAATACATCATGCGAAATGCTGGGCTGGATGAAGCACAAGCTGGAATCAAGATTGCCGGGAGAAATATCAACAACCTCAGATATGCGGATGACACCACCCTTATGGCAGAAAGTGAAGAACTAAAGAGCCTCTTGATGAAAGTGAAAGAGGAGAGTGAAAAAGTTGGTTTAAAACTCAACATTCAGAAAATTAAGATCATGGCATCTGGTTCCATCACTTCATGGCAAATAGATGGGGAAATAATGAAAACAGTGACAGACTTAATTTTCTTGGGCTCCAAAATCACTGAAGATGGTGACTGCAGCCATGAAATTAAAAGAGGCTTGCTCCTTGGAAGAAAAGCTATGACCAACCTAGACAGCATATTAAAAAGCAGAGACGTTACTTTACCAACAAAGGTCCATCTAGTCAAAGCTGTGGTTTTTCCAGTGGTCATATATGGATGTGAGAGTTGGACCATAAAGAAAGCTGAGCACCAAAGAACTGGTACTTTTGAATGTGGTATTGGAGAAGACTCCTGAGAATCTCTTAGCCTGCAAGGAGGTCCAACCAGTCCATCCTAAAGGAAATCAGTCCTGAATATTCATTGGAAGGACTGATGCTGAAGCTGAAGCTCCAATACTTTGCCCATCTGATGGGAAGAACCGACTCATTAGAAAAGACCCTGATGCTGGGAAAGATTGAAGGCAGGAGGAGAAGGGGACGACAGAGGAGGAGATGGTTGAATGGCATCACCAACGCGATGGACATGAGTTTGAGCAAGCTCTGGGAGTTGGTGATGGACAGGGAAGCCTGGTGTGTTGCAGTCCATGGGGTCGTAAAGAGTTGGACGTGACTGAGCGACTGAGCTAAACTGAGGAGATAGCAGAGGACTGAGGAGCCTGATGTGCTACACTCCATGGGGTCACAAAGAGTCGGATATAACTTAGTGACCAAACAACACAACAATTGAAAGAAAAGAAATATTAGGGATTTCCCTGGCAGTTAAGTGGTTAAGAATTCACACTTCTATACTGCTGGGGGCAGGGGTTCGATCCCTGGTTGCAGAACTAAGATTCCTGCTGCCGTGTGGTAAGGTGGATGAAGAAAACAAAAAAGAAAGAAATATTAGATATGAGTCTACCAAAGTAGGAGCTATCTGTGGAAAATTACAAAGATCTGATGAAAGAATCATCTAAAGATCTAAATAAAAGAAGAAATATTTTGTGTTCCTCAATTAAAAGATTCAATGTTATGAAGATGTCAGTTTTTTCCAAGTTGATCTTAAGATCCAACCCAATTCCAAGTAAAATTGCAATGAACTGTTTTGTAGGTATTGACAAACTGATATTAAAGTTTGTACAGAAAGGCAAAAGATCTGGAATAACCAACATGATCCTGAAGAAGAACGAAGATAAGAGTATGTGCAGCACTTGATTGTCAAGACTTATTGTAAGGCTACACTAATTAAGACAGCATGGTTTTTGTCAAAGAATGGACTTGCAGTTCAATGGAAAAGAACAGAGGGCCTGGAAATAGGCCCATGCAAATACAGTCAACTTATATTTAAAAAGGAGAAAGGCCATTCAATGGAGAAAAGATAGTGTTTTCAACAAATGGTGGTGGGATAATTGGACAATCAAATGCAAAAACAATAACAATTTTAATAGAAAATAAAGGAGAAAATCAGGTAACCATGGATTCGGTCAAAAGTTTTTAGGTAGAAAACCAAAAGCATGGTCCATGAAGAAAAGCACAGGTAAGCTTAACTTTATTAAAATTAAATACTTCTGCCCATGAAAGACAATGTTAAGAGAATGAAAAGACAAGCCACAGATTGGGAGAAAATATTTGCACAACATATTATCTGATAAAGGATTTGTATGTGAAATACACAAAAACCCCTTAAAATTCAGCATTCAGAAAACAAACAAACCAATTTAAAAATGAGCAACGATCTGAATATATACTTCAGTCAAGAAAATGTACAGATGGAAACCATATATCCCATCTGTAGGGAACTGCAAATTAAAACAACAGTGAGATATCACTATGTACCTATTAGAGTGACTGAAATCCCCAAAACTACCAATTGCTCACAAGGGTGTGGAGCAACAGGAATTTTCATTCATTGCTGGTGGGAACACAAAATGCTCCAGCCACTTTGGAAGACAGTTTGGCAGTTTCTTACAAAGCTAAACACAATGTTAACATACAATCCAGCAATTGCATGCATAGATATATACCCAATTTTAGTTTGAAAATTAATGTCTACACAAAAACCTGCACATAAATGTTTGTGTAGCAGCCTTATTCAGAGTTGACAAAAACTGGAAGCAACCAAGAAGTGTTTCAGTAGGTGAAGGTATAAACAATGGATAAACTATACATGGGTAATTTTTTAATACATATTGCTAAGTGAAAGAAGCCAGTTTGAAAAGGCTATACACAATATTATTCCAATTATATGGCATTTTAAACAAGGCCAAAAAATGATGGTAAAAAGTAAATGCTTGAGGCTTGAGGTGAGAAGAAGAGGGTTGAGTAGTTAAACAGAATTCTTTTTTTCAGGATGGTGAAACTATTCTGTATGATATTGTAATGATAGATACATGACACTGTGTGCTAAGTCGCTTCAGTTGTGTCCAACTCTTTGCCACCTAGGGACTGTAGACCACCGGGCTCCTCTGTCCATGGAAGTCTCTAGGGAAGAATACTGGAGTGGCTTGCCATGCCCTCCTCCAGAAGATCCTCCCGACTCAGGGATCGAACTCCCATCTCCTGCAACTAACTCCTGCATTGCAGGCAGATTCTTTACCGCTGAGTCTCTGGGGAAGCCCATACATGACACTATCAGCCTATTAAAACCTGTAGATGTTTATCATATGATGAATGAAGTTTAATGTATGAAAAAATTTAAAAATCATTCAAGTGGTCAAGGAATCCCAGGGTGGGATGCAGGATGTGATAAAATAAGTGTATTAGGAATGTATAAGACAACCTCACTGAAGGGAGGGGGGGAAGGTGCTCACTTAAGTAGCTTTGAAAATGAGTGGACCCAAAACCAATATAAATATCGTAAAGTAAAAAAATAAAATAAAATCTGGAAAAAAAGAAAGAATAAAGAAAAGAAGCTGTACCGTTCCCTAGTTGATGCCGTTGCTATTCACGGGGTATGGGGTAACAGCTGTGATATGCTATACGTATATACTAGAATTGAACAGATCCAGCAAGAGCCCATGGGGTTGCAAAGAGTCGGACACGACTGAGCGACTTTCACTCTCACTATAGCAGAGGGATGGTGAAAGCTCACTGACGCAGTGGGATTTTACAGACAAGTGAGGAGAGGAGGCTGGAAAGATCCATGTGGTAATGGTTAGAGCTGAAGACAGTATGAACGCATGTTTAGCTTAATACAGACACAGATTGTAAAACACATATTTGTAGATGTGTGTATACATAGGTTAGTATACACACTATTTCCTCTCCCCTGAGAAGGCTTGGACCCAATGAGATCACAATAGCAAAAAGCATATCTAGTGCTCAGACAGTGGTTTCTGATACCTTTCCCTAATAACAGGAACACAGACTTCTTGGAGAAATGGCTGATTCAGAACTGGGGCCAGAAATGTACAAGGCGATCTGAGCTGGGGCATCTCATAGTGCCAGAAAGTAAGGAGGCTCTAGAAAGAGAGGATGAAAGAGAGAGAGGAAGGAATAGGAGAAGAGACAGATCTCCTGTGCAGAACTTCAAGTAATTTTCACAGATACTCTGCCTTCAAGAAGGTGGAGCATCATTCCTTAAGGGTCACTGCAGGGTGACTTCCTCCCAAAATGGTACAGTATACAAAGAGGAAAGAGGAAAACTTCACAGTGGAGAAATCTAACAATCAAAAGTTAGCATAACCTGTGATAACGCATGTGGATAGTATGTACCTTAGATAAGATGTACTGAAAATGGCACTTCACCTCTTTGGTCTTCTTCCCCAAACCCATAGCCTCAGTCTATTCAAGAGAAAAACATTAGGCAAAAGCTCAATTGAGGGACATTCTACAAAATACCTCACCAGTAACTACTTGAAACTGTCAAGGTCATCAAAACTAAGAACTGTCAGTCAAGGGGAGCCTAAGCAGACATGACAGCTAAATGCAGTGTGATGTCCTGGAAGAGAAAAAGGCCATTAAGTGGAAACTAAGGCAATCTGATCAAATGATGAACTCTCGCTAACCAGAATATGTCAATATGTGTTCATTAATTGCAACAAATAAAAAATGGTAATAATAGAAAAAACAGGGTACAGGATATACAGGGACTCATTTTGCTATTCTTTTTCTGTAAATCTGATTTTTTTGGGTTGTTTACTTTTTTTTTAACTTTTATATTGTAGCATAGTTGATTTACAGTGTTAAGATGTACAGCTGATTCAGCTATACACATACATATAACCATTCTTTTTCAGATTCTTTTTCCATGGGTTATTACAGAATATTGAGTAGTTTCCTTGAAAATATTCAAGTTTCCCAGAATATTGAGTAGTATACTGGGCTATATAGTAGGGCCTTGTTGATTATTTTATATATATAGTGGTGTGTATATATGAATCCCAAACTACTAATTTATCCTCCCCTCATAAAACTGTTCTAAAATTTAAAACATTAGCAACCTTTAGTTAGTTGTTAGGCACTAATATTAGCTTAATAATAATGCTATTTCCTGTTAACAATTATAACTATGTCAGGAATGGAATTTTTATCAATTAAATGAACCAGAAATCGTATGTGTCATGGGGCTTCATAAATCAAATTTCATGGTTAGACAAGAAATTTTTTCATTTCAGGTACTAGGTTTCTAAAATGTGTTCGTATATTTTTCTTGCCTTGGTAAATAATGCACATTAAATAGAGCCTTTCTGGGTAATTCTCTTCAATTGAAATAAATAATTACAAAAAACCTCCCCAAAACCAAAGAACCCCGCCCCTCCAAAAAAAGACCCACCAAAAAATCCTCTCATCCACACTTCTCAAGATCTCAAACTCAGTCAGAAACAGAAATTCATCAATATCTATTATGCCCTGGACTCTGTTTTAGGCACTGGGAATGCAATTGTGAACAAAACAGATAAATAGTTCCTGTCATCAGAGGACTCACATTCTAGCACGATGATGGGTTGGCTCTTGGCTCCTGTGACTTATGGCTTTGCACCAGTCCCCGAACTCATTTTAGTCTGTATCTTTTTCCTAAATTCCAGTCCTTCATTTCCAATTCATGGACGTTTTCCACAAAATGTCATTTGGAAGTCAACACAGCTGAAACCAACCCTTCTAAACCCAGCTTCTTTTCCGGACTCCATTATCAATGGCCCTACTCCTTACTTACCTGCTCCTCAAAAATCATGCTATTCAATCCCATCCTCTCTCATGCAGTGTCCTCACCAGCCCTTTCAATTACTCATCAAGCTCTAGAAACTTTCCCTTAACAGTGTCTTACCAATCCCATTTTATTTTGACCACACCTTGTGCCTTGTAGAATCTTAGTTTCCCAATCAGGGACTGAAACCAGACCCTTGGTGGGGAAAGCACAGTCCTAACCACTGGACCACCAGGAAATCCCTTCACCAATCTCATTTTTAAGACTTTCTCTACCCATCTAAGCTAAACTGCTGGTATCCCTTCATATCTAGTTACTTAATATTTGTAAAACATCTAGATTTTAAGAATAGCTTCCTAATTGATCCCCTGTTAGCCTACCCTTCTTAAACTCAGTCATCTACTCTAAATCTTAAGTCCATAAGTCTCTGGACGGGATTCAAGGTGTTTTTATTTTTTAAACAATCTGTCACCTTGTCTCTCATAATGTTTTCTGCTGAACTATCTGTTCCAGCTGGGTTTCCTCCTCTCTTCACGCTGTATTTCTCCAGCGTTCTTACTGCTTTCGGTCTGTCTCTGGGTTTGATGCCTAGGTTTTAGGCTTTCCACCCATCACCTCATCACATCTCTTGGGTCACAGTCAAACCTGCTTCTCTGGTCAAGTTGGAGAGACGAGCAATTTGAATCGCTCTAATACCCTTAAAACCGGCTCCTAAAAATAACTTCTTGAGGTAATGCTGCAGGCAGTGTTCCTGAGACTTACCTCATTCTTTGGTTTTTGGCCACTAAACAATCAGGGGTCAGACAGAGGCTGTCCTTCCTCGCCTCGTACAAAAGTTTTATTTTTTTTGACAATGGTGACATCAGACTTCTCTCAGTTGCTAGCTTGGAATCTGTGAACTTACCTATTATTGTAAGGTAGGTGCTGGGAAAACAAAAGGAGCCTAAAATGTATAACATCCCAACACACAGATGTTTATTTCTTGCTCATATAACATAGGAAGATGGTGGTAAGACGATCTCGAAGCAGTGATTCAGGAACCAAGGCTCCTTTGATCCTGCATGCACCATCCCTTTGGGCGACTGCCGTCAGCTAATGAATGGGGAGAGACACAGTGAAGCAGGCATTTGACCTAGAAATGACTTGTGTCGCTTCCTTTCACATCCAGGTGGCTAGAACACGTAGCCACAAATATTTGCAAGAGAGCAGAAAAGGTAGTCATGTGTGTCTAGGAAAAGGAGAACAAAGATTTTATTAAATAGCTTACATTCTCCCTAAGGAAGACACCCTCAAGTCACATTCAGCTCCTGCAATCCTTTCAAAGTTTTATCTCTGGTGATGCACTCTCCTTACCTGATGGTTTGACTTTGATAATTCAGTGACATCAGGATTTAAAGACAAGTTATCCACCCCTGACCTCCACCGCATATACAATGTGGAACAGGAAGTGGATAACTGCAATTAGAATTCTCATTTGAAAAAAATGAGAATGAGAAACATACAGCAGAAGTTGATTCATCACAGTGAAACCCCCTACTTCCTTCTTAGTAGAGGAGTTTTGATTTTCTCTGCATTTCTTCTCCTAGAGAAACTGCCTTATCCATTATTCTCAATGGTTCCCTGCTCTGACTTCTGGGAAGGTTTTCCGTTTCTCTTGTGTGCTATGATTTCATTGCAAGTAGGTGTTGAGAATTATTTCCTTCTTGTGAGCTATACAACTTTCAGTTTGCTCCATGAGCACACACGTTTACCTTGCATTCCTCTAAAATAAGAGGCAACACATTCAAAATTATCTTTGCGACATAGCTGAGTCCCTTTGCTTTCTTGCACAGTCTTCATAGGCCTTTTAAACTCAAAATCCATTTTAGTATAATCTCAATATTTGGGGTTCAGAAGCAGTGGACTTTTCAAATGCTTAAAGCACTTAGTCTCTGGGCCCTCTCCATTCCCCTCAATCTCTGCTGGAAGACCATTTATTTCTTGCCTTCTTGTAGTATCTTTTAGCAAAGAAGCATCTCAACACATTGTTACTCTGACTCTTGTATCCATTTTCCTTAAGTTACAGGTTCAGTAATCACAGGGACCCCCTTCCAAGTAAAAAGGTTTTGCCCTGGCATAACGTGGGTTACAGTTTATCAGCCTGTTGTATCTATTTCCTCTCTTCTGGCTGCTTGGCTGCTAAACCAATGTACCATATTGCAGATTTTCATCCTCCCAGAACCCCGCTGGAAGATCCCAATATTTTAGCTTCAATTGTTTGCAGTCACAAATGAGTCCGAAATGTGTAAAGGCTCAAATACAACAGAAGTTTTTCTTCTCATTTATGGTAACATCGGGGGAGAGTGTTATTTCCCCGGTTCTGTCTCACCGTCGCAAAAACCTGAAGTGACAGAAGAATCGGTGCCACAGCTCAGTCCCATTAGGAAAAACAAAGGATAGTACACCCTCGAGGAGGTGGGCTGACCCAAAAGACGAGAGGTCCCAATCCTAGGCTTCCTCCTTTTATACATTCGTCTCCGCCCCCGTGAGCCTGCTCTAAGTAAATCGGGCGAGCCAGGAGGGCTGTCTGTTTCACCTGAGGTTCTCACTCCGGTCCTCGGACCTTCCTTCGCTCTATTTTCGCGGGCTTTCCCCTTGGCTTTTAGCCACCGCCATTTGGGACTCCTTTTTCCTATTCTGCCTACCTAACACTAACGTTCCAAGACGTATGTATTCGGTCCTGCTTTTCTGTGAGGTGAGTCAGTGACCCAGGGTCTTCCCAACTCGTGGCTCTGCCATCTCCCGTTTTTCATTTCCTTCTGTCTCCAGTGGAAAGGGAACGATGGCATGGAGAGCACAACGTTATTTCTTAAAAAGCCTCCTTGAAACCAGTGTCCATCACCTTCTGCTCACATCCCATTGGTTGAACTCAAGTCACACAGCCATACCTAATTTTAAGGAAGATCAAGAAATGTAAGTAGGTCATATGGCTAAGAAGGGACAAACACGAATTTTGGTACACTGGGCATATTTAAAGTATTATTTGGAAGGTTTTCCTTTAGATATATTTCTTTGTATCAGCTGAGAATGTGCTGTCAGTTTTTCCATTTTCCTAATTGAATTTATCAGACCTTCCTAATACGTGTCCTTATTTATTTGGCATTTATTTATACTTATATATAGAAGCCTTTAGTGTATTATACTATTATGTTTCATTATAAAGTACTATTCAAACAAAATATTTCGTATATTTAACTGAGACCTTTTAGTTTTGAATTGGAAATGACTTTATCTTCAAATGGGAAACATCATGGAATATTTTATCAAAATAAGATAAATAAGATTATCAATCTTAGGAAAGAAAAAAATTCACTTAAGTATTATTTTGCATATTGAAGATAAAGGATTTAGTCAATTTGCAATTAAAATTTAATCTTAAGTATGAACACACGGTATGATGAATAAACTCAATTCCTCTGTAACAATAAAAAATGACTATTGATTTGCTAGTTATAATGTAGATGTATCTATTTTCTGGTGGAATTTCACTTTTAGATTAATTTTAATTCTGTGAAGGACAAGTCATGACCCAGATGACTTTTTTTCAGAGTAAACTCATAAGCAAGACTGTTAGTTTTCCTTCTTCAATGTCTTAACTGTGGAAGCCTAGGATGTTAAGAGGATGGGGGACAAAGCAACAAGCACTGGGAAAGGATAGAAATTCTGTAAACTTAGTTGGAGATTAAATTATGAGCCCATTTATTTTAAGCAGAAGTGTTTCACATTTTTCTTGTGTTTAAGTAGTGATGACTAATAACAAGGAAAAGAACCCAGATTAATTGGACATTGCTATTCTACTATTTAAAAAATTAATTTAAAAAAGGCTTCTGGTTTATTTATGGAACTAAAGCTTCAAAGATAATCAGAGATCAGAGAAGGTAGCAACTTAAATTTCTATAAATTTTAGAACACCAGAAGTTTAGATTCTTTTGAATATGGAAAAGAGTACTTGTTCAGTCTGTTCTTATAGCACCTTTGTTGCTGGAAATGAAATGGACAAGGGAATGAAATGTGAAAAATATCTAAATTAAGGTCTTTGGGAAACATATAATAACAACCTAATAAAAAAGAATTAAAAATCAACAAACTATTCCTGCCAAATGGAAAATTATTTTGTTAAACAGAATGACAGTACTGATAGGAATTATGACAAGTCTGCAATAAATGAAAGAGCAAGCTAGATAACACTGTATATGTGTGCCTAATCCAGCTAAACATATTATCATTTTAAAGCTACTTAGTTTCATTCCTGATTTGAACACTTGGAGATTATTTTAAACTGTTTAACTTTGTTTGCGGTCTATTTTCTTTGCATGTCAGATTTGACTTAGAATTAAAAGAAAATAATATAACCCAAACATCTTGATAGCAATATTTTATAGCACATTTAAATAAGATTCCTTTTAAACTCAAGATCTTAACAACGTCTATATATATCCACTTGATATCTGCTTATGAAGGCGACATTATTTTATTTTGTGTAACAGTCACAGCAACACTTATTTGTCAGTGATAAGCATTCAGGCTGATTTTTGGGTATCATCAACAGAGCAGTCACATGTTTACCTGTTCCAAATGAGTACTAAAATGTAAAGAGATTTGTTACAGAAAAGTGAAGAAAAGTAACTTGTAACCCACACAAAAATTTATTCTCTGGAAAATTAAACTGACATTAAAATCTCCTTGGATTAATAATTTTAACAGATTTTACACTGTTTACACAGAGGTCAGCAATTTCTTTCAGTAATACAATAATACAAAAGGAAAAAGGCACCGAGACAATCGGTGAGTAGATAGTAGAAAAGTCAATACGGGAATAAAATGCAACATACAGCACATTTTCAGTTACATGAAAACGGTTAAATATGTGCTCATCCTATAAAATGGGTTGCTTCACACACGCATCTGTTCATATTTTTGATCAAAAATGCAAATTAATATGTGGCAATAATACAGCACTGTTGGTAACCATACAGACGCTATATTAATAAGATCCATTAATGGTGCAGACTCTAGAAAATACATCGGAGACAATTTAAGACCAAGGGAAATGTTAGTCAGCAGTGCATTTCTTCAGGTTGTTTAATAGAGTTTTGCTCACAGAGCATTTAAACTTCATCACATAGTTATATGCATTATTAGAAAAATAAGTAAGAAAGCTCTGTAGAAACTATACTATTAAGCTTCTTGCCTCAACAAAAGAAGAAAGGAAGAGAAATGATGATGGAAAGAAGCAAAATATGGGAATATTGAATAAAAGATTCCACTAATTGAGTTTTCCATAAAAATTACATTATGTTGACAAATATGTAATACAAGAGTGTTGAGCTGTGATGACCATCATGAGTTTTAGAAAAAAACAGATGCCAACATTTATCAAGACCCTTAAACTCATGTAATAACTGTTTTTCATCAAGGCTAACTGAACTGAAAAGTATATTGATACATGTATAATTTCAACATTCTAGTAAAAATCTAGCCAAAGTTTGGCTAGCTCCTCTATGACAGCTTTAAAGATGCCTCAAAATTGTTGCCACTATATTATTATCTTCACCACAGAAACAAAGGCCATCTCAATAGAATTATGTAGAGACATGATAAATTAACTTTGTAATGCAAGCCACTACTGGAAATTTTCCTTGTAAATTTAACGTAATATTTATAATTTCAAAATACTGTCAGAAATGTCACCATTATTTCCTAGCTGTGTTTCAAATAATTGTTTAAATATATTTCAATACTGAGAGAGCCAATTTATATGTAAAAGCTACCTTGGTCTCCCCTCACAAAACAAATGTGACGTTATTGTAGAATGTTGTAAATACTCTCAGTAGTTACGCAAGAAGACTGCCCCACCAGGACCAGCACCCTGTCTGCCCAAAGCCTTCTCATGACTGTTTACTTCAGTCTTCCTTTTCTTTTTTTCTTTAATAAATGTGCCCAGTTAAGTCAACGTGTAACAATTTAAAATCAGGACTTTAAAAAAGACTTTCTCACCAAATTTAAATTCAAGCTAGAGAGGGAAGAGAAAAGACCAAAAGGTGAGAATTTAGGACATAATGACCCAAAATCTCATTTCCAAGAAATTGGCTTCTATTCCATTACAACTGAAATCATCTTTGGTATTAATCTGAGTATTTATGGTGTCATACCAGGGCACTAAGACATTGGTCCTTTGCATTAGGGGTCTTTTCTCCTCTAGGTGCTTTTGTATTACTTTTATCAACATTAACAGAGGCTACGAATAGGAATCACTGGTGAGGATTGACCTTGAGGGTATAAGTGGTTTGCTTGTTACTGAAAATAATACCATCTGGAGGAGGTGAGCACATTCAGAGACTGACAAATGAAGTGTTGGTAAGAGGTTCACAGCTTCAGCCAGATGTAAAAGGCAAGAGAGGCAATAAATCTCAGAGATAAGGGGAAGTTACTATTTTCTCACTAAACATAATACCATATTTAATATTAACTGCTTAGATTTATGGAAATAAGCATTCTAGCAATATCCGAATATACAAACAAATTTCAGCTAATTATTTTTTCGGTGTATAATAAGGTATTATATTTCCTCTGTTGGGTATTCATTTTAAACACAGTAAGTGTCAGGTGAGAGATCACATAGTTAAGGATGAAACAGAAAGGGGTTAGGTTTTTCTTTTTAAAACTGTCTTGAATATTTAAAAGACAAACTCAAATATCAAATAGTCATCAGAATAACAACAACAAAAAAGGGTGAAGGGCCCTGAAATAAAAGGACAATTTGAGAAGCAGACTGTCAAGACGACATTGAAATAATGTCTAACATCTTGCAAAACTACTGCTGTATCAGTGACTTTGTTCTCATAATTAATTATTTAGAAATTTTCATGTACTAAGGGGTTGAAATTCTACAATAAAATTATGCCAAACTTTGGTTACATTAATAATCACATTTCTTTCTCTGCTCCCAAGCCAGGCAGCATGGTATGAGGGAATCACACTATTCAAGAGAAGTGTACAGCAACGGCAACCATCACAAGGTATCCAACAAGCCTGATGACTACAAGTGCCAAACTTTGCTTTCTCTCCAGTCTCTGAGAACTCCTATCTAGTCCTCTCTGCTGTCCAGTTCATGTGATTAAGTGCAAAAAGTCAGGATATCACTTTTTGTTAGGAATTATGCAGCTGTGATAACTCTGGAATCTATTGTGAATGTACATGAATGTGTTGTTTTTAGTCGCTAAGTTATGTCTGACTCTTTTGTGACCCCATGGGCTGCAGCCCTCCAGGCTCCTATCCGTGGGATTTCCCAGACAAAAATACTGGAGTGGGTAGTCATTTCCTTCTCCAGAGGATCTTCCTGACCCAGGGACTGAACTCTCGCCTCCTGTATTTGCAGGCAGATTCTTTACCACTGAGTCACCAGGGAAGCTCCATACATGAATAGGAATGGGGAAAAAAGTCCTGGAGGAAGGAAGAAGGAACATTTTAAGCAAGATGCATACTTGACTAAATAGGGAGAGAATAAAGCAAGATTCTTATATTCATTTTTGATAATGGATTAGTAAATCAAGTTTGTCAAACTCTCTCATGTTAAGGTTGTGTTAGCCAAATTTTAAGTTATAACCAGACCAAACCCTGACACAGGAGCATTCACAAAACAGCCTAATTCCATACCACATTATTTCAGATACTGAACAAACCTAATTTTTCAGTGGGTTAATCACAGATCTTTGTCGGGAAAATACTTTCAAAACGTAAAATACATTCATGCAACATATTACAGCAGAAAAGTTGGTATGACAACATTTTAAATGAGGGAAAATAGAAACTCAGATGAACATAATATATATGGCATTTATTTTTAGAGAAAAAGGACTCGAGGCTGATGTGTTAACTTGCTATTTGAAATAAAAAACTCTAAGAAAGAGCTAAGCAATCAAGGAAATGGAGATCAGATCAGAAGCGATAGAAACACTGCTGTTTTTGAGTGAAGAATCCAGGAATGAGGTTCATCTGATGAGTATAATGACAATGAAGTCATTCAGGATGATGATAAGAGGCAAGAAAGCTTACTACACACAAGAATGAAAAATGCCACCACCTATGACTACCCCTCTACATGTCGTTAAAGGTCAGTCTTATTTCATTTAGAGTACTGACAGGTATACTAGGTAAATATCTTCTCAGACTCTCTTTGCCTTAACCCTATCATTGTAAAGATAGTTTGCAAGGAAATATTTGAACAATAATCCCAAACAAATTTTCAGGAATAATAAAACTAACATAATAGAATTTATTTATTATACCATGAAACACTCTGGAAAAGTTATGTTGACTGTGAATGCAAAGAAACTCATAATTAAATATTACTTTT
The DNA here is from genome assembly GCF_032405125.1 of Capricornis sumatraensis. Classification (NCBI taxonomy): domain Eukaryota; kingdom Metazoa; phylum Chordata; class Mammalia; order Artiodactyla; family Bovidae; genus Capricornis; species Capricornis sumatraensis. The sequence goes on from NC_091082.1 coordinate 80,386,639, forward strand.
AAGTTCTTCATTAAATATCTTTCTTTTTAAGGAAGCACAAGTAAAAAACAAATCAACAGCACTAATCCTAGCTTAATCTTGCTCTTCTTTATCACTATCACACTTTAAGATCTAATCTATGGGTACTGAAACACTACTGCCAATAATTCTATATAATGAGCTCTCCATTCTATACCAATGCATCTAAACAGAGAATTTCCTGGGAAGCTTAATAAAATTTAGATTCTTGGGCTCCACTCCAGACCAAATGAAACAGAATCTCTGGAGGTGGGGCTCTGGAATACAAATTAAGGTCTCAAATAATTATTAAACACAACAGTTTGGGAACCACTGTTTTAAATTTTGCCCTTGGAGAGTATGTCCTGTGATGGGAGTGTAATGTGTATTTGATCTCTAAGATTCAACTCAGGCATTCTTTCCCTCCAGGAAGATTTTTCTGAACTCCATGTTATTCCTTTGCTAAACTTGTTCTGTGGTTGTCTTTCCACTTTATCATGCAAACTCAGTGAGGGCGAAGACTTTGTCTACCCGATTTATTATCTCTCCATTTGTAGCACTTAGAAAAACACATGGTACATAGTAGGTACTCTTACATATATGAAATGAAGAATAAATCCATGCACAAGTTCATAAATAAATGTTGAGATATATAACAGTATTATTGACTTCTTCTGTATAGGTAATTTAGTTTAATTCAATATTTATAGTGTGCCTACTATGACCAAGGGACATACAAAGATAACAATACAGGACATTAAGTACTGGTGAGAGGAGAGACGCATATAATAAAATTAGCTGTCATCCAGTTACACCTTAACAAAGGGTAGAGAAGCAACATAAATTAAAGTGAGAGTGCAGAGGAAGACAAGAGTCTTTCCTCTAATCATCAGTATGGGCAAGACAGATAATCATGGATACAGGCTATCCACTTCATAGGGCAGAAAAGTGAACGTGTACAATAGAAATATTTGGATTCCCAGTAATGGACAAGGAGCAGAACAAATTGATTCATACATTTTCAGAATATAAGTAAGTATAGGCTAAACTGGCAGAGTAAATTAATCCCCAAGTCTTTGAAAATATAAGCCATCTACAAAGTATGACACAAAAGTACCATTTGTGTCCTGAGAAGGAAAAAAACCCTCTGATCTTTTCTTCTTTGTCTTGTAATTCTTTATCCCAAGCTCTGTTTGTTTTGGTCTTCTTTTTTTTCTAGTTCTGCCATCCAACTAAAGTGTGTGGGGGGTATTATTGATGAATATAATGTTGTTCAGTTTTTTCTTGCAATTAGTTAAGAGGGATACAATTGTAATATGTATGATATAAGTTTCAGAGTAATTTATATGTGGGTCCTAATCCCAGTTCTCTTACTAAGTCTGCGTAACTTCTAACCTGCAGTTTTGTCATCCATAAAATGTTGACAATATTACTTACCTCATATTACTGTTGTAATATGAGAATCAAAATAACAAATTATTGTGCTACATCTTAGTAAACTATAGCAGTTACCAGCATCATTATTATACATTTTGGTGAATACAGATGATGTTTTAAAGTTAATCTAAAAAAAAAGTACTCTGTTTAACTTTGTGCTCAATATTGAGTTTTGTTGGTGATGATGACGACACAATGGCCACTTCCAGTGCAGGCCATGGGTGAACTGGTGACAGTGAAAGAAAAAGGAAAAGGGGGAAACTTTGGAATAATAGCTCTCAATGAGAAAAATCTCCATGAGTGGACATGTAGGCAAACAGCAGTTTCAGAAAGTGGATTTGTATCATTGCTATTAACAGCTGGATAGAGACCTTGAGAAATTTGTTGGTGACTACTGTTCTAGTTTCATTTAAATTTATACTTCAGCCTCTCTCTCGATCCACCTGAAAAGCTATGACGTCATTTGAGCTCCATCTTCATCTTAAAGAACACCCTCAGTTGCATGAACTCTTCTGCTATAACAGTTTTTGTAAGCATTACGTGTCTGACTCACTTGACAAGTAAAGCAAAGATGATGAAGGAATCAAGAAAATGATTTAACATATAGCCCTGGGCTTCTGAAGTGGACTGGATGAAAAAGTCCACGAGGCCCTAAATTTAAACATGTTGCTATAACTAAGGGTAGATTAGATATTTTCTCATTGGTTTTTCTTTTTTTAAAATTGTGATTCAACTTATTATTTTTGTCACGAAGTTCAACAATATCAAGAATTCGCTGAATGCATGGTAAGAAAATATGCGAAGAAACTTCACAAAAACTGTGAACAGTACAGAAGACACAAAGATTACAGAAGAAAACTTCTTAAAGGTAAGAGGAGATATGAAACAAATTCTCTACTGATTTAAGATACACTCTGCTTCCTGGGCAGTAATAAACAACTACATTTTGCAGCTCATTTGGGAGACAAATAAAACCTGTAATTCCAAGCTCAGGAGCTCCCATGAATGCCAGTCAATTGCTGTATTTGGACTACCTCATTTTATTACAAAACTTAGGGGATCTGAAGAGAACAACAAGAAAGTGGGTTGTCTTTCTCAAGTTTCTCAGACAACACCTGCTGCCCACCACTGGGCCCCTATTTGCTTTAATTGCTAAGATGTAAGATTTTTCCTTTAAGCTTTCATGCAAATTTAAGCTCACAAAAGAGCAGCAGTACAGTCTTGTACATTAGATTCAGCAGAGTGAGTGGGTCTCTTGAGCCCTATTTAATCTTTTTCTCAAAGAATAGACAAATTTGGGGTAGTAATTACTCTAAGTTGTGTCAATCCAAAGAATAAAAAGATTTATATTTTGCTGTGTGTGGAGGAGAATGGCAGCAAATAGCACCCCAAACCAAATATAATTTCCAGTAAATACACAGAGGAGAAAAATAATCCGTAAACTTTGCAAATGCGTTTCTATTTAGTTATCTGAAAAAAGCCAGGGCACCTGCATCTTTACAAATACACACATATATGTATACATACACCCATATATACATATATATATTGTGTGCAGGTGTGTACTGGGTATAAATACCCATACACATACTTCATAATCTTTGAGGACTTGGCAGCTGGGGCGGAGGTAGGGTCCTTCTTAAAATTTAAAAAAAATTGTTGATTAAATTTTAGGCCATTCTGGATTTGATCCCTGGACTAGCTAAACCTCTAAGGATATATCCAAGCATACACACACAATTCTGCGCACAGTCTGAAGAAAGACAGATTTAACAAATAACATCTAGTTAGTTCTTTACTTGCTGAAGGAGAAAGCACCAAGCTGGTCTCATGTGTTTGACTAGGCTTTGTTACAGCTGCAAATGAGACTGATGACTCTTTTAATTATTAGGCCAATCCTGGTTGTTAGCAGTGCACTTAGTTGTTTCAAAGCCAAAAAAGTTACAGCATCAAATGCCTAAATCCAATTTCTCAGTAAAACCTACAGCCCCCCTTCTAATCTCTTCCCATATCTGTTGCTAAAAATACTTTCATGAGATATTTTGCCATTTGATTCATGTTTTAACTTTATAACCTGAGTCACAAAACCCTGGAAAATGCTCATTAATGTAATAAGAGAATGGGTTCTTCCTGTTAATGCATCTCTGTAACATACATTCTTAAACCCCATGTCACCTGATACAGCATTTGTTTTGTATCATATAACTCATGTATATGAATGCAGAGAGCTGCCATTTTTTTAAACTAAAAAATATTAGGAGTTCACTGTCTTTTGGATTTCTTTTAAGGCCTTTCAGTACAGCCAAGCTGAAGTAATAATATCTATGCATTTTTTATTATGGTAATAACAAGTTCTAGCTTACAATAATACATAGTACTTAGTTGGGACTAGGAACAATGATATATATACTGCTTTTGAATAACTGGTAAATAGTCGTTTTGTCTAATTTAACTAGGAATTAGAAAGAGAAAAAAGAAAATATTTTTCATATATACAAAACATATTCTATTTCATAAAGTATGTGCATAAAATTATATATTGGGTAAGAGGCAAAATTAAAAAGAAAACTGCTTATAATATTCCTGATAATTAGAGTTCCTAAATATAAAAACAACAAATGCCTCGCCATTTAAAAAAATTAGCACATTATACAACTTTTACATACTTCAGAGGAAATAAAGATCTTGTGACACTGTTCTGAGGAATCTAATCTTTACATTTATAAAAATTGAAGGCCTAATTTTGCAAATACAACTTTCAAGCTGTATGAGCAAATTTAACTCACATGGAAGGCACAGGATGACATCACGTTGAAGAACGTATCTGTAAATTTCATAAAATCTAGTCACAAGTTACTAGAAACATTTTAAGGAATCTCAGAACTGTTTATGCTGTTCTGATTCAAACTTAGAACTGAAGAGTCTTTATATCACAAATACAAATTGAAGTAAGAGTGAAGAAGAAGAGAACTGTTTCTTATTTGAATGCTACCTGCTTTATGCAGTGTTGGTTAATAAACACTCAGAGCAGATGATTAAAATTTCCTTTAACTTGAATTGTTTTCAATTTTCAACAGCTTATTCACTATATATTTTTTTAGTTTGTAAAAAAAATGTACTTTCACATTACTACAATTTTAAACAGTCAATCATTGAAAGAGATTTTTAAGTAAAGTCCTGCTCTATTAGCTTCCTACATTGGAATACAAGAATACAGGAAGTGCTTTCAACAGAAAGTTACATGGTTCTACAGTACAACCTGTCTAGGAGACTTGCAAAGGACCAGTACAGTGACTTGGTCTCTTTGGATCAGGCAAAATCAGAGGCAATTGAAAAAGTGAACTTTTCTTAAAATAATACATAAAAAGATTCCCTTATGAAAATGAATACTTGCTTGCACTTAGATTTAGTGCTATTGAGAAGAACAGAGGCACAACAAAAAGGAAAATAATCTGAACTAAAACAATTTACAATGTAACTGAAAGCCTTCACCATTAGACTTGACTGATGCAGGATGACTCTCACATTAGAGAACATCACACACACTGGGGACCAGCCAGTTTTGTGGATAATATGTAGCGTGACACTAACAGAGTGCTGCAACTAAAAATTCTGATTTTCAAAATCATTTATAATCGTGACTTTTCATGATGTTACTGGCTCTTTTGCCACAGTAAAGTTAACTTCACGCCAAAAGGATGCTCTGAAAGCTCTGGAGGACTGTTAGTTTAACAAAGAGGACACAAGTTTCTCATTTTCTCAAACGCGCTCTGCTAGAGACCTATCTTTTCTTCGCTGATGTCAGTATTAGACGTTCGTTCCACAGAATTTAAAGCTTTTGGGGAGAATGTTACAGATGACTCCTCAAAGAATAGCTCTTCTAACAGTGACTAGGTAGCAGGAACGCTGCACTCAGAGATGCTGCTGCCTGGAACTGGAATTGCCCCTTCCTCCTGAGTCATCACGACTCTAGCAATGCGTGCCATCTACAGACTTGCTGTCCTTTGGACTCTTTCATTTCAGTCCAGTGGTTGAGTTCCTCTTCTCCAGAGCTGTTCAGACCTAAGGAAACCCAGCCTATCATCTCTTTCCTTTTCATGCTGCGTTTGTTATACACGGACAGTATGAGCGTCACATCAGAGAGCTGAAACAGGGCCACTTGAAAAACAAACGTTTCCTTGTAGACCGGATTTGGCTGCCCTCTGCGGATGGATGTCTTGCACTTGGACATCTCTTGGCCCATGGAATTCAGTAGGGTTAATTTAACATATGTATCTACAGAAAAAAACAAAGCAAAACATACCACAAATATCATTTGAAACAAACTCAAAATGTCTTTCTTGTAACACTTGATGAGGTTAAGTATTCAGACTTTATAAGGATATACCATGTTTACCATGTTTACCATAGTATACATGTATACCCTGTTCAGTAGAAATCTGGTAATTCCATTTTGATGTAGAAGATCATAAAATATGACAAGTACAGAGAATGCTAAGGAGGCATAAAATCTTTGGGGGGTAATAATATCTTAACCTCACTATTTCTAGAATTTAAAGGTATACCTCATAATCCTTCCCTTACCCTGACCCCCCCCATCCCCGACCTCCCACTACCCACCCTGCCCATTCCCACCCCCATTTAGATTCACTAAGCAGGACATCATAGCATTAATAAACACTTAGCAAGCTCAGTTAGCCACAACACTGTAAAGCATTCCACTGTGTTTTCAGAGTGTAAGAATAAACAAACACATAGAAATGAAGGCAAATGGCAAGGAGGAAAAGAGAAAGACAAGAATGCAAAGATGACATCGAAACAGCTTAGGATGAAATGTCAAAAAAATCTCTGCATGGATGTGGTTTTTAAATACATTTTTAAAACATTTCAGGGCCAAAATGAAGCCAAATGCACTAAAGACTCAACGTTTAGCAAATCAAGTAAAACTTTCTCCTTGGTTTCATGCAAGAGTACATTTAATGTGCTTTTTGGATGGTTAAAAATAAATACTACAGGATTCCCTTTTGGCACAATTTAATGTGAAGTTTTAAGTATGGTATCTTAACTATTTTCATGAATTATAAAAAAAAGTTGATGTGATGTTTAGTGTACCAAGTGAAACATAACAGTTCATTGCCTGGTTACTTAGGAGATTAAACCCTCATTTCAAACAACTGTGTTTCCAGTTTCTTCAGAACTCATGCAAATGATCTTCAGCATGTAGATCCATCATGTGTACTTCATATCAAAATGTCAATTAATTTTATGAAAATTTCAGTATTTCTTAGTGAAATATCTGTTTCTACACGAATCGATATAATGAATAAAAATTAAAACCTTTAATTTTAAAAGTTTTGCTAATTTTATAGATACTCTGAATACCATCATCCATAATCAGAGATAAATTCTAAGTTAGTTTTATTCAAAGTACCACAGATAATAGATGTGCATTTTTTGGAAATCAACATGGTGGACAGCTTCACTGCTGGCAAGTTTTAGGGTATTTTGTTTTTGCATGAAAAGACAACATCCAATTAGCCTCTACAGGAACTCACCTCGGATTATATAAACCTGTCCACCTATCAAGTGTTTTAGACAACAGAACAGTCCATCTGAGAACAGGGGGTGGAAAGCAGTAAAAGAAATAATGACCAGATGTCAATTGTTGGGTGAAGGAGGGTCAAAGGTTAGAAGTAAAGAGGAAACGCTGTTCACTGGAGTGGAAGAACACAACACTTTAGCATCTTAATTCAGGTAGAGGGTTGAACAAAGGGTATGTTGGGTAAATCTCATGGAATGAGAATTTTTAAGGTCATTGTGCAATCTTAAACAAAAATTACACTGTTTTAAAGTGGGACATCTTTATAATGATATCCTTGTGGTCTAAAGCACATTGAACATAGAATCATGCAAATCATCAGACTATAAAAGACTGAATAAAAGTCATTAAAAGATCATTATAATTCTTATTTTGCTAATTTTTAAAGTTTATCCATGCAATATTTAACATTTCCAACACTTTTATTAATCCCAATGTAATATAAAATTAAGTTATGAAAAATAGGACTACTAAAATTTTTGTTCCTGAATGTTACTATTGTTCTTTTAAGACAAAAACCGGATTAGTCAGTCTATAACACAGTTCAAAGCTTAGAACCCAGGTATACATGAAGGGTTACAATCTTATATACAGTATGACAAACTGATAAAACTGTCTTCTATTTTACTTTATAAATATTTTATTTCATATAATAAAGATTAATGTTAATTTGTATTTACCTACTAGCTACCTCCCAGCTAATACCAGTAACTGTCCTAATACTGAAGCTCTAAATCTAAAATAATGGAAACTGCTATAACCTATTCTTTAACCTGAAAGATCTATTCTGTGGATGCAAATCTCTCTTGTATATTATCCTCTCCTGCCTCTCTCTACTCCCTATCCTTCATTTTAGTTCTGATGATTGTTTCTCTGCTTCTATCAGGGTGGCTTCAGCAAGGACAGAAAGACAAACCTATCATTTCATTCTGCTCCTTTCTAGCATTCCAAGTTAAAGATTTGTCAAAAAATTAAACTATTGGCTAAAGTAGGAATGGCAAACTGATGGCTTGTTACTAAATGTAATCCCAAATACATTTGGGATTTTTTTATCCCAAAATTTTATCTGTTTATCTGTTACAGTGTTTCAAAAACACTCAAAGTTTAGCAAATCAAGTAAAACTTTCTCCTGGTTTCAAGCAAGAGTACAGTGCTCCCTTGCATTTGCCACAGGTCTTTCCATGATTTTATCTTTCATTTACAAATTCTGCTCATTTAAGTTACTTCCCAGGCCATTTGAGTTTCCTTTCCTAGTGTGGATTAATGAAGATAACCAAGTCACACTTCCAAAACTGTTTAGTAATTGCTTCTTTCCTTCCTCTGAATTTTTCCTTTTGAAAGGAAAAAGGGGACAATAATAATTGCATCCTTTTTACGTGCCTTTATCTGATTTGAGTATCACAATTACCCTGTGAGATACAACCTTAATTTTAGACATAAGGAAACAAACTTAGGGGAGTTAGGTCATTCGTCCAAGGGTAGAAATATAAACCTAATTTTGGCCTCCGACTTTCTAATGCAGGGACAGATACACTGTGTGATGTATGTGAGAAGCAAGGTTTCCAGTACTACTGAGGGCACATTAAATATATTTTTATGACTTTTCACTTTGATTGAAAAAATAATTGTTAGAATACTTAGAAGTAAAGTTAACTCAAGGGTGGAAAAAGTTTCCCCTCCTCCAACAATCATTTGCTACCTGGAGTAAAATACTGCTTTCAGCAAGTTTGTGAGAAATCATGAAACAAATATAAGGGTGCCATTACTGTTCAAGACTTCCTTTCAAATTTTGAGCTTAGGCCATCAACAGCTTTAATTTTACAGAAATAAAAAGAAGCTGCTACTTTCCCAGTTCATTTCTGCAGATAACAATAAACAGTTTTGGAGGTATACTGTGACAATTTCTCTGCGCTTGACCCACTCCCCACCTCCTGAACTAGGAGAGAGATGAGAGAGGAGAGAGAGACGCTGATGGACAGGGTAGAGGGATGTATACCATCTAGCTTTCCTTTCCTAGCATCCAGTATAAACGTCAAACTATTCCTTATTCGTTTTGTCCTGGTAAAAGCAAAGCGTATTTCATTTAAATAAGACTCTGCAGGCAGTACTGATTGATAATTCTAAAGGAGGAAAAATGTAAAGAAACATTTTTTTTCTTAAAATTGTTAATGCAGACAATAAGGAAAAATACAGAAGGACACACATTAGTTCACAGTACTGCATGCAGACAGAAAACACATTCATTTTGAGTTAACAATAGCTATAAATAGTCCTCATCATATCTGTGGAATATCACCTTAAAAAAAGACTCATAACTTTTTCTGGTATTAGAAGATAATGGCTATGATAGGGCTGATTTATTCTGAAGATGCTGAAAAATGTAAAGTCTTGTCAGCTTACAATTAATATTGTGATTTTCAAATCTTTCTACTTCCCAAATGACTGGAAAGAGAAAACATGAAATAGGTTAGCTGATGATTACACCATTATTGATTGGCTAAGACTAAATGACAGGATTGAAGCCCTAACACTTAGAATCCCGTAAGTACAGAAAACATTAGAATTAAGAAAAGTTTTCACTCACTGGGTGGCCTGTTTGCTGCCAAGTTTTTGAAGTGGCTGCCTTTTATCACTTCTGCGGATAGCCTTCCAGTTGTGGCATTATAGAGCAGACCAATGAGAATTTCTGGGACTGAGCCGTGTTCAAGAGACTGACAGGAGGACGTGCTTTCACTGCAGGACATTTCCGACACGCTCATTTGGGAGTCACAGCCCTGCAATCAAAAACGAGATCTTTATAGTATTTTGTAAAAAAAGATATATTAATAGATATGTTGGTAATGCCCTGTCTGTTGGAATGAGGTAGGTAAATCATGATAAAGACAAGAGTTGCAAGCAAAATTCCCAAAATACTAGATGAGAAATGTTTTTAGCATATTTTGGTTTCTGGATCTCTTTTCATCATATGACAGTCAAAGGAATAACAGGAGATGAGGTTTCATAAATTCTTGCATGTTTGTATACAAATGAGAAGAGAGAAATTTCTTAAACTCATAGCTGTTAATGAACTCTTTCCTGAATGCAAAAGATTGTTTAAAGATTTACTGACCTTAAAAGACTGACCCAGATTTAGACTCAATTGCATTAAATGTAAGTGTTTTAATTGTGCCTTTAAAGACACAGATTGGCAGACTCTGATTAAATAAGCAAAAAATCTGCTATTTATAAACTGATACATATAACATTGACATATAGAAAGTTGAATAAAAAAGGGTGGGAAAATATTTGCCATGCAAATAATAAGCAAATGAAATTTGGTGTAGCTACATTAGTATCAGCCAAGGTTAGCTTCAAGGCAATAATAATTTCTAGAGATAAAGAGGTACACTGAATAACGATAACGCTTCAAATTTACCAGAAAGATAAAGTAATTCCAAATTTGCATGCATGGGCTCAAAAGCAAAGATTTAGAAAGCAAAAACTGCCAGAACTAGAAAGGAAACAGGCAAATCTACAACCAGTGGGATACTTCAGCATACTTCTTTCAGTAACTGACCAAATAAGGAGGCAAATAAATACAGTAATGGTGTAGAAGATTTGAATATCATGATAAGTAAAACTGACCTAATGGTAATATGCAGAATATCATACGCTACAACTACAGAATATACGTTTTCTCAAGCACGTAGTGGATATTATATCCTTTTTTTCCACAATAGACTTTTACAAAAATATGTATTAAAAAAGCAAATTTCAAATAATGGAAATAATTCAGAATTTTTAAAACATCAGCTATAAATGCAAACTATATTCTAGTGAAGAAAGAACTCCTATAAAATTGGAAATTAAGGATATAATTATAAATAACCCATGAGTACTTAAACAATAATGAAAATAAGTTACTTGAAAAGCTTAACAAAAACAGATAAATGTTAGTCCAATTAAGAAAATAAGAGACAAGCAGAAATAAAAAAAATATCAGTAATGAAACGAGACACTACTATATATTCTACTATATAGACCATGAAAAGATTTTTAAAAGAGTAAAAACAGCTTTTTGTCAACAAATTTGAAATTCTGATGCAATAGACATATTCTTGGAATAGTACAACTAACCAAAATAGACACAAGAAGAAATACAATATCTGAACAGTCTTACTGAAGAAACTGAATTAGTAATTAAACAAATTTCCAAAACAAACAAAATAAAACAAAAAAACTTTAGTTGGATGGCTTCAACAGTGATTTCTAATTAATAATACTAGTCTTATGCAGGGTTTCCCTGATAGCTCAGTTGGTGAAGAATCTGCCTGCAATGCAGGAGACCCCGGTCCAATTCCTGGGTTGGGAAGAGCTGCTGGAGAAGGGATAGGCTACCCACTCCAGTATTCTCGGGCTTCCCTTGTGGCCCAGTTGGTAAAGAAGTCTTATGCAAACTCTTTTGGGTAGTAGGAAAAGAGGAAACACTCCCCCGTTTCCCTAAGAAAGCAGAAAAATTTCCGGACTTCCCTGGCAGTCCTGTGGTGAAGACCCGTGGTTAAGACCCACTGAACAGGGCACGGGTTCCATCTGTGGTTGGAGAACTAAGATCCCATGTACCACATGGTGTGGCCGAACAAAAATAGCCAAACCTTAAGATCAAAACCTGACAGGGCATTATTTAAAAATTACAGAATTTTCTCATTCATAAACTTAAGATTCAACACTAAATAAACTGAGCAAAGCAAACTGAGCAACAGATAACATCATACTTAGTAAAAATTTTCAGTGTTTCCCCTTTGAAATTGGAGATGTGACAATGATGCCAACTATTACCACTGGCAGTCAGCGCTGCACTGGAGATTCCAGCTAGAGAAGGTCCTTAGCCTTACGAAAGGCAATACAATGAAGTAAAAGGTACAGTGACTTGGAATGTCCTTATGTGCATTCTACACAGTTACGCCACCATGAAATCGAAAAAGTCTGCAGACGTGTCACAGTTACAAAGGTAAGATTTAAGAATCCATATATTGCTATATACCAGCAACAAATTCAAAAATAAAACTTATTTTGAAATGGCATTTATTAGAGGATAAAATATAAAATAGGAATAAATGTACAAATGGTATGCAAGGACTCTGTACAGAAAACCATGAATATTATTGAGAGAAATTTAGAAGTGCTGCATATACTATGTTAATAAATTATAAGGTTCAATTTTGCAATATTCTCTCCAAATTGATTAAATGTAATCATAATTAAGACCTTAAGAGGCTTTTTGTGTGGAACTTGACAAACTAATTCTAAAATGTATGCAGTATATAGGTACAATGGAATAGCATTTAGTCTAAAGAAGGAAATCTTGCCATCTGTGACAACATGGATGATCCTGGAGGCCATTATGCTAAGTGAAATAAGTCAGTCACAGACAAATACTGTGTGGTTTCCCTTATGTGAGATATCGAAGATAGTCACAGAGCAAGAGAGTAGAATGGGGGCTGCCGGCGGCTGCCAGTGCGGGGAAAGGAGAGTTGTTGTTCAGTGGGTATAAAGTTTCAGTTATGCACAGTGAGTGAGTTCTAGAGATTTGCTGTACAATAATTAATCAATCTACAGTTAATACTGTACTGTACACTTAAAATTTGTTAAAGGCTAGATATCACATTAAATGTTCTTACCACAATAAATACAAGATAAGATAGGGCGCTCTGCTCTACTGAGTATCAAAATTTACACTAAAGTTACGTTATTGAAGACAATGTGATAAAACAATGCATTAAATATTATTAAATAGAAAGCCCACTAATAAATCTACACAGAGTAGGCGCAATTTACAACAAGGGTAGAACTAGAAAGCAGTGGGGAAAAGACAGTCTTTTTAATAAACAGTGACAGAACCACTAGTTATTGACATAGAAATAGATGAAAATTAACCCTACCTCAAAATAGACCAAAAAACCCCAACTGTAGATCTGAATATAGAAGGTAAAATGATAAACCTATACACTAAAATAAGAGACTATATTCACCATCTCAGGGTAGGGGAAGACTTCCTTAAAGAAAACAGAAAAGCATTAATCATAAATTAAAGTTTAGTGAATCCAGCAACATTAAAATTAAGAATTCCTGAGCTTCAACCAAGACTTTTAAGAGAGCAGAAAGGCGAAATCATCAGGTAGGAACAGAGGTCTGAAATATACATAGTTCACAATTAGCTCAAATTCCAAATATACTAGCGCAAACACCTATAGCTCCGTAAGAAAAAGACGACAATATAAACACATTTGACAGATACTCGAACCAGCACTTTGACAAAACAATCGTCAATAAAAACCCGAAATGATGTTCAACTTCATTAACATTCAAGGAAAAGGTAATTAAAACCATGAGGTAACACTATATAACAAACAGATGGGCTAAAACAATACTGTGGTTAGGACACAGAGCAACAGGAGGCCTCTTTTTCCAATGGTTATAATGTAAAGAGATGCTTTCTCAAAATGTTAAAAATGCACAAACCATAATATCTGTCAATTGCATATACTTATCTCCATCAGGAATATGTGTAATGCTTGCCAAGATACCTATGAAAGAATGTCCTTAGCAGCATTATTTATAAGGGCCCCGAAGAGCGGAACAGATAAACAATTTGTGGTGAGTTCATAAAATACAGCAACTATACTGCACATACAGTTTATATACACTAGACAGCAATGAAACTAATTATAACTACGTTTACAAACGTGATTTTGAGTGAAAAATGCTGAACCTAAAAGGATACTTAGCTATATGGTTCCATTTATTTAAATTTCAACAACAAAAGCCCAAAACGAAAACCAAAGAAAGACCAGGATAATACTAAACTTAAGTATTTCAAATACTAAATTTAAGTATTTCCTGATGATGCATGAATAGACGGTAAAATGATAACAACAGTAAAAAAGTGATTAACTTAAAAATAAAAATTGTGGTTAACCCCAGGGATGGGGAGAGAAGAAAGAGTGACTGGAAAGGACACGGGGGTTTCTGGGGGGTACAGGCAATGTCTTATTTCCCGACCCGGATGGTAGCTACATGGGTTATACATTTCTGTCTTTTACGATTTCTACTATGTGTTTGTGTACGTACATGCTAAGTCACTTCAGTCGTGTCTGACTTTGCAACCCTATGGATTGTAGCCTGCCAGGCTCCTCTTTCCATGGAATTCTCCAGGCAAGAATACAGGAGTGGATTGCCATTTCCTCCTCCAGCGGACCTTTTGGACTCAGGGATCAAACCCGCATATCTTTCTGTCTCCTACGTTGGCAGGTGAGTTCTTTACCACTAGTGCTACCTGGGAAGCCTTCTATGCGTTTGGTTTCACAAGAAAAAAGGTTTAATGAGAAAATTACATGACACAAGGATGTAACATTTATAATGATTAAAACTGTATAAAAATATGATAAAACATTTAGGATAAAATAATGATAAAAATATTTAGGGCTTTCTTTGCACATTCCTAAAGGGATTCACTCCATGAGTTAAAAGACGAACTAAAGAGCCTCTTGATGAAAGTGAAAGAGGAGAGTGAAAAAGTTAGCTTAAAGCTCAACATTCAGAAAACTAAGATCATGGGATCTGGTCCCATCACTTCATGGCAAATAGATGGGGAAACAGTGAATACAGTGAGAGACTATTTTTGGGGGCTCCAAAATCACTGCAGATGGTGACTGCAGCCATGAAATTAAAAGACGCTTACTCCTTGGAAGTAACCTAGACAACCTAGACCAACCTAGACAGCATGTTAAAAAGCAGAGACATTACTTTGCCAACAAAGGTCCGTCTAGTCAAGGCTATGGTTTTTCCAGTGGTCATGTATGGATGTGAAGAGTTGGACTATAAAGAAAGCTGAGCGTTGAAGAATTGATGCTTTTGAACTGTGGTGTTGGAGAAGACTCTTGAGAGTCCCTTGGACTGCAAGGAGATCCAACCAGTCCATCCTAAAGGGAATCAGTCCTGAATATTCACTGGAAGGACTGATGGTGAAGCTGAAACTCCAACACTTTGGCCACCTCATGCAAAGAGCTGACTCCTTTGCAAAGACCCTGATTCTGGGAAAGATTGAAGGCAGGAGGAGAAAGGGACAACAGAGGATGAGACGGTTGGATGGCCTCACTGATTCAGTGGACATGAGTTTGAGTGAACCCCAGGAGTTGGTGATGGATAGGGAGGCCTGGCGTGCAGCAGTCCATGGGGTTGCAAAGAGTTGGACACGACTGAGCAACTGAACTGAACTGATAATACTATTATTCTACAACAAATTTTTAGATTTAAAAATTATAGATTTAGATGTTTAGATTAAAAAAAATCTAAATATGTCTTACACAAGTCTTCAAGTTTGAATTTAGGTTATCTTATACAAGTAATCAAGGAGAATTAAAACTTACTTGGGGATTGTATAAACTCACCGGACTAATATTGAGAGGGATAAAAGTCTCCTATTGTCAACTCTAACTCTAAACCACAGAGGAGAAAGCCAGAAAAAAAGATACATCTTATGTTCCTAAATCATGGGTACACACAACACTTAGTTTGGTATGTTTTCATGACAGTTGGAGGAGAAAACATAATTTTAGTAAGTTTCAATTAGGATATATCATCACTTATGAAAATAGTGTCAGAAACATGCTCAAGCACATTTGGTGCGTTTGCTACATTAGGCTATTATACTAGCAGCATCTGTTAGAATATTGTGAAATGCATTTATCATAGTATAGTATTTTTCATGTTAACCTACTGTCAGATAATAAGATAGGAACCTAATGTTTTCTTATCCACCCATTAAGGTCATTAAGTGATGTCCCAGGAAAGTCTTGGGAAGGGTCTTTCTTGCTCCTAAGCAAAACAGCTAACTTATCTCCCCATGTACTGCTGGAAAAATGTCCTTGTCTCCAAGCCCAGCAAAAAAAGAAAGAGTGGTAAAATCCTCGGTGATCACATTTTATTTCAGGAAGCCCTGCTGAGATATAGTTGGTGTTTAACAGAAAAAAGACTATTTTTTGAGGAGTTCATTCTGAATTTATACCTTAGAAAAAGTGCAAATCTCATGGTCTTTTCCACTGCCATCGGTGTAACTGCCTATCCAGGGTTGGCATCGGTGTGGCAGTGCATGGAGATCACTGAGTACCATGAAGGCAGTCGAGAGTAACAATATAAATAGAGTGACTGGAGCAAAGACAACGTAAATACAGATCCTCTGCACTCAAGTGGCATCTTTGCTTCGACGATTCCTCAGGGCAAGTTGCTCCATTCAGCGTGCGTTCAGGAATCTACCTACTCTCGCTGCAGACTCCATCATTAATTTATCACTAGGGCTTGCCTTGGTGGCAGTAACTGCAGGTGATTAACCCAAAGTCAAACAAATCCCAATCATAATTGAGTCTACTTAAAGGAATTGTCCCACAGGCTCCCTAAAGTGAAAGTGTAACTTCTTCCCATATAACATAATACTTCATTTCTTTTTCACACTTCTCTTCTTTCCTCTTGAGTCCTCTGCCCTAGGGTGAAGGATGATAAGCAATCTGTAGGAGAAAAAAATGGTTTAATTTCCGCAAGAAATAAACCAACTCTATATAATGTTTACCATAAGCAGAATTTGTGCTTATGATAGCCATTACATGTCCTTATGCTAATAGGTTAAAAACAGGTAGGAACTTGTATATATACAGAGAAAAACATAAGATTAAAAAATATAATACAACAGAACTATTAGGTAAATGTGCTGAGTTTTTTAATTAATACTAAACTGACTTCACCTTACTTGTAACCACTTCTACTCAGGGAAAACTGCTGAACTCTATAATGGTAATTACGATGAATTTGAATATTTCATGTTGAATTTATTTTCCCTGTGCCTCGAAGATATTTCCTGGTTTTTAAGGTAATTTGCACAGCATGAAATGCTTCCATTACACTTTCCTAAAAATGGGGCGATGGGGGCACAGAAGGTACTGAAGTGTGACCACTTCAGGGCTGCAACACTTAGGGCCCTTCCCAGCCCCAAGGCACGAGCACCAGTCAGACGAGGTAAGGAGGAGACGCGGTGGTGGTGGTTTAGTCACTCAGTCGTGTCTGACTCTTGCAACCCTCTGAACTGTAGCCTGCCAGGCTCCTCTGCCCATGGGATGCTCCAGGCAAGAATACAGGTGTGGGTTAGCATTTCCTCCTCCAGGGGATCTTCCCGACCCAGGGATCGAGCCCGCACCTCCTGCACTGCAGGCGGATTCTTCCCTGACTGAGCCAGCAGGGAAGCCCACCATGGGCAATTTCAGGAAGGAGGAAGCGAGAACAGAATAACTGTGCCACATGTGACCCCTCTTCCACTTCCACTCCCTCCCCAATCCAGTGTACAGGAGAGTCAACCTGCATTTTGGTAGAGGTATAAATACCCATTGACTCTAAAGGATCACTTAACTGGAGTAAGCAAGGGATGGGTGGATCGTTTCCATTTCAGAGTGGTATTGGAATCAGGATAGGTTCCGGTTGCAAGTGACAGACAATGGCTACTGGCAGGGTTAGAAGTGGCCTTCCCAGACTGGGTCGGCCCCCAAAGCAACAGGTTACAGAGGCTACCAAGAGCTCCCTACCAAAAACACAGGAGGGACAAAGACAAAAAGCATCAAAGGGAGGACCAAGAGAGGTGGAAGGCAGCAGCAAGCCCTCCTTCCGTCTGCGTGGGGCCCTTGCACTGCCCAAGGAAGGAGACTCATTTCAGCCTGCAGAACACCAGTCCATCTCCCTCCCTGCAGGGAAGCCTGGTGCTGAGAAGCGTCTGGCACTTACCATCAAACTACCAAAACTTTCACGATCTGAACACACACACGGGAATTTACAGCTTTTGTAATACAACAGTTAACACAAGGGCAGCTTCAGATGCTCATGGGTCCAGGCCTCAATCTGTGTCACTAGGAAGAGTTCTCTCCCATTCCTTGGGTTTGTTTCCCAAATTTGGCCTTATTCGCAGGTAGACTCTTTGCTCCAAGCTGCCAGATAGTTTTCAGCAGCTCTGAGTATTTTGGGAAAGAGGAAGATAGCATCCTGATTGCTCCAACCAGAACGAAGTCACTTCATCAAAAGTACAGGGGCAGGTTGGTCTCCCAAGCGAAATCTGGATACTGTGGCTACAGGAAGACAAGGGAGCCAGGCAGAAAAAAATGGATGTCTACTACAGAGCCTGTTCAATTGAGCTGTTTGCCCTGCATTTCCCCCGTGACCTTCAGTGAGGACTATCACTCTGCCACTGAGGAGCTGGTGACGCTGCTCCCATCACACCAACCGTGACTACTTCCCTGTCTCTTTGCTTGGTTTGTTCTGAGGTCATTAGCTTTGCAAGAGCCAGAGAAAAGGAAACGATGGTTCAGAGAAAGGGAATGTTACTACACTCGTGGAGCAGAGCTCTGATATTCAGGTTAGCTAATGAAGAGTGGGGAAAAAAGGGGAAAATTCTCACTTTCTCTTTCATACAGAAAATTTTTTCATATTAACACTGAAGATGTACTGATAAGATTTAAGATACAACAAAAATTAATTGTCAAACAAATAAAAACAAGACGTTTTCTAGTACCAATACTTGAATATAGCATCTTGTGGAAACGGTCATAAAAACTCCTGTTTTTATCTAAATTTCTATATGTATATGTATAAATATATGTACATATTCTTTTTTGCTACATTCAATATGAACATATTTAATTTGGCATTTCTGCATACATGCTTGTGAAAGCTTGCTTTGAGCTTGTGAGATTGGTTTTTATAAACCAAAAAATGTTTCCCATGCTCTCAAACAATTCCTATGCTACATAAACTATTTCAGAGTATACAAAAGAAAAGTACCCTTCTCTTTTGAGATGTATAACTTTGACACTAACTAGATAAGAATATAAAATTTTAAACAAATCTCACTTACAAGCATATATGCAGAAACCCCAAGCTAAATACTGTATTAAATTGAATTCAACAACAAAAACTACATATATATATTTCATCAAATAGGTATTATTCCAAGAGAGTTATGTGTTCATTGAAGTTGCCTTTGAAACTCAACCATCTTTTTTCTTTCTTTTATGAGAATCTGTTCAGACTGCTGATTGAAACTTCTTAATGGTAATAAGTCATCTCAAGTTTTCTATTACTCCTGAATCACTTTTAAGAAATTCATATTTTCAAAAAAATTGCCCATTTCGTCTAAGTTTTCAAATTTGTTTTTCTAGAATTATTCTCTTTATGATCCTGAAATTTCCACTGAATTGATGATTATGTCCCCCTTTTCACTTAGCATAATGTTTTTCTTTCCTGATCAATATCTCCAGAGGTTTATCTAACTTATTAGCAATTAAAAAAACCCAGCTTTTGTTTTTCCTAAAACCTCTTTACTCTTTTTCTTTCAGTAATTTCTCCTCATTTTCCTTTTCTAACTTCCTGTGTTGAAGAATATTTAACTCATCAATTTCCATTCTTACAATTCTATTTAAGACTATACATTTCTCTGTAATATCGTTATATCTGTAGGGCATAAATTTAATTCTGTTCTCATTTTGTCTGGTCCTAAACCTTTCCAATTTCCATTATGCTTTCTTCTCTGACCCAGAGTTAAAGAGTTTCTTGTTTATCTACATATAGATTTGAGGGATGGGCAGGCATGAGGCCTTCCTCTTTGACCTCTACTCAATCATGGACTTCTAGCTAAATGGGCCTCCTTGCTTTTCCCCGAAAACATCACACACACTCTGGGCTCGCAGGATGGGCTGTTCTACCTGCCCGCAATGTTCTTTCTCCAGATATGCAAATGACTAACTCTTTAGTTCTTCTAAGTTTTTGCCCACAAGTTGCACTGCCTATGGTGACCTTTTGTTTAAATCACAGCTCCTTGCCAACTAGCACGCTTGACCCTGCCCACCCTTTTTTCCCATTCACTATCATTATAACCTTCTCACATACCGTATACTTATTATATTTACTGTATCCCAAGTCTTCCCTCTCCACTAATGAATTAAATTCCGTGCAGGTAAAATTTATGTCTACTTTTCATTAATGCACTCAGTACACAAAACAACCAGGATGATGTCTGGCATATAATGTATGTGTGTGTCAGAGATATTTGTTGAAGGAAATTCTAATTTCAATCAAATGTGGTCAAAGAATGAAGTTTATATATTAATTCCTTGTTATTTGTGGAGAATTCCTTTGTGGCCTGACATGTGTATGGTTGACATTTGTAACTACTCTACACACACTTACGTTTATTAAGTAGAGGTCCCATACATATACATCAAATTAAACTTGTTATACATTAAATCAAATCAGGCCTTCCATATCTTTGCTAGTATTTTTCTGCTTGCCCTATCTCTGCTTATTTAGGTTTTCTACACACTTAATAATCTCTCAGCTCACAGTTACTTCTATCTTATTTCCTTCTTTTGAATTCAACGTTCTTCCTCTACAAGTACATGCTTGAGTAATTATCCCAGCAAGGAACTATGAGCGCTACACTCTCTTGGTCTTTGCTTGAAAACACTGGAATTTGCCCCCTTCCTTAGCAATAATTTAGGTGGCTGTAAGGTTCCAAGTCGGTAGCTTATTTGCTTTGGCTCCACACAGATATTATACCAGTGCCGTTTAGGGTTTAGGGCTGTTGAGAAGCCTTCTGTTGGACAAACTACTGTTCCCTTCCCTTTCCTCTGTGCTTGTTTTTATCATTTTGTCCTCAGTGTTCATCCTATCGCTGTAACCTCTGTAGATGTGGTTTCATTTATGATAATCCTGCTTATTAGCACTTGCACTTTTTCAATCTGATGATCTATGTTTTTCAAATGTTTCCTCTTACTATTTCTAGTCTCTCCTTCTGGAGTTTTTAAAAGAAAATATTTTAATATTCTCCTTCTACTCTTCATTCTGCTTACCATGTTATTCGTATTTTTCATTGATTCTATTTTTAATGACTCTATCCTTCATTCCAGAAGTTCCATATGGTCATTATTTAAATCTGCCTCTTTTCCCGTATTGTCTTGTTCTTTCCTTGTGGTTTCTGTTACGTCTTTTAGTTTTTTGTTCATTTAAAGCATATTTATTTTATAACCTCTTCCATAATGTCTTATTAAGTTGAAAGGTCTGTTGCTGAAGTTGAAGCTACAATACTGTGGCCACCTGATGCATGGAGCCAATTTCTAGGAAAAGACCCTGATGCTAGGAACGATTGAAGGCAGGAGGATAAGGGGGTGGCGGAAGATGAGGTTAGATAGCATCACTGACTCAATGGACGTGAATTTAAGCAAACTCCAGGAGACAGGGGAGGACAGAGGAGCCTGGTGTGCCACAGTCCATGGGGTTGCAAAGAGTCACACACGACTTAATCACTGAACAAAAACAACAATAGCAACAACAGTGTCCTATTAATTTATGTCCTAGAGATGCCAACGTATCTATTTTTTGGGCCTGCTATCATCATGGTGGGTTATTTTTTTCTGCCTATACTCCTTTCTAATGTAAGTTCATCTTTAAGCTGCTAAGTCGCTTCAGTCGTGTCCGACTCTGTGTGACCCCAGAGATGGCAGTCCACCAGGCTCCGCCATCCCTGGGATTCTCCAGGCAAGAACACTGGAGTGGGTTGCCATTTCCTTCTCCAATGCATGAAAGTGAAAAATGAAAGTGAAGTCACTGAGTCGTGTCCAACTCTCAGCGACCCCATGGACTGCAGCACACCAGGCTCCTCCATCCATGGGATTTTCCAGGCAAGAGTACTGGAGTGGGGTGCCATTGCCTTCTCCTTCGTCTTTAAGAGGGATTGTTTTTCTTTGTTGGGAATTCTGTATTACTTAGGTTTGGCTACCTGAACAAAATAAGATGTTATTTAAGGTTTGGCTACCTGAACAACATAAGATGCTCCCAAGAAGTAGTAGGGAACAAGATATTTGTAGAAAACCAACAGTAGCCATTACACCCCCATATCCAATATTTATATTCTCAGCTTATTTAATAATTTTTGGAAATACTCATATTCATCTTACAGTCTTGACTTAATTTATTTGTGACCAGACTTCAGGCTACTTGCAAAAAAGTAATTAACAGAGCAAATATTGCTTTCTTTATCTTACTGAAGGAAACTAAATAGAATAGAAACAAAACATTTTGGAAGTCAGCAGTATAAGAATCTACTGAATGTTCTGCACATAGCGCTGTTCTTGGGGAGAGATGAACTAATCCTAAACCAGGCTATGCTAACATATCGTCAGAGGTTTATGGGAGAATACAGGTAGATCTGATCAACTCTGGAATATCAAAAACTATATTCCCAAGAACAGATTTTGAAGTAGGCTCTAACAGGATTTCAATAGGCACAGGGCAGGGCGTTTCAGACAGCAAAGTGAGCTAAGGCCCAAATGTGGATAGTACATTCGGTAAAAAAAAAATGAATGATCTGGTGTAACTGGTGTATATGGGGAGGGATAGAAAATGTAGAAAGTAAGACTGAAGCCAAATTTTACTCACCTAACTAAGTGAACATTTCCATCACAAACTATAACCTTGCTTTGTCTGTCTTTCTTGCTAGATTCTAAGTCTGTTGAAGGTAGAATCTTTGTTTTATTTGTCTTTTATGTCCCCAAATTAGCACAGTACTTCTCACTCAGCAAGCACTTCACAAATATTGTTTAATAAAAAGAATAAGTTGTGAAAAACATGAAATGTGGGAGTAAGAAATATTGGACCTGCTCTCTAAGCAGTGGAGAGCAAGAGAGAGAGAGGCACTGTGAACTGGAAGCAACATCTCCGGTTGACGCCTTAGATAGCAGATGGCCAAACATGGGCATGACTGAGTGCCGGGGCAGTAGTCACGCTTTGCTTTGTACGGCTAGTGACAGATAGGTCTCTCCTTGAGAAGTACCTGTAGTCTGTCTTTGGGTACATTTTACATTTTAAGCAAAAAAACTTCAACTTTTTACCTTGTAGGAAACATAGGCTTTAAAAATATATGATTTACTATAATTTATTTTGATTATTATTGGAGATCTAGAAACATGTCATATAGTGGAAGTAATCATATTAGATTTTTGTAACCTGAAAAACAGCTTTAGCACATAAGAACCAGGACTTTTGTTTCAAAATAAATGTAGCTGACTTCTCTCTTTTCTTAATAATCTATCATATTTCTGAAAACCAGAAAAGCTTTTTTTCTCTAAGGTATCTGAGTCACTGGAAATATGTATTGCTAAGGTAGTATAGAGGCTGCACCCCAGAAATACATACAACTCCTCACAGAAACACTTGTGGGAGGTGTAAGCTTTTTAAAATCGGTCACTAAGCTCACAGAGTGCTGCTGCTGCTGCTGCTGCTGCTAAGTCACTTCAGTCATGTCTGACTCTCTGCGACCCCATAGAGAGCAGCCCACCAGGCTCTGCTGTCCCTGGGATTCTCCAGGCAAGAATTCTGGAGTGGGTTGCCGTTTCCTTCTCCAATGCATGAAAGTGAAAAGTAAAATTCCAATGCAATGCAATTCCTAGTGTATTCAAACATATTAAACTTTTCCTTTAAACAATTTGTTTTAAATGAGATGATCTGAATCTGTGTTCTTACTAGAAATGCAATTTATTTTTTACTATTGGAAACTGAAATAGAACGATAACAACAGGCCCAAATTATTGGGTTGGCCAAAAAATTCATTCAGGTTTTTCTGTAAACTCTTATGAAAAACTCAGATGAACTTTTTGGCCAACACAGTATTACAAAATGCTTCCTAAATTTTTGTTATATTCTATTACCCAATGGCTACTGGTTTTCTAACTGTGGTTAATGGAACCTATTGAATTTCATTTTGAAAAAAAAAATAATTTAAATGATTTAAAATCTAAAATAATAACTATAAATGCACATAAATGAGCATTTAAATAGAGAGGTGATACAGCATACTGGTAAGGAAAGCAAACCCTGGGGTCAGACTACCAGGGTTTGTCAGTTATGAAATGTGACTATGCAAAGTAGTCATGCTTTACCTAAAAAACTTGTAATAACTGTCTACTTTCTTAGTAGTTAAACTGAATGCTAACAAACTATAGAATACTACTGCATTTATTTTTACTGAAGGTTTAATTTTGTATTTTGGACTAAAGATTTACCTGCTTGCCATTTCTGTTTGTTTAGAAGTAGTACTTGGATTCTGCACAGCAAGCTGTTTAAAAAGAGGTACCATTTGTAACTATCTGTGTGAATCAGACTTAGTTTTTGTTGTGCAATATTAAAAAAAAAAATCTGGATTGAATTTAAGAGCTGAAGTTACGATTAAAATGTATTATCAGCAACTGTATAACTGTAAGTATCTGTGCTATTTCTTGCCTCGAAAATTCCACAGACAGAGGAACCTGGTGGGCTACAAAGAGTCGGAAACGGCTGAGCAGCTAAGCATGTACCCATGCACGTGCTTTGAAGTAAGACAATGGATTTATATGCAAGCTCTGACCTTTTGCCATCTGTATGACCTCTGGCATATTTTTAAATTTCCTTGAGACTCAATTTCTTTATTTATAAAACAAAGATAGAAATAGTATTAATACTATCTCAAAATTTTTATTCTACATTTTCTCGTTCAAGAAACAGCTCCATTATTCTCAGTGTTTGATGTTATAAATAATTATTACAAGGTAAGAGCTCTGTTAGTAAAATTACTTTATATATTTGGGTTACCAATAACATTTCTTTGAAATAAAGGATGTGACTGCTTGAGAGACTTGAAAAATCATGTCCCACACTGTCTTTATACTCTTCTGTTTCCGAATGGTCCATTCGAACGACCAAATTTTAAACACTATAAGGCTGTGCTGCCCCCTGCTGCCCCAGTTTCTCTAATATATTTTGAATTTCCTGAGAAATCAAAACTTACACTTCAGTATTACAGTTAAGTAACTGCAGTAGGCTGGAAGACTGGATGGTCAAATATGGAATGCAGTGCTCAATAATATATGAAATTTGTCAACTACTTAAGACTTCCCTGGGAGCTCAGATGGTAAAGAATCTGCCTGCAATGTGGGAGACCTGGGTTCACTCCCTAGGTTGGGAAGAGCCCCTGGAGGAGGGGGGCATGGCAATCCACTCCAGTATTCTTACCTGGAGAATCCCATGGGCAGAGGAGCCTGGCGGGCTATAGACCATGGGGTCGCAAAGAGTCGGACACGACTGAGTGACTCATACTTATTAAGAACACACAATCTGATAGTGGGAACAGATAAATATAATATGCTCCCAATTTGCATAACATTTAAAAACCATTCAGTTATTTGGCTGCGCTGGTCTTAGTTGCTGCATGTGGAATCTAGTTCCCTGATCAGGGATCAAACCTGGGCCCCCCAAATTGGGAGCGTGGAGTTCTCAGCCACTGGATTACCAAGAAAACCACCAATTTGCATAACATTTAACAAATGTAGATGTCCCATGCTAAATAACTGCTATAATTGCTATTACTTAAAGTACTACTGACACCTTGTGGATAATATGGCTCATCCACAAGAGAAAAAGCAGTCAGTAGAAATTGTCCTGAGGAATCTCTGATACTTGGCTTGACAAGTAAGATTTTAAATCAGCTCTTTAAATAAATAACTGAGAAAAGAAGAGAAGCTAAAGGCAAAGGAGAAAAAGAAAGATATACCCATCTGAATGCAGAGTTCCAAAGAATAGCAAGGAGAGATAAGAAAGCTTTCCTCAGTGATCAGTGGAAAGAAATAGAGGAAAATAATAGAATGGGAGACTAGAGATCTCTTCAAGGAAATAAGAGATACCAAGGGAACATTTCATGCAAAGATGGGCACAATAAAGGACAGAAATGGTATGGACCTAACAGAAGCAGAAGATACTAAGAAGAGGTGGCAAGAATACACAGAAGAACTGTACAAAAAAGATCTTCATGACCCAAATACCTACAATGGTGTGATCATTCACCTAGAGACAGACATCCTGGATTGTGAAGTCAGGTGGGCCTTAGGCAGCATCACTACGAACGAAGCCTAGTAGAGGTGATGGGATTCCAGTTGAGCTATTTCAAATCCTAAAAGATGATGGTGTGAAAGTGCTGCACTCAATATGCCAGCAAATTTGGAAAATTCAGCAGTGGCCACAGGACTGGAAAAGGTCAGTCTTCATTCCAATCCCAAAGAAAGGCAATGCCAAAGAATGCTCAAACTACCGCACAAATGCACTCATCTCACACGCTAGTAAAGTAATGCTCAAAATTCTCCAAGCCAGTCTTCAACAGTATGTGAACCATGAACTTCCAGATGTTTAAAATGGATTTAGAAAAGGCAGAGGAACCAGAGATCAAATTGCCAACATCCTCTGGATCACTGAAAAAGCAAGAGAGTTCCAGAAAAACATCCATTTCTGCTTTATTGATTATGCCAAAGAGTTTGACTGTGTGGATCACAATAAACTGTAGAAAATTCTGAAAGAGATGGGCATACCAGACCACCTGACCTGCCTCTTGAGAAATCTGTATGCAGGTCAGGAAGCAACAGTTAGAATTGGACGTGGAACAACAGACTGGTTCCAAATAGGAAAAGGAGTATGACAAGGCTGTACATTGTCACCCTGCTTATTTAACTTATATGCAGAGTACATCATGAGAAACGCTTGGCTGGATAAAGCACAAGCTGGAATCAAGACTGCTGGGAGAAATATCAATAACCTCAGATAAACAGATGACCCCACCCTTATGGCAGAAAGTAAAGAACTAAAGAGCCTCCTGATGAAAGTGAAAGAGGAGAGTGAAAAAGTTGGCTTAAAGCTCAACATTCAGAAAACGAAGATCATGGCATCTGGTCCCATCACTTCATGGCAAATAGATGGGGAAACAATGGACACCATGAAATTTGGAAGGAAAGTTATGACCAACCTAGACAGCATATTAAAAAGCAGAGACATTACTTTGCTGACAAAGGTCTGTCTAGTCAAAGCTATGGTTTTATCAGTAGTCATGTATGGATGTGAGAGTTGGACTATCAAGAAAGCTGAGAGCCAAAGAATTAACGCTTTTGACCTATGGTGTTGGAGAAGACTCTTGAGAGTCTCTTGGACTGCAAGGAGATCCAACCAGTCCATCGTAAAGGAAATCAGTCCTGACTATTCACTGGAAGGACTGATGCTGAAGCTGAAACTCCAATACTTTGGCCACCTGATGCGAAGAACTGACTCATTGGAAAAGACTCTGATGCTGGGAAAGATAGAAGGCAGGAGGAGAAGGGGGTGACAAAGGATGAGGTGGTTGGATGGCATCACTGACTCGATGAACATGAGTCTAAGTAAACTTCAGGAGTTGGTGATGGACAGGGAAGCCTGGCGTGCTACAGTCCATGGGGTCACAAAGAGTCGGACACGACTGAGCAACTGAACTGAAATACATTCAAAGAACTAAAGAAAACTGTGTCTAAAGAATTAAAGAATGAGAACAATGTCTCACCAAATAAAGAATATCCACTCTAAAATATAAAGCAAAAAGTGGCAGAATCAGAAACAGACAATTCAACAATAATAGTTGGAGCTATCAATGCTTCATTTTCAATACTGGACAGAACAACTAGATAGAAGAACAGTAAGGAAATAGAAGACTTAAAAATTATCCACCAACTATATCTACATGATATCTACAGGACATTCTACCCAACAGTAGCAGAACATACTCTTTTCAAGTACACATGAAACATTTCTCTATGGATAGATGAGGACAGACCATCTATTACGCACAAAGCAAGTCTCAATAAATTTAAAAAGACTGATAATCATACAAGTTATGTTCTCTAATGACAATGGAATTAAATTAGAAATCACCGACAGAAGGAATTTTTGGAAGTTCATTATGTGTAAATAAAACAACATTTTCATAAATAACCAATGGGCTAAAGATAAAATTACGAAGAAAATTAGAAAAAAAGCCTTGAGAGGGATACAAATAGAAACACATCATATCAAATCAGAAAGGAGACAGTGAAAACTAGCTTAGAGGGAAATTATAGCAGACAGTGCCTATAAAAAAAAAAGAAAATATTTCAAATCAATAACCTAACTTCCTACCTGAAGAAACTAGAAAAGAAGAGGAAACTAAATCTGAAAAATTAAAAAAGACTGAGAAACAGAAGAAAAGTTACAAAAACTGGCGTAGAAAGACTCTGAAAAATACCAGTAAATAAAACAAAAAAATAAGTAAATAAATAAAACTGAAAATGTTTCTTTAAGAAGATCAGTGAAACTCACCAACTTTTAGCTAGAATGACCAAAAAAAAAACCAAAAAAAAAAAACCAGCACTCAAACTCTAAAGAAAGTATGAAAGAGAGGTCATCATTACTGAACTTTCAGAAGTAAAAGAGGTTATAACAAAATATTCACAATTCAACAAGGTAGATAAACTAAATGAAATGGAAAAACTCCTAGGAAGACACAATACTGAAAGTGACCTGAGAAGAAACTGAAAATCTGAATCCCTATAACAAGTAAAGACTGAATTACTAATAAAAAATAGAAACAACTTCCCACGATGGGAAGCCCAGACCTTCACTGGTAAATTCTACCTGTTGTGGACTGAATGAGCCCTCCAAAAGACATGTTCAAGTCCTAACACCTGTTAACCTATGAGTGTAAAGTTATTTGGAAACAGGGTCTTTGCAGAGTCATTAAGACATACGTTAAGATGAGATCGCACTAGAGTAAAAGAGAAGCAAGGAAGAAATTCTGCTCGAGAGCCAGCAGAAGGAATCAATCCGGCTAACATCCGGATTTCAAACTTCTGAGCCCCCAAGATCCGTGAAAGAACCAATTTCTGTTGTTTTCAGCCACACAGTTTGTTGTGGCAGCCCAAGGAAACAAAGACACTGCCAAATGTTTAAAAACTGCCCCACATAATAGAGGAGGAAGCACTTCCCAGTTCAGTCCTTAAGGTCAGTAATACTATAAAGCCAGGCATAGATATCACAAGAAAAGAAAACTACAAAGCTACGTCTCTTATGAACATCATAAACATCCTCAGTTCACTAAAATACTAGCAAACCAAATCTGTAACATATAAAAAGGATTATATATCATGGCTAAGTGGGATTTATCCTAGGAATGTAATATCGATTTAATGTATGAAAATCAGTCAAAGTAATATATCATAATAACAGAATAAAGGACAAAAACCACAGTCATCTTAATAGATGCAGAAAAAAGCATCTGACAGAATCTAACATCTTTTCATGATAAAAACACTAAACAAACTAGGAACAGAAGGGAATTTTCTCAACTTGATAAAGGGCATATATGAAAAACCTATAGTTAATATTATACCTAGTTGCCGAAAAGGCAAGGTCTGGTGGCTCAGACAGTAAAGAATCTGCCTGCAATGTAGGTGACCCGAGTTCGATCCCTGGGTTGGGAAGATCGCCTGGAGAAGGGAATGACGACCCACTCCAGTATTCTTGCCTGGGAAATCCCATGGACAGAGAAGCCTGACTGGTTACAGCCCATAGGTTTGCAAAGAGTTGGACACAACTGAGCAACTAACACTTTTACTTTTCACACTAGTTGTCAAAGATTGAATGCTTTCTCCCTGAGAACAGGAAAATGACAAGGACGTCTGCTTTCAACATTTCTATTCAACACTGTACTAGAGGATCTAGTCAGGGCGATTCGTAAGAAAAATAAATAAAAGGCTGTTAAGATGATCACAATTAGGGAGAGAGATCAGGTTTAAATCCAAATTCAGCAAAGACAACTGCAGATTCATAGCCAGTGAGCAGAGTTGAGGGCGTCAGTTGATGGAAAATTTCCAAGAAGAAACATCAAGGGGAGGGAAATTCTTCTTAAACTGGCTTAACAGCATTTCTGTCTAAGGCAGGTCAAAGGCTTACATATCAAAAGTGGGGCATGAGGAACTTGATCAGATATCAAAGGTAAGGGGAATTCTCCCTAAACTGACTTAGCAGGATTCTCGGCTAAGACTGGGCTGGGCTGAGCTGATTAAAGACAAGATCCCGATCAAGGTAGAGGCTTAGTCGAAGAGATGGCTCAGAGTGGGAAACTGATGAACATGTGGTCAATGGGGCAGCCTTTGTTAAATCATTCTGATTGGAGAACAGAAAATTATCTCTACCACAGATGACACAGTCTTCAATACAGTAAATCCTAAATTACATGGTGGGAAAAAAAAAAAACATTAGAACTAATGAGTGTGTCCAAGCAAGGCTTCATAATGTGGTGGTTTAGTTGCTCAGTTGTATCCGACTCTTTGTGACCCATGTACTATAGCCTGCCAGGCTCCTCTGTCCATGGGATTTTCCAGGCAAGAATACTGGAGTGGGTTGCCATTTTGTTCTCCCATGTGACAACATATAAAACGTAGGGAACAGACTGTGGTTACCAAGGGGGTGGGTAAGCAGAAGGGGGGTGGATTGAGGGTTAGGGTTAGCAGATGCAAACCATTATATATAGGATGGATAAACAACAAGGTCCCACTGTATAGCACAGAGAACTGTTTATATATTCAATATTCTGTGATAAACATAATGGAAAAGAATATAAAAAAGGCATATATATGTATAACTGAATCACTTTCCTGTATAGAAGTAATTAACAGAACACTGTGAATCAATTATACTTTAGTAAAAAATCAGCTGTATTTTTATACACTAGCAATAAACAATTGAAAACAAAATTAAGAAACCATTTCATTCACAAAACCATCAATAAAAATAGAATACTTAGGAATAAACTTAACAAAAGACGTGTAAGACTTCTATACCAAAACTAACAAAATGTTTTTTGAAAGAAACTTAAAGACCTAAATACAAAGACATTTCATATTAATGGATTGGAAGACTTAAAACAGTGTTACCATGGTAATACCTCACAGGGCAATCAACAGATTCAATGCGATCCTTATCAAAATTCCAAAGGTTTTTTTTTTTTTCAGAAATGGAGAAGCTTATTCTAAAATTCATGTGTGGGCTTCCCTGGTGGCTCAGTGGTAAGGAATCTGCCTGCCAATGCAGGAGACACAGGTTTGATCCCTGATCCAGGAAGATCCTACACACCACGCTGCAGCTGAGCCTGTGCACAGCTATTGATCCTGTGCTCCAGAGCCTGGGAGCTGCGGCTACTGAGCCTGTGCACCCCAGAGCCTGTGGACCCCAGAACCTGTGCTCCACGAGAAAAGCCACCAAAACGGGACGCCTGCATGCTGAAACTAGAGGGGAGCTCTTCACAACTAGGGAAAAGCCCACGGAGCACCGAAGAGAGGCAAGGGGGGGTAGGAGACAAATTCGGGGTATGAGATTAACTACTAGCTATGTATAAAATAGCTAAGCAACAAGGATATGCTGTATAGCACAGGGAACTATAATTATCTTGTAATATCCTACAATGGAGTACTAGCCACAAAAATATTGAATTATCATGCTCCACACCTGAAACTAAATCAACTATAGTTCAATAATGGAGAAGGGAAAGGCTACCCACTCCAGTATTCTGGCCTAGAGAATTCCATGGACTGTACAGTCAAAGAGTCGGACACAACTGAGCGACTTCCAAATCATATCAAATAGTTCAGTAGAAAAAAGAAAATGAACTAGGTCTCAGGATTCTGAAGTCACTGTACTTAGTCTCAGAGTCATTTATTACTAATATTAATAAGCTTAAATCCCCATTCTGTTTTTCAAGAATCTCTATAATTTGGCTTCATCCTAACTCAGTGCTGTATTTCTTTCCCTGCACAATTTGTGAGGGCAATAAGGTCCCAAAATTGCTGCTGAGGAAAAATGGGGAGAGCAATTGTTGGAATGATGGGATGGTGATGGGATATTGGTGGGTGAGTATTCCACAGGTTATCAAGAAGGTGAACACAGGCGCTGGAGGTTGTCTTATGCAACTCCCTCTCAAACGTGGAGCTCACACCCTCTTCCTTGAGAGTTTCCTTTATTATTTGAGGCGGCTTTCAGTGGGGGCCAATATAAAATTATGGAGTCAGATACAGTTCCCTCAAACCTTCCCATAACACTGACACAAATGTATTTTTATAAAATTTTGAAGCATATGATTCTAAAGTCCCTGGATTATTTCTGTATAACACAGTTCTGTCTGAAGCGCCTGTGAGATCTGACCGTACTGTCCTCTTACCCCTCAGCAATGTTTTCAACTGCAAATCATTCAGTAAAGCCTGCTCATTTATTGATGATTCCCACTCGGTTCCAGGACTTCTCCTATCCCTCAACCTGCTCTGACTTAAGGTGAATCAAATTTTCACACATAGTGCCCTTCTAACACCCATGGGCACTAAGGTATTTGATTTTCTCACCTTTAATGATTTCTTCCTCCCAATCTCATTATTTTTTGGATCCTGGCATCATCAGAGGCTCTGGTTAGGTCTTTACCAAAATAACCAAGGAAAAATCCCGGGTGTCAAGCACAACCCCTTAGTTGTCTAATTTGCTGATTCAACACCACTCTTGCAACACCACTACTTTGATTAGACATCCATTCCACTGATGCTAGACTTTTGTTCATCAGCCTCTCCCTGGTCTCACTTCCTCCTCCATCAAGATTCATCATTTCAATCTTCTCTTCGCTTAAACTTCCCTGCTCTTCTGTCTATTCAACACACTTAATAGGCTGGCAAAATGCTAACCTTGGATGAATTTACTGTACTGGGGAAGTTATCACACAACTCAGTGGATTGGAACTTCGCCTGAGTCACTGTCTGGTTATGCTTACAGTCTTCTTATACTTCCCTAGTATTTTTCCCTTTGCTCAATGATTGTATCATTCCTTCTTCCCAAAGAACCTGACACTGTTTTCTCCCTTACTTATCTTTGCTTTTCACTATACATACACATACGCATGCACACACACCATATGGAATCTTCCTCAATTTCCTGCCAAAATATCTACAAACTCTTACATCTGGATCCTTCCCTCCCTTTTTATCGTTGTCCTAAGAGAAGGAATTCCTTCTACTTCAGATCAATTTCTCCACATGTTGTCTAGATTCTGTTTCCTCAAACCTTTTCTGAAATAGTGCACGTCTTTTTCTCTCATATCCTATGTATCTCTTTGCACTGGATTTTTCTCATCTATATTTAAATATGCTCACGTTTCACTCATATTTAAAAAAAAAAAAAACTCTTTGGGTCCCAAAGCCTCCTCCAGGTATCCTATTCTCTCTTTTCCCTTTTTCCTTTTATGTTTTCCTCGTTCAGTGTCAAATTTGGTTAAAGAGTTGGTCTACATTAGCCCATATCCTCAGCTCTCACTTATTCCTGAGTTCAGTATGCTTCTACCATCCCGCCAAATGTTCTTTCATTAAGATCACTAGGGAGATCTCCATGTTAAATCTAATAGGTAACATTCAGTACAGCCAACTACCCTTTTCTGTCTGAAACTCAATCCTTGATTTCTGTGATACCATCCTCTGTTTTTGCTTTCTTGTTCTTTCTTTCTAGTTGTGACACAGACTGCTAACTGTTCGCAAGAATTTTCTCTTCACTTCTGGATGGGTACATGTCTGCCCCATTTTTCAGCTTCTTTTGAAGTTAAGGTATGGACATGTGACAGATCTCTTGAAAATGGAATATAAGACAATGGCCATGTCTCTTCTCTATCATCTTTGCCCCTCTCTTATCACCTGGAATCTGGGTGCACTGCAGACCAATCACATTTAAACGATCACACTGAGGACACTGTCCTAGAGTAGGAATTGGTAAATAACGACGTGTAGCCAAATCTGGCCCCAAATCTGTTTTTCTATAGTCTGCAAGCTAAGAATGAACTTTATGTTTTTTAAGGGTTACAAAAAAAAAGAAGAGGGAGAAGAAGGGTATGTGACAGAGACTACATGTGGTTGGCAAAGTCTAAGATACCTACTATGTGGCCCTTCATAGAAAAGTCTGCTGACCTCTGTCCTATGAGGATATGTGACAGCAACTACAATGAAAGAAAGATGGATCCCCGACAGACTGTGTGGGGCAGAGCTTTCTCCTTCATCTCGTCTGATTGGCAAGCATCCATCTGGGTCCACCTGTATTGCCCTCATGGAACTCGAGGGCAGGGGAACTGACGCAAACAGGTTGATGACAATGCTGGTTATAATGGCAAGAATCATCAAGTTCCTTACTGCCAGGATCCACTCAACTGTGGTAGCCTAACTTGTCTACTAGAAGTAGGTTCAATTCTCAGCCTCTTCATGGTTAGCAGGAACCTTGTGTTAAATATTTTTTTTTTAAACATAGTTTGAAAAAAAAAATCCACATGAGAGTGTTTATCTTTCATTAGGCAACTACATGTCATGTTATTACTGACACATCTGTCCTGTTGCTTTGTGCTTGCTGTTTTTACTATCTGTTCTTTCCTTTCTATATATATTTTTTGATTTTTAAAAATTAATCTCATATATGAAATGATCATTCAGTAGAGTTAATGTGGCAATTTAAGTGTACGGTTTAAAAAATTTAACAAATGTATACATTTATGTGCAATCACTCCCAACCAATATGCAGAATACTTTATCAGAAAGTGTTCTATTGTGCCTCTTCTCAATCAATTCTCCCATCTCAAATGACTACTGATCTGATTTACACTAGTTTTAGACTGACAGACTAATTTTCCTTTTTAAAAACTTTATACAAATGTAATCATATGATACATATCTGTCTTCTAAAGGAAATCAATCCTGAATATTCATTGGAAGGACCGATGCTGAAGCTGAAACTCCAATACTTTGGCCACCTGATGCAAAGAACTGACTCACTGGAAAAGACCCTGATGCTGGGAAAGATTAAAGGCGGGAGGAGCAGGGGATGACAGAGGATGAGATGGTTGGATGGCATCACTGACTCAATGAACACGAGTCTGAGTAAACCCCAGCAGTTGGTGATGGAAAGGAGGCCTGCTGTGCTGCAGTCCATGGGGTCGCAAAGAGTTGGACACGAATGAGTGACTGAACTGACCTGAAGCTATTCTTATACCAATATCATACCATCCTAATTACTGTGCCTCTGTAGTAAATTTTGAGATCAGGAATATAAATATTCCATCTTTTTTCCCACAAAATTGTTTTGCCCATTTTATGTCCTGTACATTTTAAGATAAACTTGTCACTTCAATTTCCAGCCATGATGGAGTAGCAGGAACTGGATTAATTCTTGGTCTAAACACGTAAGACAACAGATACTAATGCACATAAAGATGGTTTTCATATAACGTGCAACAGGCAGTGCCGGACAGTGTGGTTTACTGCTTGGAGTTTCTAGACTACAAAGTAGATAGGGAGAAATCACACAGAGCCTGAGGTCTCCCTGAGCTAAGGAGATAGATAGTATGGAAAATATGAGAAGGTA
This sequence comes from Capricornis sumatraensis, assembly GCF_032405125.1. NCBI lineage: Eukaryota > Metazoa > Chordata > Mammalia > Artiodactyla > Bovidae > Capricornis > Capricornis sumatraensis. The sequence goes on from NC_091082.1 coordinate 80,422,022, forward strand.
AAGCCTATGATTGTGTGGATCACAACAAACTGTGGAAAATTCTTACAGAGATGGGAATACCAGATCACCTTACCTGCCTCCTGAGAATCCTGCATGCAGCTCTAGAAGCAGCAGTTAGAACCAGACATGGAACAACAAACTGGTTACAAATTGGGAAAGGAGTACGTCAAGACTGTATATTGTCACTCTGCTTATTTAACTTATATGCAGAGTACATCACGTGAAATGCTGGGCTGGATGAAGCACAAGCTGGAATTAAGAATGCCAGGAGAAATATCAATAACCTCAGATATGAGGAAGATACCATCCTTATGGCAGAAAGCAAAGAGGAACTAAACAACCTCTTGATGAAAGTGAAAGAGGAGAGTAAAAAAGTTGGCTTCAAACTCAACATTCAAAAAACTAAACTATGGTATCCGGTCCCATCACTTCATGGCAAATAGATGGGGAAACAATGGAAACAGTGACAGTTCTTATTTTCTTGGGCTCCAAAATCATTGTGGACGGTGATTGCAGTCATGAAATTAAAAGACATTTGCTCTTTGAAAGAAAAGCTATGACCAACCTAGACAGCATATAAAAAGCAGAGACATTACTCTGCCAAGAAAGGTCCATATGGTCAAAACTGTGGTTTTTCCAGTAGTCACGTATGGATGTATGGATTTGAGAGTTGGACCCTAGAGAACACTGAGCACCAAAGAATTGATGCTTTTGAACTGTGGTGTTTAGAAGACTCTTGAGAGTCCCTTAGACTGTAAGGAGATCAAACCAGTCAGTCCTAAAGGAAATCAGTCCTGAATATTCACTGGAAGGACTGATGCTGAAGCCGAAACTCCAATACTTTGGCCACCTGATGTGAAGAACTGACTCATTAGAAGAGACCCTGATGCTGGGAAAGACTGAAGGCAAGAGGAGAAGGGGATGACAGAGGATGAGATGGTTGGATGGCATCACTGATTCAATGGATATGAGCTTGAGCAAGCTCCAGGAGATGGTAAAGGACAGGCAAGCCTGGAATGCAGCAGTCCATGGGGTCACAGAGAGTCAGACATGATTGAGTGACTGAACAACAAGGTAACTAAGTTTAACAGGGCCAATTTTAGAGAGCAGAGAGCAGCACAAAGATATCTTCAAATATTCAGAGGTCTTCAAAAGATACACTTTGAATCTTCAGCTGAGTTTTGATTAGTGCATGCATGTGAGGAAACTATTTACAGCCAAGGAGAATAGCAATGAAGAGAATCAGACAGAACAATTCTCAGCACTCACATAAGCCTGGGAATAATTCATACTTTGAACAGCCAAATGGAAAAAACTCATATGGGGTATCAAGTTGAATAATCAGAAGGATAATCCATGAGCTGTGGGGCTAAATAAGCCCTAGACTAAAGAATCTCTGGCTTTGTAAAACAAAACTTAATAGGATTAAACTGTTTTCAAGTAATCTGACTGCATGTAGGAACAAAGTTCAAATATACTAAAGACAAAAGAATCCAGCACACAGCAACATAAAACCCATAATGTCTGGCATTTAATTAAAAAAATGTCAAACATACGAGAAAGAAGGACAATACAATTCAGAATAAGGGGAAAAAAACAAGCGACAGACCAAGAAATTATACAGATGATAGAATTTCTAGAAAAGGACATTAAGATGGCTATTATAAAAATAGTCTAGATTTCAAGATAATATAAGAATGCATGAACATGTTAAGGAAAGACAAAGTGGATATAAAAGAGACCCAAATTTAACTTCTAGAGATGGAAAAATATATCTGAGATGAAAAATACACTAAACTGAATTACCAACACAGATGACATTGCAGAAGAAAAGATTAGTGAACCTGAAGACAAAGCAATAGAAGCTATCCAAAAGCAAACCAAAGGGTAAAACTGAAAAACAGAGCAACAGCAAGCTGTGGGATAACTCCAAATGGTTTAATACATGTGTACATGAGCCAAAATTAATATTTGAAGAAATAATGGCAAAAATCCAAATTAAAGTTACATTAAAACTATAAACCTATAGCTCCAAGAAGCTTAACAAACACCAAGTGAAAGAATTATGAATAAAATTATACCAAGTAATGTAACAATTAAGTTGCTTAAATAAAAAGAGACAATCTTTAAAGTAGCCAGAGGGAAAAAGGAACATTATATACTAGAGGAACAAAGACAAGAATTAAGGAGACTCTTTGTTACACGCCAGAAAAAAGCGGAGCAACATTTTCTAAACACTGAAAGAAAAATAAACAACTATTAACTTAAGCATCCACACCCAGCAAAATATCTTTCCAAAACAAAAAGTGAAAGAATTTGTCACCACCAAGTCAGCACTGTAAGAAGTTTAAAAGGCATCCTCAGGCAGAAAGAAAATAAAACCGTATGTAAAGCTAGGTCTACACAAAGGAGCAAAGAGCACCAGAAATGGTCAATATGTAGGTAAACATAGAAGATCTTTTTCCTATGTTTTAAATGTTTTAAAATGTAATTGACTTTTTAAAACAAAATATAATAACAATGTTACTATGGGATTCGTAACACGGAAGTATAATGCATGACAGTAATAACACACACTGAACGAAGGAAAATAAAATTATAGTATTATACAGCTCTCAGCCTATATATGAAATGAGAACTATTACTGCTGGTACAGTGTAAGTTGAAGATGTAAACCATAAAGCCTAAATCAGCCACTAAAACAGCACAATAACAACATCAGCAACAACAAGAAAAGAGATATAGATAATTAAGCCAATAAAGGAGATAGAATAAAATAACAAAATATTCGATTATTCCAAAAGAAGACAAAAACAATGAGGAAAGGGGAACATAGAATAAACAGGAAACAAACAGCAATATAATAGACTTAACTAGAGCCAAGTAGGTGATCACGTATAATTTATTATCTGGTTTGACAAATGACTTCAAGGCAGAAGTGACTTTAGGGCTATGCTTATCCTTTTGGGTTCCAGTCTGTTCTCTAGATCTGAACTCAGTAATTCCTCACAGTCTTATTACCTCTTAAGTGCTTAAGGTATTTTTTCATGTTTCCTCCAGCTATATTCACAGGTACCTTTAGTGACTTCCCTGGTGGCTCAGATGGTAAAGCGTCTGTCTACAATGCGGGAGACCCGGGTTCGATCCCTGAGTCGGGAAGATCCCCTGGAGAAGGAAATGGCAATTCAATCCAGTACTATTGCCTGGAAAATCCTACGGACAGAGGAGCCTGATAGGCTACAGTCCATGGGGTCGCAAAGAGTCGGACACGACTGAGCGACGTCACTTACTCACTTACCTTTAGTGAAAGGGTTAATCTAGTTACCCTATCTCACCATTAGCGGTCACAATCACTCTTCTAATTTACAACCTAACAATACTTTTAAATATTCCATGAAATATAAATATAAATATGAATATGTAGCTGACATTTAAAATTTCAGGATTTCTAAATTCAAAAGATATTAAAGCCTATAATAGAAATTATTTATATTTGCAACATACCCATAAGCAGAACTGCAAAGTTTTCAAGCATCCTAAAGGAACATTTAAAAAGTGTTTGATAACTTTTCAAGACAAGGCATGTTTAAAAGTTAGGCAGTATTATTTATAAAATTAGTCATGATATTAATAATGAGATGATCCTAGAACTGGATGTAATAGTTACAGACTTCAGAAACTGAATGATTAAAAGAGACAAAGAAGATCATTATATAATGATAAAGGAGTCAGTCCATCAAAAAGCTATAACAGCTGTAAATGCTGCTAAGTCTCTTCAGTCGTGTCCGACTCTGCGCAACCCCATAGACGGCAGCCCACCAGGCTCCCCCGTCCCTGGGATTCTCCAGGCAAGAACACTGGAGTGGGTTGCCATTTCCTTCTCCAGTGCATAAAAGTGAAAGTGAAGTTGCTCAGTCGTGCCCGACTCTTAGCGACCCCACAGACTGCAGCCCACCAGGCTCCTCCATCCATGGGATTTTCCAGGCAAGAGTACTAGAATGGGGTGCCATTGCCTTCTCCAACAGTTGTAAATATGCACCCCCAAATCAGAACACCTAAATATATAAAGCAAAAACTAACAGAGATAAAAGGAGAAATAAACAGCAATATGATAAAAGCTGTGGACTTTACTATCCTACTCTCATAATCCAGACAGGGAATCTGTAAGGAAACAGCAGATATGGACAACACTGTAGAGTAAATGAACCTGACAGACATATAAAGACCGTTCTATCCAACAACTGCAGAACACACAGTCTTCTCAAGTGCACACAGAACATTCCCTAGGAAAGACTGTAGGTTAGGCCCCAAAACAAGTCTTAGCAAATAAAGAAGACTGAAATCACACCAAGTATCTTCTCTGACCACAGTGGTATCTAAATAGAAATCAATAACAAAAGGAAAACTAAATTAATAACTACATGGAAATTAAACAACACTCTCTTGAGCAACCAATGGATCAAAGAAGGATTTAAAGATGACATTAAGAAGTTTCTTCAGACAAATGAAAATGGAAATAGAGCATACTATAACTTAAGGGATATGAAAATCAGTTCTAAGACCACAGTTTATAGCAATAAATAGCTACATTAAGAAGCAAGAAAATTCCACATAAACAACCTAATTCTATGTCTTAAGGAGTAGCACAGAGCCCAAAGTCAGCATAAGGGAGAAAATAATAAAGATTAAAGTAGAAATAAATGAAACAGAGAACAGAAAAATAATAGAAAAGATTAACCAAACTGGGAGTTGCTCTTTGAAAAGATAAAACAAAAAACGGACAAACCTTGAGTAAGACTAACTGAGTGAAAAAGAAAGAGGGCACACTGAACACCTAGAATAAATGGAAAATATACTACCTACCAAGACTGAACCATGAAGAAATAGAAAATTTGAATAGATCAATTACTAGGTAGGTGATTGAATCAGTAATCACAATTTTCCCACAGAGAAAACCCAGAACCAGATAGTTTCACTGGTGAATATTACTAAACATTTAAAGAAGAATTAACTCTAATCCTTCACAAACTCTTGCAAAAAAAATGAAAGGAAAAGACTATTTCCAAACCCATTTTATGCGGTCAGCATCGATGAGGACACTGCTAGAAAAGTAAACTGCAGGGCAATATCCCTGATGAATACAGATGCGAAAGTTCCCAGCAAAATATGAGCAAACCAAAGCCAGCAGCACATTAAAAGAGTCATTCACTGTGATCTAGTGGAATTTACCCCGGGATCCAAGGATGGTCTAACATGCAAATCAATCAATGTGTTATATCAGATTAACAGAATGAAAGAAAATAATCATATGATCATCTCAGTACACACAGGAAAAAGCATTTGACAAAATAAAAAATCAATTCATGATAAGAAAATCGGCAAAGAAGGAACATATCTCAACATAACAAAGGTCATATATGACAAACCTGTGAATATCACATGCAACCATGAAAGTTTTTCCTTTAAGATTAGGAAAAAGACAAGGTCGCCACTCTCACCAGGCTTCCCAAGTGGTGCTGCTAGTGGTAAAGGACCTGCCTGCCAGTGCAGGAGACATGAGACCTGAGTTCAAAACCTGGGTGGGAAAATCCCCTGGAGGGCATGGCTATCCACTCCAGTATTCCTGTTTGGAGAATCCCAGGGACAGAGAAGCCTGGTGGGCTACAGTCCATAGGGTTGTGAAGGGTCAGACACAAGTGAAACAACTTTGAATACACATAACCACTCTTACCACTCTTATTCAACATAGAACTGAAAGTCCTAGTTAGAGCAATCAGGGTAAAAAGGAGAAATTTAAGGCATCAGAATTGGAATGGAGGAAGTAAAACTGTCTATTTACAGATTATGTAATTTATTTAGATAAAATCCTAAAGACTCAATCAAAAAACTGCTAGAGCTAATCAAGGCATTTGGTAAACCTGCAGGATACAAAATTAACATATAAAAACCAGTAGTGTCTCTATACACTAAAAACAGATACTCTGAAAAAGGTATTTTTAAAAATGGATCTCACTTACATAGCACCAGAAAGTAATTTAATCAATGAGTTGAAAGCGCCCTACCCTGGAAACTATGAGACACTGATGAAGGAGGTCAAAGACTATACAGATAAATAAAAAGGCATCCCATATTCCTGGGATGAAAAAATTAATATTGTTAAAATATCAATACTACCAAAAACCATCTATAGATTCAATGTAATCCTTATCAAGAATCCAAAGGCTTTTTTTACAGAAATAGAAAAAACACTCCTAAAATGTCTATGGAGCTACAAAAGACCCTGAATGTAGAAAGGAATCCTGAAAAAGAATAAAACAGGAGGCCTCACACTTCCTGATTTCAAGCCATACTGTACAGATATAATAATTAAAACACTATGGTACTGATATAAAAACAGACAAAACATATCAATGGGACAGAACTGAGAGCCCAGAAATAAGCCCAAGTATATACGAATACTTGAAAAGGGGACTATGAAAATTCATTGATGAAAAGAGAGTCTCTTCAGTATATGGTTTTGTGAAAACTGAATGATACTGAATGAATGATACTGAACCCCTATCTTACACGTCTCAGAAAAATCAATTGAAAACAAACTACATACTTAAATGTATGATCTGAAACTGTCAAACTCCTTGATGAAAGCACAGGGGAAAAGTTCCTTGACATCAGTCTTGGCAATGAATTTTTCTGGCGGCCTGATACCAAAACAGAGGCAATGAAAGCAAAAATCAACAAGTGGGACTATATCAAACTAAACAGCTTCTGTGGAGCAACAAAATGAAAAGACAGCCTGTAAACCATGAGAAAATATTTGCAAGCCACCTATCTGATAATGGGTGAATATCCAAAACATATAAAGAACTCATATGATTCAATAGCAAAAAACCCCGAAACAATCCAATTTAAAAATGGGCAGGGGACCAGAACAGACCATCTCTCAAAGCAGACACACAAATGGCCAAAAAGTACCTGAAAAGGTGCTCAACAACACTACTCATCAAGGGACTGCAAATCAAACCTGTGGTGATCTCACACCTCCCAGCGTTTAAAATATAGATTATAAAAGAGACAAGAGATAACACTGGCGAGGGTGTGGAGGAAAGGGAAACCCGACGCACTGCTGGCGGGAATGGAAACTGGTGCAGTCACTGTGGACAGCGGCGTGGAGTTTTCTCAAAAAATTAAAAACAGAACTCTTTATACCACGTGCAAAAGCGAACGTGTTAGTCACTCAGTCGTGTTCAACTCTTTGCAACCCGTGGACTGTCGCCTGTCAGGCTCCTCTGTCCATGGAATTCTCCAGGCTAGAATACTGGACTGGGCAGCCATTCTCTTCTCGAGGAGATCTTCCCGACCCAGGGATCAAACCCAGGTCTCCGGCACTGCAGGCAGATTCTTTACCATCTGAGACACCATATATTTTCTACCAATTTTATTTCTGAAGTCACTGTCTTGAAGACATCACGCAGAATTATTCACAACAGACAAGACATGGAAGCAATCTAAGTGTTCATCACTTAGATAAATGGATAAAGAAAATGTGATATACACACGCCACTTTTAAAATGAAGAAAATCCAAAACAGATTCACTGATTTGGGCGGAGGGTGTGTGGGGTGAACTAGGTGAGGGGGATTAAGAGATACAAACATCCATTATAAAATAAATAAGCCACAGGGATGTAATATACAGCACAAGGAATATGGGTCATAGTATTATAATAACTTTTCATGCAGATGGTTATTAGATATTATGATCATTTCATAATGTATGTAGTAGTGAAAGTATTAGTTGCTCATTATGGAAATGTCAAATCACCTGAAACTAAGATAATATTTTTACGTTAACTATATTTCAATTTTTTAAAAAGGAAAAAATGAAGAAAATCTGCCATTTGCCAAAACATGAACAGACCTTGAGAGCATTATGGAAAGTGAAATTAAGTCAGATAAACAAACACTATAATCTCACTTTTATGTGGAACCTAAAAACATAAATTTGTAGAAATAAGAGAGTAGGATGGTGGCTGCCAGGGGCTGAGAGTTGGGGAAATGGGGTGATGTTGGCCAAAGGGTAAAAGTTTCAGTTATAAAATGAGTAACTTCCAGGAATCTAGTGTATAGCATGGTGACTACAGTTAATACCGCATTACATATTTGATGATTGCTATGGAAGTAGAGCTTTAACGTTTTCACCATGCAGCAGTGGTGGTTAATCTCTCAGTTTGACTCTTTGTGACCCTATGGACTGTAGCCCACTAGGCTCCTCTGTCCATGAGATTTCCCAGGCAAGAATACTGGGGTGGGTTGCCATTTGCTTCTCCAGGGGATCTTCCTGACCAAGAGATCAAACCCGGAACAACAACAAAATGGTAAGGAAGTGAGGTAAAGGATGTACTGACCTTACTGCGGCAAGCATTTCACAGTATAGATGTGTATTAAGTCATCACAAAGTCACACAATGCTATGTGGAAGTTATATGTAAATAAAGCTGGGGGGAAATCTCAGAAGCGGTTAAGAAGCATAGTTAGGTATAACAGTAAGGAAGATTCAAGGCAGCTACAAAGTCCATGAGACTATGAAGACCTGTCAGTACCACGGACAGCTCCATGGTGACCCAGTTTCTCTGTCTTTAATCCCAAGAGGCCAAAATTTATACCAAGATGCAATATTCTTAAGATTATACCTGGTGGCCATTTTAAAGACACACAGAAAAGAAATACCTCAATTATTTATGATGCAGAGTATAGGCATATGTTCTTCGTGGCCAAAATAAGTTAGCTGCTATCGGCAGAAACACATCATCATCACCATTATTCCTAAACGCACACCTCGGGACTGGCAAGGGGTCACTAACTTAAAAAATCTATTAAGGCCAAGCAGGCTGAGGAGGGCATCCTCAAAAAGAACTGGACACCAGCCCAAGCAGGATGAGGAACATGTCCATGCTGCGGTGGGGCAGAAGATACGAAGTGGTCACTTAGTGTGGGGAGAAAGAATCCAGATGGGCAGCTTGATGGTGGCCATCAGGTCCTGAGCAGAATGAGGAGGTGTGGCCTAGCCTGGGGTACAGGGCCCCTGGGCAGGGTCAGGAAGATGTCCTGCTGAGGACACTGGAGTAAAATAGAATGGGTTATCACAGACTTAGTAGGGTGAGGGCACCCATTCATAGGATGGGTCAGTAGGGGCTGTCAGATCCAAAACAGGGTAAGGAGGCTGTTTCCACAGACAGGTGATGTACTCTAGGGGTGCCACAGCCAAGCCTTGGCATGCTGAGAGATCACCCATGCAGTGGTGGGGGTGAGGGTGCAGACTGGTACGGGTGTCCGAGGTTGAGCACAGTAAGAGCTCCACAGGAGGAGCACACACAGGGATTTGGAGCCCGAGTTTGGGGAGGAGGGGGTGAATATGGAGAACGTGATGGCTGCAATGGATGCTGGTTACACACAAACGGATTGATCAAATTAGTGCATCAAGGACAGTAGAAAGCTTCTCAGTGTCAAAGAAGGTAGTTACAAATTAGAATGAACCCTGCTGTGTTGAAGTGGAATTGGTTCTCTCAGTGTGAATGCAGAACTTTTAAATGTAAATATGTATATACATATATATTAATAGAATAACAGAATAAATATTTTATATCTACGAAAGAGCCATGAAAGATGTTTAGGACAGTTTATATGGTATGAGTCAGTTTCACTGAGTTAGACAAGCTAAGTTAGATCATGATGGTGTGATCACTCACCTAGAGCCAGACATCCTGGAATGTGAAGTCAAGTGGGCCTTAGAAAGCATCACTATGAACAAAGCTAGTGGAGATGATGGAATTCCAGTTGAGCTATTTCAAATCCTGAAAGATGATGCTGTGAAAGTGCTACACTCAATATGTCAGCAAATTTGGAAAACGCAGCAGTGGCCACAGGACTGGAAAAGGTCAGTTTTCATTCCAATCCCAAAGAAAGGCAATGCCAAAGAAAACTCAAACTACTGCACAATAGCACTCATCTCACATGCTAGCAAAGTAATGCTCAAAATTCTCCAAGCCAGGCTTCAACAGAACATGAACTTCCAGATGTTCAAGCTTGTTTTAGAAAAGGCAGAGGAACCAGAGATCAAATTGCCAACATCCTCTGGATCATCAAAAAAGAAGAGAGTTCCAGAAAAACATCTATTTCTGCTTTATTGACTATGCCAAAGCCTTTGACTGTGTGGATCACAACAGACTGTGGAAAATTCTGAAAGAGATAGGAATACTTGACCACCTGACCTGCCTCTTAAGAAACCTATATGCAGGTCAGGAAGCAACAGTTACAACTGGACATGGAACAACAGACTGGTTCCAAATAGGAAAAGAGTACGTCAAGGCTGTATATTGTCACCCTGCTTATTTAACTTATATGCAGAGTATATCATAAGAAACTCTGGGCTGGAAGAAGCACAAGCTGGAATCAAGATTGCCGGGAGAAATACCAGTAACTTTGGATATGCAGATGACACCACCCTTATGGAAGAAAGTGAAGAACTAAAGAGCCTCTTGATAAAAATCAAAGAGGAGAGTGAAAAGGCTGGCTTAAAGCTCAACATTTAGAAAACGAAGATCATGGCATCCGGTCCCATCATTTCATGGCAAATAGATGGGGAAACAGTGGAAACAGTGGCTGACTCTTTTGGGCGGGGGGATCCAAAATCACTGCAGATGGTGATTGCAGCCATGAAATTAAAAGACGCTTACTCCTTGGAAGGAAGGTTATGACCAACCTAGACAGGATATTAAATAAAAAGTAGAGACATTATTTTGTCAACAAAGGTCCATCTAGTCAAGGCTACGGGTTTTCCAGTGGTCATGTATGGATGTGAGAGCTGGACTATAAGGAAGGCTGAGCGCCGAAGAATTGATGCTTTTAAACTGTGGTGCTGGAGAAAATTCTCAAGAGTCCCTTGGACTGCAAGGAGAGCCAACCAGTCCATCCTAAGGGAGATCAGTCCTGAGTGTTCATTGGAAGGACTGATGTTGAAGCTGAAACTCCAATACTTTGGCCACCTGATGTGAAGGGCTGACTCATTGGAAAAGACCATGATGCTGGGAAAGATTGAGGGGAGGAGGAGAAGGGGACGACAGAGGATGAGATGGTTGGATGGCATCACCAACTCAATGGAGATGAGTTTGGGTAAACTCCAGGAGCTGGTGATGGACAGGGAGGCTGGGCATGCTGCGGCTCATGGGGTTGCAGAGAGTTGGACATGATTGAGCGACTGAACTGAACTGATATGGCACGAGTGTAAAATTAAAACTTCAAAATTTACTTTTTCTTTCATATTTTATAACAAGTCCTACTTGTCAACTCCCTTCATGGGCCACTGCCTCGTCGTGGTGAAGGGGCTTGTATAACTCAATGCAGCTATGAGCTATGCCAAGTAGGGCCACCAGAGATGGATGGGTCATAGTGGAGAGTTCTGACAAAAATGTAATCACTAGAGGAGGGAACAAAAACCACCCCAGTATACTTGCCATGAGAATCTCATAAACTTAATAAAAAGACAAAAAAGACATGACACGGAAAGAAGGGCTATTGGAAGGACTCATGCTGAAGCTGAAGCTCCAGTATATTGGTCACCTGATGTGAACAGCTGACTCATTGGAAAGTCCCTGATGTTGGGAAAGATTGAGGGCAGGAGAAGAGCCCATGAGAGGATGAGACGGCTAGATGCCATCACTGATGCAATGGACATGAGCTTGGGCAAGCTCCAGGAGTGGTGAGGGACAGGGAGGCCTGGCATGCTGCCAGGGCATGGGGTCACAAAGACTCGGACATGGCTGGGCAATTGAACAATGTTTCTATATTAGTGAGACTATCCATATCAAAAGGCAAAACATTTTTAAAAATTATCCATGTAGAAAGTTAACAGGAACCAAGTGAATTGTGAATATAGTGAACTGTTGGGCTGCTACCAAAAGAAAACCAAATTAAACTATTCTGATGCAAAAAATAGGTAAAAGGTGAAAATAGTAGTGGCTGATAATAGTAGTAATGTGGTGATGATGGTGATGATACTGGCATAGCTAATATTTACTGAGGGCTTACTGAGTCCCAGGTAATGTGTAACTACTTTACACAAATTAAAATCTTAAAGACATTCTTCACTAAGGCATTAGAACAATGATGATTTCAGTTTAAATGTATAAACACCTTGAACTTCAAATTTCCTTTTTTAAATTTTAAAATGGTAATAACAATTCTCTTGTGCCACAAAACAGACTATTTGAAGATTAGTTCTGATTCAAAATTGAATGTTATGAATAATTTAGTGACAAATGAAATAGCAAAATAAGATTTATATGTTCATTAAAATATGAATATAGAAGGATATTTCTGAGAGTCTTAATGGAACTTCATAATGAATTCCCAAGCTATCAGAGTTATTTCACACGATGTTATTACTGTTGTTTTTGTACATATCCTCACAGAGCATTCAAAGTAGTTCCCAGGAAATGAAATGTTACTAGAAATAGCAATGCCTTTTATTTTACTTCATCACAATGTGTCCTATTACGGAACAGAAAAATTTTTAATGCTATTTTCATTCTTTACCTATGTAACTTTACAGTCTGAATCTCAGGATTGTCCAGGTGGGACTACACTATAAAGATGGCCTTGAAGACAGTTACGAGGTCCTTGGCATATTTTACAGAACTTATGTTCCTGAGAGATCACTGAAACCCAGGAAATGCTAAATTTGTCAATTTCTGAAAATTTTGTTATAGTATCTCCAGTGCCACAATAAACTTTAAGTAAACTGAATCCAAAGAAAATCTAATCTATAATATTCTAGGCTTTATACATAGTAAATATTTTTGGCAAAACAATTCTTATGGCCGTAAGTTCTTTAATTCCCTTTAAAATGTTTCTCATCTTTTTCTGTTCTCAAAATATGTCAAGCTTCTAATGCGTCAAGGAGATAAATAATTTTAATATTTTATAATATACCTGAAATACAAAATTTTTAAAATAAATCAGTCAATGAAACTTAATACTTACTCCGGTATGCAAAACAATATTTCCTCCTATTCTGGCCTACCTCAAAATAATTTATGAAAATTGAATTCTCTTTACAAGTATTTAAAACTTCTTGTGCTGATGATTTTGAACTAATGGATTCAGAATTGAGAATCACGATTTTCAGAATTTAGTTCATCACCAATTAAGCATGTCAGAAAGACGTCAACTGTGTGAAACACAGAACTCAAGACTCCGGAAGCAATGCACAGGAAAGTAGGCCGAATTCTGAGGAATTATCAAAGCTTCTGAAACAGGATTCCACCAGTGTCATGTTCAATCACTAAAGCTTTAGTGAATTTCATTTTCAAGGAATTTAAATAAACATTGTGTTGGACACGAGTTGGTTGTCTCCCTAGCATCCATTCAACACTTCCTTCCAGTAGTGAACGTACTCCCTTTCATTTCTTATCTAATGTGGTTTGGGAAGTGACCCACTGCTCAGCTCTAGGGTTAAATCTAATCAGTGCAGCCCATCACTGTAGCCATAGTAACTGGTTCTGAATGGGCATGTAGCCTAGTGAGACACATGAAGACAGCTGCTATAGAAAACTGATTATGAAGTTGACATATGGAACACAGATTGGTAGGGAAGTAGAAAGAGAAAGAAACTAGGACCTTAGTGATCCTAGTGACTTAGAAACTAAGTCACTGGATGAAGCCATGCCCGAAGACACACCCGCTATCTGGATGGATGGTCCCTTACTGCTCGAGCCATCTTGAGTTTGGTACATTCTCTTGCAACTGACAGAATCTTAACTGATGCAAATATTTACTCAATGTAATCACTGTCTCCTCATGGGTAATTTCAGCTAACAAAATCAAAGTGTGGGATTTTCCAAAAAGGCATCTTCTCTTCATATTTTTACCATCACTTCACTGACATTTTGTTATAATTCTGCTCCTCTGAATTATTTTTTCAATGCCCAAAGAACATACATTGGTAAATATTTGAAAAGGAAACCAAAGACAATAAAAGATGAAGAGATCTGATGAAATACAACAACAAAAATAATGTATCCTCTGAACTGACCGTAAAGTAAACACCTTATATATTTTATTATTAACATTTTCTATATAAGTGGTCTTTAAATTTTAATGTAGTTAATGACCACTTGGGGAATTTGTTTAAAATAAAGACTACTAGGCTGCTTCCCAGTGATTCTGATTTGGTGGACCTGGTGTTGAGCCCCCATCATTCACATTGATGTGAATGACTGTTAGAGCTCACTCTGAGAAATTCTGCTTTCAAACTACAGGACTTATTGAGAAGAGGGTTAGGTATTTGATTTGCTTCATAATAAACATTTTAGATTTTAATTTTTCATTTTAAACATTCTATTTTTGGAGTGGCATTTATAATATGTATATAAAAATATGAAACAAACCCAAAGGTTAAAAAGTCTAAGTTCTTATTAAGAGAGGATGAAAACAATTAGGGTTTAGGGAAGAAGAAATACTTTATATGAGGGATAAACTTTTTCTTGCTTTAACAGTATAAGACAGCTGTTTACTATATAGACTACATTTACACATCCATTTTGAAAATAATTAGTGGCTATATACATGATCTGATCATCAGATTTTAAATATGCAATACTGCATACTTGGAAAAAGGAGAAAAGTTTCATTTTATACATATTCTTGCAAAATGAACTCATGAACATATAAACTTGAAGTCAGCTACCAAAATTCCTGGTTGTAAACCACAGTGAATACTGTCAGTTGTCCACTCAACAGTCATTCTCCATCTTTTTACTTCTTGCTTGGAGAGCTCACCTCTCACTATGAAGACTAAAATGCCAGATATTTGCATTTCTAGTCTCTCTTGCTGAGGGTAACACAATTTAGTAAACTGTTAAACTGCTCTGAGTTGTGAAATTTTAGGATTGATAATGAAATAACATTTTATAATTCACTCTAGGATACAGGATTATAAAAGATTCAGAAGTAAATGATGAGAAATATCCAATAAATTGAGCAGTTCTAAAAGAACAAAGTTTGAAAAGAAATGGTATAGAGTAAATCAATGAGAGAATCCTCCTTCACTTTCCATGAAATCATTTTGGTTATGATATATTCTCAGTGGGATACCAGTGTTAATTATTAGAAAGCATTTTCAGTTTTCATTTCGGGATCTATTTTGCATTTTTTTTCCTAAAAATTACAATCTTGACCTTTAGGGATTCTTAGAGATTATTACATCTAATAAAACCAAATTTCATGGGAGTAAAGACACTAAAAATTTTAAGTAGGTCTCACTTTCAGGCATTGGAGAAGGAAATGGCAACCCACTCCAGTGTTCTTGCCTGGAGAATCCCAGGGACGGGGGAGCCTGGTGGGCTGCCGTCTATGGGGTCGCACAGAGTCAGACTTGACCGAAGTGACTTAGCAGCAGCAGCAGCAACAACACTCATAGAAAAATTTAGTCTTATATAATAAGGTTTCAAAGAGGCAGAGGAACCAGAGATCAAATTGCCAACATTCGCTGAATCATGGAGAAAGCAAGCGAGTTCCAGAAAAACATCTACTTCTGCTTCATTGACTACTCTAAAGACTTTGACTGGATCACAACAAACTGTGGAATATTCTTCAAGAAATGGGAGTACCAGACCACTTTACCTTTTTTCCAGAGAAACCTGTATGCGGGTCAAGAAGCAATAGTTAGAACTGGACATGGAAGAACTAACTGATTCAAAATTGGGAAAGGAATATTAAAAGGCTGTATATTGTCATCTTGCTTATTTAACTTCTATGCAGAGTACATCATGCGAAATGCCAGGCTGAACGAATCACAAGCTGGAATCAAGACTGTCAAGAATAACATCAACAACCTCAGATATGCAGATGATACCACTCTAATGATAGAAAGTGAAGAACAACTAAAGAGCCTCGTGATGAAAGTGAAAGAGGAGACTGAAAAAGCTGGCTTGAAATTCAACATTCAAAAAACTAAGATCATGGCATCCGGTCCCATCACTTCACGACAAATAGAAGGGGAAAAAGTACAAGCAGTGAAAGATTTTATTTTGGGGGGCTCTAAAATCACTACAAATGGTTACTGTAGCCATGAAATTAAAAGATGCTTTCTCCTTGGAAGGAGAGCTGTAACAAACCTAGATAGCATATTAAAAACTAGAGACATCACTTTGCTGACAAAGGTCCAAATAGTCAAAAATACAGTCTTGTACAGATGTGAGAGTTGGACCATAAAGAAGGCTGAACACTGAAGAATTGATGCTTTCAAACTGTGGTGCTGGAGAAGACTCTTGAGAGTTCTGTGGACTACAAGGACATCACACCAGTCAATCCTAAAGGAAATCAACCCCTAATATTCATGGGAAGGACTGATGCTAAAGCTGAAGCTCCAATACTTTGGCCACCTGATGCGAAGAGCTAACTCACTGGAAAAGACCCTGATGCTGGGAAAGATTAAAGGCAAAAGGAAAAGAGGGCGGCAGATGATGAGATAGTATCACTGACTCAATGGGCATGAATTTGAGCAAACTCCGGGAGACAGTGAAGGACAGAGGAGCCTGGTACGTTGCAGTCCATGGGGACACGGAGAGTCGGAGAGAACTCAAGTGACTGAACGGCAGCTACAAACTGATAAAGTACAGAGCAACTAAACACACAGACTGTGGAGCGATGGACTGAAATTCCTACTCTGCAATTTACTGTGTGACCCTATGAAGCTCAGTTAACCTATTATGCCTGTTTGGTATAAACTGGGGCTAACAGTACCTATTATCTATCTTCAAGGGTAATTGTGAGGATTAAATGACAGCAAGTACTTAAAACTGTACCTAGCACATGGACGCACCATTCAAGTTCAAAGTAAATGAATGTTATTTGCTTTAACTTCTTTTATTAATGTAACTATTTTCAGAGATTATGTTAAAATTATTTTAACTAGAATTAAACCCTAGTTATAACTGACAGTGTCCTTGTAAAGCATGGACTACTTAAGATAAAATTTTTAGAACCTGAAAATTTAAAATCTGAGATCTCCTTTTCTAACAGTAACACTAAGCCTTTGCTGTGACCTGTGTTCGTCAGGGCTCAGTGAAGGAAGAAGAAATGAATTCAGGTATTTTAAGAAGAAAGAGATTTAATTCAGTTAAGTTAGGTGCTTACAGAACAGTAGGGAGAGCTGGAGGAGCAGAGTCCAGGCCAGTCCTGCAGGAACGACTCCTTAGAACACAGAAAAACTGACTCACCAAAGCATCTATTACATTTACCAAAAAGGTGGGGAGATACAGTATGAGTTAAAAACATAACTATTTTAGCTTCATTAAGGGATCAGGAAGTCATCACTGCCATTACAATTACTCCTTAGCATCCACGAAGCTGAAAACTAGCAATTTGAATGTTGCTAGAGGGGGAAAAAAACATCTTCCCTGGAACTTGCCTGCCTGCAGCAGCAGGAAGATGGCCTCTGTCTCACTTCTACCTTGCAAATCATGCATGAATGCATCTAATTGGGAGAACCTGATTAGCATTCAGAACTCTAGGGAATCTGAGAGCATCCTCTGAAGCACAGGAAAGTAGAAAAGGCTGGGAATACTTGCAGATTGCTAAGCAATCGAATGTAACACAGTGACTTTGGGGTAGTCAAAGTCACTGAAGTACCTTTTTCTCATTGGTAAAATGGGGATAAATAATGATACCCATAGTGGGGTTACGATGAGGATTTAAGAAAACAATAAAAATTATTCTTTTGCAATTTTGAAGCCTTAAGTTTCCAGCATCTAGCATTGCAGCTGAGAAGTCTGACGTCACTCTGATCATCATTTTTCTATGTTACCTGGGCCCTTTTAGGATCTTCCCTTGATGTTCTGAAATTTCTCTATGATGTGTCTAAGTCTGGACGTCTTCATTGCTTGTTCAGGCTCTTTATTTGGACACTTAAGTCCTTCAGCTCTGGCAAATTTTCTTGTATTTACAGCTTCCTCTCCTCTGTGCTTGTTTCTTTTTTTTAATGATTCACCTTTTAGTCATATGCTAAATCCTCATACATATTGTCTCTCTTATTTTTTTTCTTTGTTTGGTAATTCTATTCTTTCTATTCTTCTTTTTTTTTTCTTCTCTATTTCTGGAAATGTCTTCTCATTTCTATCTTCTGACTAATGGATCAAGAAAATTTTTCTGTAAAGAGCCAGACAGTAAATAACTTTTTCTTCACAAGCCATATGATCTCAGTCCCAACCAGGCAACCCACTGCTGCAGTCCCAAAGTAGCCATGAACACGATGTAAACAACAGGAGTAGCTAAGAATTCTCATCACAAGGAAAAAATAAAATTTCTATTTCTTTAATTTTGTATATATACAAGATGATACACAGTAAACTTATTGAGATAATCATTTTATGATGTGTTTATGTGAGTCAACTCAAAACGCTGTACATCTTAAACTGATAAAGTACTGTATATCAACTGTATCTCAGTAGAACTGGAAGAAAATGAAGGGTTAAAGAATAAAAAGAATATGCGACTGAGACCATATACTGTGGCCTGTGCAGCCGAAACAAAGTTAACTTTCTGGTGCTTTACAGAAAAAGTTTGTCCACCTTCGCTTTAGAGACCTGAAATGTCAATGGAAGTAGCATGTCAACTTTGGGCAGAAGCTTTAAGAGATAAGGCTTAGTTTGCTACGTCCTCTTGACAACCAGCAAGGTTTCAGAAAGCACCTCCCCTCTCAGTTTGGACCCCAGAAGGAAGACAACATGGAACAGCGCCAAAACTGACCCAAAATGGACATGCAGCACAAGCGAGAAGAAACCTCTGCAGTGGGTAAGGCACTGAAGGTTTCGGGGTTTGTCATCTCAAAATAAACTTGCCTAAAACCGCCTTGCAAGTTTTGCTAAAGTAATAAATTACTCCATGTGCCTGCACTTCTTTAAATAATATTTATAATTCAGAGTTCTTAATAATTACTCAAAATATATGTCTAAAAAGTTTGATCTTAAAAACATTCAAGGCTTGAATTATATTTGGTTCCTAAAAAAATTATTTTCCTAGTTACTTGCATGGACTAAGCACTCTTTGTATTGTTGGATCAAAGCACTTCTACTTTCCTCTCTTTCTGATTGCAATGTTCCTTCTGATTCTTAAACTTGAAAAACACAATGTAATACATTTTTAAACAGCATTAGCTAAAATTTGTCTAATGTTCTTTAATTTTTTTAACATTTAAAAGTTCCTACTCTGTGCCAGATGATATTCTTTACATGGATAACTTTTTCTTTTTTAATCATCCCTGTTTACAAATGAAAAAAAATGAGGCACATAGAGGTTGAGTATTCATTTAAGAACACACAGTTAGGAAGAAGTGGGGAACTAAGACATGTATCAACCTTCTTATATGCAAATATAAACTTGATCTTGAAAATCTAACAATTTCACCATTAAAACTGTAAGTTTCCACTATCCAGTAATTCTTTTTCTGTAATTTATTTTCTAACTGAAGGATAATTAAACTTTACAGAGTTTTGTTTTCTGCCAAATATCAACAGGATATCCAATAATTCTTAAACCTTTTATAAGAAACCACAAATGAGCCAGTATAAAGAATAGTTTCAGAACTCGAATATAGTTAAGGAACAATGACAGTTTTCAATTCAAAGAAAAATATATCCCCTCCAATAATCTAATAAGAAAAATGCACTTATAATACATGCTATTTTCCATCAACTAAATGGTATCATATTCCTTTAAAAATGAACCAAATTAAAGTTTAATCAGTTTACTTTTTTACTGTAGAATGTGGATATACTGAGACATATAACTTTGAGAATACAAATTACATACTTTGATTATATAACATGAGATAATTAAAACTCTATGTGTGCCAGACTTAAGTCTTCAGTTCCAGTTAGCTCTCCTAGCTTTTCTCTGCTACAAAAGAATTTAATTAGTATGAACCATCAATTGCCCCAAAGGGTGACGGACTGTAAAAGGAACCCTGTTAATAGGTAAGATACAGCCTATGTTAACAACTCTAGGTCTAAGATACAAAAATCATTATTTTTGTAAGACCAGAGGGCATCTTTAAACTATAAAACAATAAATAATAGCAGAATGATTAAAATAAATTAAGAATATGTATTTTATTTCAGAGTAAGGTGGTGCTAGTGGTAAAGAATTTGCCTGCCAATGCAGGAGATGCAAGAGACGTGGTTTTCAATCTCTGGGTTGGGAAGATCACCTGGAGTAGGAAATAGCAACCCAGTCTAGTATTCTTGACTGGAAAATCCCATAGTTAGAGGAGCCTGGTCACGAAGAGTCAGACACGACTGAGTGACTCAGCATCAGTATGAGCCTGTCCTAAACCTGAATGCAGTATTTCTTAAGTTCATATTTCACTGTAAGAATATAAATGCATCAAATGTAAACTGCTTTTTAAAATTAAATTTCAGAAAAATGCTTTTGTAATTAGTATTTATCAGTTCTCTTTAGATTCCCACTGTATGCCTAAATAGCCATTACCTTGGAAAAGCATCATTAAACCCTGTCAGAGAAAATTGCTCAGTCATGTCCGACTCTTTGCAACCCCATGAACTATACAGTCCATGGAATTCTCCAGGCCAGAATACTGGAGTGAGCAGCCTTTCCCTTCTCCAGGGGATCTCCCCAACCCAGAGATTGAACCCCAGTCTCCCGCATTGCAGGCGGATTCTTTACCAGCTGAGCCACAAGGGAAGCCCAAGAACACTGGAGTGGGTAGCCTATCCCTTCTCCAGGGGATCTTCCCAACCCAGGAATCGAACTGGGGTCTCCTGCATTGCAGGCGGATTCTTTACCAACTAAGCTATCTGGGAAACACTTACTCTTTGAATAACTGTCTCTAAATAGGCCTACAGCTATTTAGTTTTATAGTAAAGTGAGCCATGATTCACATTACTGTTACTATCTAGGGAACTGAATTGCATACATGCAACTTTCTTCTTGATGCAGAAATTTTTAACTGGCATCATTAGTTTATCATGAAGTATTTATTTTAAATTACTTTATGGTAAAGAAGTAAGTGTAATCTATGTTGAGAAAACGAAGGTTTTTATTGACAATGGTAGTGTGTTAATTGTAGTGAATATGAAAATTGCTGAATGATGCTGGGAAAGATTGAGGGCAGGAGGAGAAGGGGACAACAGAGGATAAGATGGTTGGATGGCATCACTGACTCAATGGACATGGGTTTGGGTGGACTCTGGGAGTTGGTGATGGACAGGGAGGCCTGGCGTGCTGCAGTCCATGGGGTTGCAAAGAGCTGGACATGACTGAGCGACTGAACTGAACTGAAAAATTTTTAATTTTATATTGGAGTACATAGTTGAGTAACAGTGTTAATTTCAGGCATAAGTTTTAAAAGTTATTTGCTAATAGATAATAGAGACTCAAGCATGATTCTTAGAGGAACACACCTTTCAATGATAAAGTCTGAGCAGTAATTCATCTCTCTTAAAAATAATAGTACAAATATCAAACTAAATCAATTCAATCCATTAGTATAAAGACAGGCTGTTTTTAAGACACAGGGATTATAGAAACTGAAGGCTGAAAATACAAGGGTGTAGAATAAGTCAGTCATGAGGAAAGCTGATTATTCTTAGGACACTGTGGCATAACACTCCTGAATGAGAAATTATATAAGCATTTATGCCCCTAATTAGGCAATCATGATTTAGAAATGAAATAATTCCTGCTATGTCTCTATTAATTACCCTGAGGTGCATATTTATTGAATTCCAGGTCACAAAATATTCCTAATAGAGTTGTTTCAAGCATGCTGCTGGGCTTCCCTGGTGGCTCAGTGGTAAAGAATCCACCAGCCACCGCAGGAGACACAGGTTCAACCCCTTGGTCAGAGAGACCCTCTGCAGAAGGAAATGGTAACCCACTCCAGAATTCTTGAAATCCCATGGACAGAGGAGCCTGGAACGCTACAGTCCATGGGGTCACAAGTGTTGGATACAACTGAGTGACTCAACAACAAGTGAGCTGATACCTATCAGGGAATAACGTTATACCGAACTCGGTAAGACTTTTGA
Organism: Capricornis sumatraensis; assembly: GCF_032405125.1. Lineage (NCBI taxonomy): Eukaryota > Metazoa > Chordata > Mammalia > Artiodactyla > Bovidae > Capricornis > Capricornis sumatraensis. The sequence continues at coordinate 80,444,122 of NC_091082.1, forward strand.
AATGAGTCAGTTTAGCCGAACATGTCAGTGAATCAATTTCACCTATGTTCTAGGATGTATGAAAAATATCAAATAAGGATAACAAGAGTATCTATTCTCCAAGTGGTTAAATTCTAGAAGGAAGATAAAAAATAAGTTAGAGAACAAGAAAACACATGACTAGCTGCAAAAATCAGCATTAGGGGCAATAATTGAGAAATATTATATACAATATGCACCTAGTCACCCACCCATCCATTCAACATTTATATAGCAATAATCAGTACGGGTGGGCTTACTTGCTGGGTCAGTTGTAAAGAATCTGTGTGTCAATGTGGGAGACCCAGGTTTGATCCCTGGATTGGGAAGTTCCCCTGCAGAAGGAAAAGGCTAACATTTCCTATGCTAGGAATGCACTCTAGCATTCCTGTCTGGGAAATCCCATGGACAGAGGGTCCTCGTGAGCTATAGTCCACGGGGTGGCAGAGTCGGACATGGCTTAATGACTAAACCACAACCAGTACTAGAATATTTGATTCTAGATAGAAAAGATCAACTAATTTAAATTATGTTGGACATAATTGAATAAATTTTCATAAAGATTATATTTGATTATATTTAAATTAGACTTTACAGGAAATTTGAGATTTAAATAGACTCAAATTACGATTAAGTGAAGTTGCTCAGTTGTGTCCAACTCTTTACAACCCCATGGACTGTAGCCTGCCAGGCTCCTCCATCCATGGGATTTTCCAGGCAAGAGTATTGGAGTGGGTTGCCATTTCCTTCTCCAGGGGATCTTCCCGACCTAGGAATCAAACCTGGGTCTCCTGCATCGCAGGCAGACTCTTGAACATCTGATCCCCAACAAAGCTAGCTCGTTAAATCATGATCGGGAATGACATTTTGGTATAGTGTTAGTTCAGTTCAGTCGCTCAGTCGTGTCTGACTCTTCGCAACTCCATGTGCAGCCCGCCAGGCTTCCCTGTCCATAACCAACTCCCGGATGTAAATGAAGCAAATCCCTGATGATACTGCCATCTCTTTTACTTTAACATTCATTCTATTGGGTTGGTCAAAAAGTTGGTTTGTGGGTGTCCATAAACCCGAATGAACTTTATGGCCAACCCAATATACTCACGCCTTCTTGGCACTTCCTCTCCAACGCGAACTTCCATCATGCTCCTCCTCTTCAGAGTCTCCTTGCTGTGCCTTCGGGCGCTCCTCATCTATGATAAACTCCTCCAGAACTTGAGTTTCTTCTCTGAACCGTCAACACCTTTAACTGAATCCCAATTCTTCCCTGAGAGTGTCTCATTCTCCACAGTCTTTTCACCCTGGTTATTCTCTCACGCCTAAAATGCCTCCGAGTCAGGCAGCAAAGTTCTCTGCTGCTTTCACTGCTGCAAACACTGTTCCTCTAAAATCATGGAAAAGAATAATTTTCCTTTAAGGCGCATGTCATTTTGTTTTCATAGTTATTCTGTCCGAGACATTTCCTCTTCATTCCCTGATCATTTTCTCTTTGTTTCCTGAGAATCACAATCCTTGATTAAATCCTATTTTATACTTCAACTTCAGCCACCACCTTTTATGACTCTCATGGGGATAACCCACCCAAGAACCTGGCCTCCTTTAACCAACTGGTCCGTCTCCAGTGTCTTTACCTTTTATTCCATCTCAGCTGCCCACTGTTACACTTAGTCACTCATGTCCAACTCTGTGACCCCATGGATTGTAGCCCGCCTGGCTCCTCTGTCTGTGGGGATTCTCCAGGCAAGAATACTGGAGTGGGTTGCCATGCCCTCCTCCAGGGGGTCTTCCCAAACCAGGGATCGAACCCAGGTCTCCTGCTGTGCATAGATTATACTAATTAAGTACTGTCTATACAGGAAGGGTTGTATGTTTATGAAAGAAAGAATAAAGTCTAACTATTAATAAATCACAATGAATATGTATAATATTAATAAATTTAATAAGTTGAATAAGAAATAAAACTAGAGAGGGGAAAAGGGAAGAGGCTATTTCAGACAACTGTAATAGGGACATTACTATATGGTACCAAAAATGCATGTGAAGAAAGTAACTGGGGTTATATTAATACACAGGAAAATGAAAGTTGCTCAGTTGTGTCTGACTCTTTGAAACCCCATGGACTGGGAATTCTCCAGGCCAGAATACTAGAGTGGGTAGCCTTTCCCTTCTCCAGAGGATCTTCCCAACTCAGGAATCGAACCCAGATCTCCCGCATTGCAGGCGGATTCTTTACCAACTGAGCCACAAGGAAAGAATGTCATATAAGCAAGTTAAGAATAAGAGAAAAGTTCAAATTATGAGAGGGATACACCATGGTGGGCTTCCCTGGTGGCTCAAATAGTAAAGAATCTGCCTGCAATGCAGGAGACCTGGGTTCAATCCCTGGGTTGGGAAAATACCCTGGAAAAGGGAACGGCAACCCACTCCAGTATTCTTGCCTGGACAATTCCATGGACAGAGGAGCTTGGCAGGCTACAGTCAGTGGGGCTGCAAAGAATCAGACACGACTGAGCAACTAACACTTTCACTTTCACACCATGGTAGGAAGGGTAACAACACTCTAACTATTGAGTATAGCTTAAGAAATGACTATAGCAAGTAAATACTATACCATATGGCTACTTCAAAGTTTCCAGTCAGGGTTCTTATTTGAAATCACTGGAAGTTAACTCTGAGTGATACAGTGATTTATTAAAGGGACTGGGGTGACGAGAGAACGAAGCTTATGGCTGAGCTTCTGAAGAGCAAAATCTAAAATCATACTGCAGAACTGAGCTGGGGAGGAAATTTGCTACTGCTCCTACTGCGCACTTGAATGCCAAGGTCTTTTCTTTTCTGCAATTATTACTTAACATTGTTCAGCACCAATACAATTTCTGCAAGAGCAAAACTATTTCAGAATTACTACTGACTTGATATCAGATTCCTCCACCATCAGCCTCATGAGAACATAGATTGAGTGCAGCATCTCCTTCTCTGTTCAGTCTGTGCCGAGGTTTCCTGGAGGTGAGTATGAGTGGAGTGTCTAGGTACCTGCCCTAGCTACCAGTGAGACTGGGAACGTGAATTAAACAGCTTAACTGAGGGAGGTGGGAGTATTAATTGGGACTTCCTCAGACATAAGAAGGTTGCTGAAAAATTATGAAGAAGTGAGAAAACATAATAAATGTCCACAATTAAACAACACATACTAAGCATACAAAACTCACCTAAAAATCATTAACTTCTCCCTCAATATATATTAGTAGAATCAGAGAACAAAGTGATGGGTAGAACCTTAGAGATCATTTCTTTTAATTCTCTCATTTTACTAACAAGAAACCTGACGCCAAAAATTAATTTATCCAAATGCACCCAATTAGTAGGTGCAACTACTAATTAGGAAGAACACGTGCTTTTTAACCCTTTGTATATTTTCTACTGTTCACTGATCAAATTATATGCTTATCTTAATGTTAAACTTAAATCTTACCCTCAAGGAAACTCAGGGCTTACTTCTCAGAAAGTTAGTTTGGTGATACTGGTCATTTTTCTCTCAATGTATTGTTTGGATCAGTTTCTGAAAAATTAGCTATAAAACTAAATTATTTATGCAGAATTCTAATTTTCTATTATTACGCATGGAAATGAACCATAATTAAGCTTCAAATATGCTTTAACCAAAGTTTGTAAATTTTTTGACTAGATTAGAAATTTCCCTTGCCAAAAGGCTAATAATATTCTTTCAACAAGAAGAAATTATTCAAAAGCTCTAAGAATAAATGTTTAATTATGAAAGCACCTCTCACTCGTATATTATTACATCTTACAAAAGCAGAGCTAAAAATCACCAAGGTGATCTACAATCACATGATTTCTTTATGCAGTTAATATCAAAACTTCAGCAAAGAGAACATTACCACTAGAGAACAGCCAGAATATATACATTATTTTAGTCTTTTATTTTTATGACAAGAAAACTGATAGAATTTGAAGTCTTAACCTCTCAATTGTCAAACGCTAGCTGTTTTTGGCACAGAAGCCAAAAACAAGCAATGAGATTTCGAGCAGGTGGAGAAAAAAGAAGACAGATAGAGTAACAATTCAACAGAGGCAGACTTCAAGAAGCAGCAGAGACTTCGAGAAGCATGGCAACGCAGAGGAAAAATTCTCTAAGAGCAGAAGACAAGTTCTGTTCAGATTTAAACGTTACATCTTCGATGCTATCTACTTAGCACTTTTTTCTTTTTGTGAACACTCCACAGAAATTAAGTGTACTAGTTGTCAGAAATATAGAAATACAGAATCAAATTTAGGCCAATACATGTGATGGAGGTGTGTACAGAAATCATTTAGTTTGGCCAGAAGAAAAAAAAAAAGACATGTTAAAACCATATTATTTTGTATGGCTTCATTTTCTTTGTGAAAAGTATATAATTAATACAGAATTGGGAACAGAAAAGTCAAAGCAAATAAAGGAACACAAAATACATACCTCTTGATGGTACAGGCATTCTCTTCTAATATAAATCAGGTATTTCTATATATAAGAATGCATTTTCCACAGATTAACTAGTAACCACTCAGACCAAATAATGAGAAAGTTTAAAAAATCACAGTAAGAATTACAGAATATTTAGTTTTATTAAAAAGTTATCTTTCCCCTCTGAAATAGTGCTTGCATTTTTTTTTCCTGCTCCCTTCTGATAAACTGCTGGCATCTACAGTAATTCTAAAATTTAAAGTGAAAACAAGCTATCATTTTATCCAATAAAGGATAAATATTATCTTAAAAACCCAGAGAGATACACTAAATTATCACCTTTTGGTCTTTAAAGACGCTGAAATCATCTAGTTGAAAAGGTATGGTTCTACTGGGGATGAAGGTCCTATGAGATCAAAGGCTGCCTGGTAGAAGTTCAATTAAACTAATCTTGGACTTAATGCTTGACATTTAAAAGCTTAGAAACAATTCTAAAATAGTATACTTTCATTTTAATACACATATTTATTCCAAACCTGTGTATTTAAGGGTAAAAATACTTCTTGTTCAATTGTAAGAGGACTAAATATAATTCAAAATTTCTATTTATAGCATATCATGGATTTTCTCATAATCTAAATAGCTATGTGGCATAGTATATCTTCCTGGTTTAAATAAGTTGTGCAGCTCTCCTGTGACCTGCAATGCCTTGTGGCAATTTAGTTTAAAATACGAAGAGAGACAGACAGACAGACAGACAGGGTGTGTGATCAGAACCTGGAGGAAAAAAGAGAAGAGCTTATAGTACTAAACACAAATATTCTCCCAGAAACACAGTAAAATCTTTGTTTAAAAAAAAAAAAGAAGAAAGTATAACAAGGGCAAGGTTTTTTGAGCCCTTTAAGATAATTTCACAGCCGTTCTGGAAAGACCATCAGTTATGACCAAGGCAGGAGTATATACTCTGTAAGAACAAGTAATTTCTACAGTGTATCAAACAAGACATGGGGCTAGATAGTTGTTAACATATCAACCTAGATTTAACATGGAGAGAAAACGATAAATTCTCTAAAGAGTTCAGATGATACCATAAGCAATCATCTAATACATGTTTAATAAATATGTGAGACATCAGGCCAGGCTCTGTGAACATAAAACACATAAATCATATATAATCTTCAAGGGCAACTTTTATAGATGAGAAAAGGTTATACCTACCTATCTAGGACTTAGAAATTTTGTAGGTATGATTACCATGGAAAAAAATAGGCTGAGAAAGTTGTTGGGTTGATCATAGATTTTAAAAATTGTGTATATTATATACCATGACATAAACTGTATTTGGGCTATTTGAGCAGATACTCACAGAATGATTGTAAGAAGGTTCCAATATCACAGGTAATGACATTTTCCCTTGAAGATTCAATTTTGTTAAATAAAAAATCTTTTCCCCCACAATCTTTTCTTTTTTCATGCGGTGTATACCATACAGTCTAAACCGAACTGCATAATTTCCAATCATCTCAGATTCAACATGATTAAATTTGAATGTTTCTGTGAAGACAGGGCATGGTCCTCTCTGGATGCTGGTTTTTGCTCTCTGTTTCTTTATAGGTAGAAGAACAAGGTGTACTTGCCATGAGTTGCCACCTGTCCTGTTATATGTTGGGATATCTGTGACAGCTGTCACTGTTACCAGAAGCTTCTGTTCTTGTGAGTCATAGTCAAAAGTCACATCCAGGGTACCATATTTAGCTTCTGGCTCAGGATCAAAAGGTTTAGGAAGCTGTGAAGACGATCCTCGAGCTGACACATCCTAGGAAAAGCAGATTTAAATGTTTTCAGTTTCTAACTCCATTATTTAATTCAGCATGTAAATAAGTACCTGGTATGTCTTTAGAAAGATGATATAAAAACTGTTTTGATTTGCTGTCATAAAGAAAGTAATAATAATCAGCATCCAACTACAATCAAAAGTTACTCTTTGGAGGCAGAATAACGTAAGTTAAACTCAAAAACTTAGTAAATAAAGACATGGAATAGTCACCATTACAATTCTGAGAAAGTTGGCTGTATGTTTTTAATGTGAGAAATTGAAAATATATATTTCAAGGTATATCTCTGTTCTTTTTGTGAAAAAAAAAAAAGCTAAATTTTTAATGTTATAAACAATATAACTGACAGCTCAATATCAGGTTTGAGAGAAAGAGAACATGAATAGAAGTATAATGCTATTGAAACATCTGGTTCCAATTTCAGATGTGTCCCCAGATGCCCCAACCTGTATTAGAATGTTAATATATTTAGGCTTAAAAGTCAACGGAAAGGTGAAATATGAAAGTATAAACACAAAAGCCTCAAAATACTTAAAGTCAAATATTTATTTTCCATAACACACATACTATTTCTATTTTTGACTAGAATTTCAAAGTATATATTATTTTTAATACTAATCACTGTTGAAAATGGCAGGATACATACTTCAAAATTTCAAAAAGTGTTAAACTGTATATTTTTATTATAAAAGAAACTGTATCCACTTTGATTGTCTCAAATTCCTGCTAATCTAACTATCTGGGATGTAATAGTTTCAGCTAGTTACTGAATAGTACCAAATCCAGCTCTCAGACTTTTCAGCTATACCATTTCACCCCTTCCAGTATTTTAACAAATCAACGGTCCGTCTAGTCAAGGCTATGGTTTTTTTAGTGGTCATGTATGGATGTGAGAGTTGGACTATAGAGAAAGCTGAGCGCCAAAGAATTGATGCTTTTGAACTGTGGTGCTGGAGAAGACCCTTGAGAGTCCCATGGACTGCAAGGAGATCCAACCAGTCCATTCTAAAGGAGATCAGTCCTGGGTATTCACTGGAAGGACTGATGTCGAAGCTGAAACTCCAATACTTTGGCCACCTGATGTGAAGGGCTGACTCACTGGAAAAGACCCTGATGCTGGGAAAGATTGAGGGCAGGAGGAGAAGGGGAAGACAGAGGATGAGATGGTTGGATGGCATCACTGACTCAATGGACATGGGTTTGGGTGGACTCTGGGAGTTGGTGATGGACAGGGAGGCCTGGCGTGCTACGGTTCATGGGGTCGCAAAGAGTCGGACACGCCTGAGCGACTGAACTGAATTGATAGCTGATTGGGGGCAGAAGGGGACGACCGAGGATGAGATGGCTGGATGGAATCACGGACTCGATGGACATGAGTCTGAGTGAACTCTGGGAGATGGTGATGAACAGGGAGGCCTGGCGTGCTGCGATTCATGGGGTCGCAAAGAGTCGGACACGACTGAGCGACTGAACTGAACTGATGGCTATGTAACTCTGCTCCAGCCCATGGGAAAGAGAGTTCTGAATAAACCATGCAGATCAGGTCTGCAAAAGAAATTACGTGCTCTGCACTCTCTTTCTCTGTCACTCTTCCCACAGCAGATACACACAGAGGATGTGTGGGTCAGCTTGGACCATGTAGGTCAGGTCCACACCCTAGGGGATGACAGAGACTAAAAAGCATGCCCTGGGCTGGTGGGTGACGCTGTCGAGCGGTCTGTCAAGCGAAAGGCAATCCTCCGCGGCTTTGGGTTTGACGTGATGTTTGTCTTCTTGTTTTAGGACCTTTGTTGTTTAGTCACTCGGCTGAGTCTGACGTTCTGCAACTCCATGGACTGTAGCCTGCCCGGCTCCTCTGTCTGTGGGATTTCCCAGGGAAGGACACTGGAGTGGGGTGCCATTTCCTTCTCCAGGGGATCTTCCTGACCCAGGGATCGAACCCGCACCTCCTGCATTGGCAGGTGGATTCTCCCTACTGAGCCAACTGGGAAGCCCAATCGGACCTTAACGTGTACCTAACTATTGCGCCTACTATGTGCCTGGCTGTATTTTAGGTGGCAGGATGCAGCAGAGAATCAAAAAGACACAAGTCTTTGACCTTATAAATCTACATGTCTACCTATGAGGATCCAACTGCTATTATGTAACAAGAAAAGATGACAAGTGAAGAATTCTTTAGGAGCAGGAACAAACTCTCACGGGGGAACTCATTTTTTTATGCAATATGATTAGATTGGTATAAAAATATTCTTACTCTGTTACACTTGTAGTTTAGAGCAAGATGTTTTAATACATGCCACTTCATAATTATAGATGATTAATTACATTAATTTATTTTTCGATTAAATATTTTCTAAAATAGTGTCATGACAGCTAAGACTGTCAAGGTAATAAATATTTTTATAAGGTCCCAGAAGGCTATTTCTGAATTTTGTTTCTCTTGGTGCCTTCCTGTTTTTTTTTCCCCCTGGGCATTCTGAGAGCTGTTATGAAACTGGGGGTTTAAAGGGTGGGACCTTTAGAGATAAAAGCTACTATTTGTATTCTACAAATAGGTAATTAGAAAACAACTCTTCTTTTCAAGGTTCTGAGCCAAAGCTGTGAATAATCTTTAGCTAGCAACAGGTTATCAACACAGTTAATGAACTCCTTGCCTGGGAAGCCTCCTCCTTGGCCCTCTCCCAGTTCAACTGTGTATGGAGATAGATAGGCCCTCAGAGAGCTGGATCCTGGACTAAACCAACAGGAAGGTAAGAATTTTCTAGTTGATAAGTAATATCTATTAAAGGAATGGTGGTAAGCAAAATAAACTGCAAAAAACACAAGAACAACATAGGCTATCAGCAACACAGGCCAACAGCACTGAAGTATTCAGGTGACATGCATTTGCTGTAGTTTGAATATATCCAGTTTTGCTGTAGAAGACAGAAATACAAGCAGAATAGGGGAGACTCCTTATAAGAAGTAATAACACAGACAGCAAGCTTCTGAAATACGGGCAAAACTCACAGGCTCTGTTAACTATAGATAACAGGTAAGGAAGTAACTTGAGAGACACAAGCAGAATTCAGAAGATGTGATAAATATAGATAATAACCAAGTTAATCACTTGCAAGATACGCTCAAGACAGAATAAACAGAAAACAGGACAGAACAAATGACTATTAGCTATGGAAAGGGACAGAAAGCCTAAGCTATGATCAAGTCACCCCTGGGCTGACAGCTCTGCCACCCATGTGTTCTATTTAAGAAATGCAGGTAAAATCTGTGTCTAGTAGACTAACTGCGAGCCTCTATGGTGGCCAGGAGGACCTTCCCCTGCATGTCTCCCAGAAAACCAGTATGGCCCTTGGAACCCTTGTTCAAATCTCAACTTCTGACCCTGTTACCAGGCCATAATTAGGGAATGCGAATAGAGCAGAAATCATAAGACTGGACATGAGGACATTATGTAAACTGGGATTCACACAGTGTGGTCCTGCCACCTGTCCTTACTGGGATCCTATCCTAAGTGTGTTCTCCTACCTTATCTTGCTCCTCTTGCTTCTTATCTGAAATAGCTTAACACACACACGCACACATGCATATGTACTCACACATACACACACCAGGGTAATCTGAGCATTTGAATTCAGTCTGTTTTCAGTCCTCTGGGATTGCTTGCCTGGTGGTGTACTTGGAGGGAACCAGTGCTTCAAAGTAATTCCCCACACTATGATTCAGGTGAAGGGGGGCACTGTAGCAAAGCTTTTTAGAGCACTGTTTTTACAGTCAGGTAGACCTGGGTTTGAATACCATTTAAGATCTGTTTATACTTGGGCAAATTGCTTAATTCTCTGAGTTTTAGTGTTTTCTTTTCTAAAATGGAAATAACAACTTCCTGAAGGTGATGTTGTTAGAATTAAATGAGCTGACTGTAAAAATTACAACAAAATTCCTAGGACAATTGGTGATAGCTGTTACTGCTGTTAGTTAGTTCCACAATCCAGGTTTCATTGTTACCTTCTTGGCTAGCTATACAGTTTCCAAGTCTATAAAACAGTTATATCAAATTTGCTCAGGTATAGAACATGGAGAAATATTCTTTGTGGAAAATCATGAACCACTGCTATATTAACCTGATAATACCAATGTAGAATTTCAGATACTATATAATAACAGTAGAAATAGTAGAAAAGTAGTAACAGATAAAAAGTGTCCTTAGAAATTTTTATGTGAGAAAAAATGTAAGGAAATTGGATTCAGAGCTCTGCTTTCATTATCTTATTTTGGCAACAGATAAAAATTCACCTAGTAAGAACACACATCCTGCAGTATCATGAAATGTAGTATGGGACAAAGCCTGTAAAAACTTGCAATCTAGAAGAAAGTAAATACTGCCTTATGAAAACCTCTAGATTACCTTTACAGTTTCCATCATCATAGGAAGATCAAAACAAATCCTTTTTAGAACATGGAAAGACTTCAAAAGTATAACACACCTATTTTTATTGCTGTTTTCACATTTTCTGCTCCACAAAAAGGAAATCTTAAAGCACAACCCACCAATCACTCTGAATGCATGATGCCATGGATTCAAACTTCATAGTAAAGCTGAGCATCCCTTATCCCTTCCATATCCCAGAGAGTGAAAATGCAAACAATATTCTGTAAGGTTTGTTAAACATTAAAGGGCAACCTCCCAATAGTAAAAATATCTAAATTCAGTAGTTTAAGAAATAAACACAAACATAAATAGGAACCTTAACATAAAAGAAATGGGTCATTCCAGAATATTTTATGTAAAATGCTAAACAAAAAAAAATTTTTTTAAACCCCAACAGGAGTTGAAATGTCGGGGAAGATACTTTTCAGCATCTTGTATATTGCTCTCAGTTTTATCAACCCATCCTTTCTTTGAGGGGGAGTTGAAGGATGGGTGGGACAGCCCTGAAAGGTCTGCTGGATAAAAATAGAAACAGTAAGCCACAAGGACCCGATAGTGATAAAACCTTCTGACCAGGAGGAGAAGCACAGGATTATCTTCCAAATAACATTAATTTCAATACTCTACGTGCTTTTACTTACTTCGGGGCTCAGGACTGCGGTGCTGTCACTCGGAACATCTTCTTCATATCCTTTATTATGAAAACTTTCTATTTCATGACCTGTGCTTCCTTCACTCGGACACTTGTTATATGAGCATCTTGGACTGTTGCTGCAGTGGGAAAATTCACATTTACTGTCCCCAATTTCTGAGGGTGTACATGAGAGGTGGGGAGAACCACTGTCATCCTGATATGGTGGTGGCTGCAATTCATCCAGTGGGGGTGTTCTTCTCATTCTCTGAATGCAGTTTCCTGATAATGATTAAGAATCTGGTCACTGTTTCCAATTAGCCTCAACATGCAGTATAGTCCACAATAATTGTAAATAACTTAAAAAAAAACTGGATTAAAATTTTGTGGCAAGGTAATTACTAGATTTACTAATGAGTTTTCTTCTTCCCTGGTTCAGATGCAGAAATCAAATAATCTGGTTTCTCAATCCTCTCCTGCATAGTAAGATCAGGAAAAATAAGTTATGTACCAAGACACCCTGTTTCTTCTTATAAAAATGGGACAGCGATAAATACTAGTGAAATCGATGATTCATATAGGTCTGTCTTTCAAAACAATCCTAAAGCATACAAACTTCAACTATTCCCTCGTGATCCGTGACCTCTCTTGTCACCATAGGTAGGTAAAACAAATATAAACCTCATTTATTTTCTTCAATTACTGAGAAGAACTTAAACTAGCATTCACCTCAGCAGCACTGGAAACTAGGTTTTCCTGTCTATCCGAGATCCAGAATCCTGAAATGAAGTGCACTGTGAATCAAGGTCTAATTCCTCCTGCGCTGTGCTTAGGCACTCAGCTGTGTCTGACTCTTTGCAACCCCATGGACTGTAGCCCACCACCCACCAGTGGAGTCTGAAGTCCGCAATCCACCCTGTCTCCCTTATGAAGAGGTCACTCCCTGCCCCAGCACAACCTGCATCAGGGCTCCCTTATGAAGAGGTCACTCCCTGCCCCACCACATCCTGCATCAGGGCTCCTAAAGTCCACTCTACCTTGGCTATAGGAGGCATCTCCAGCTCCACGTTTTCTTTCTCTCTTAAATTTTTAACTTTTACGTCAATGATTTACCTAAATAACAGAATAAGCAGGTCTGTGAACAGGACAGAGGTGGGGACAGGCAGGTATGTTAGGAAATAAGAGTTCACCATACAACTCAGGGATAGCTAAATCCGTGCAAATAATTCCTGGACATAATATCAGATATAAAACTTAACCATGGCTCAGTTTTTCCTTTGATGGACTGTCACTCTCCTTTCTCAAAAGGAACTCTGGAAAATAGGTCGTTTGTAATTCCTCTAACAGAGAAATGTTCAACAGGTCTTCTATTCTTGCTAAGATAGAAAAGCTTCTTGCTAAGACAGAAAAACTTTACATAAGAACTATAAAACTCATTTAAAAATTACCATGATGTCTGGTTCAAATGAAAAATACTGATCTGCATGAACTTAGCACAGATTTACATATTTGATCAGAAGTCCTAATTTTGGAAAAAGAAATTAAATGTGTCACCTAGTGAGTCTAACATACCAGAGTTAGGAAATAAACACAACGTAGAAAAATTAATGACTTAAGCTGAAACTAAATTTGAGGAGATAGATTGGAAGTAGTAGCCAATAAAACACAATAAATCAGATTTCAGCATGGGGCTTCCAGGAAAGCTACTGTTTTCCTGACAAAGCAGCAGACTTAACTTGCATGTCCCTTTTGCCCAGTGGCCTTTCCCCTTTCTCCTGCTTTAGCGGTGTGGCACTCATAACCACGAAGTAACAAGCATGAGAATGAAAACTAAGGATGATGAAGGGGTATCTGAAGAAGCTACCTCCAAAATTTCTTGATGTCTGAGACAAATAAATCCCTATTTGTTAAACAAACAAAAAACCCCACAAAAATGACGACTTCCTTGGCAGTCCAGTGGTTAAGATTTCAAGCTTCCACTGCAGGGGACATGGGATCAATCCCTAGTCAAGGAACTAAGATCCCACAGGCTGCATGGCACGGCCAACCCCAACCCATCCCCGTCTCCAAAACAAAAAACCCCCAAACTTGATATCTGAATTTTCTTTTGTTTCTAAATATATTCTCTAATAGTTTTTAAACTGACATCTTCCCTCCCTTTAAAAATGTCTATTTAACCAGTCACTGAATTATAAATTAAATTGTAATACCTAAATATTTACTATAACATGAAGTCCATTAAAAAATTCCCAACATAGTAGTTCTAAGAATCAGCATACCATCTTTTCCTTTATCTTAATTTTTGAAAAAAGAGAGATGATCTTTCCCAGAAGTCTCATTAATAGCATATTATCCCATAGGTCTCACTGGAGAGAACTAGGTCACATGTCTATTTCTAAACCCACCTGTGGTGGGGGGATGTGATTACCATAATTGGCTTAACCAGAAGCCATCAAATTGAAGCTAGGGATAGGATACATCTCACTGCTCATATCTAAATGGTGAAGAGTAGATGCCACTCAACGAATTAAAAGAAAAAAGGACTGGGAACAAGACAAGGATTCTGACTCTCATGGTGCTTGAAGTCCTAGCCACAGAAATAAGGCAAGAAAAGAAAGACATCCAGATTGGAAAGGAAAAAGTAAAACTATCTGTATTGGCAATGACATATTATATACAGAAAACTGCAGAGTCCACACACACAAAAAAACCTTTTAGAACTAATAAACATAATCAGTAAAGCTGCTGGATATAAAATCAATGTAAAAATCAGTTGTGTTTTTATCAACTCACATGAATTATCATCAAAATAAGTTAAGGGAAAAATCCCAATTACAATTGCATGTACAGGATCCACCTGCCAATGCAGGCGACATGTGAGACATACATTTAACCCCTAGGTTGGGAAGATACCCAGGAGAAGGAAATGGCAACCCACTCCAGTATTCTTGCCTAGGAATTCCCATGGACAGAGGAGCCTAGTGGGCTACCATCCACGAGGTTGCAAAGAGTCAGGCGCAGCTGAGAAACTGAGCATGCACCAGCATGCACCAAGGGATAAATTTAACCAAGGAGGTGAAACACCTTCACACTAAAAACTATAAGACACTGATGAAAGGACTGAAAAACACAAATAATGGAAAGATACTCTGTGTGTGTGGATTGGAAGAATACTGTGAAAATATTCATACTATCCAAAGCAACCTACAGATTCAAAGCAATAGCTATCAATATTCCAATGGCATTTTTTTTTTCACAGAAATAGAAAAAACAGCCTTAAAATTTGTATGGAAATACAGAAGATTTCAAATAGCCAAAGAGATCTTGAAAAAGAAGGAAAAAGTGGGAAGCATCAAACTTCCTGATTTGAAAGTATATTACAAATCTACATTAATCAAAGCAGTATGTTACTGGCACAAAAGCAGACACATTGTCCAACAGAACGGAGAGCCCAGGAGTAAACCTACATATGTATGGTCAATTAATTTATGACAAAGGAGCCAAGAAAATACAATAAGGAGAGGATAGTCTCTTTAATAAATGGTGATGGGAAAACTGGACAGCCATAAGCAAAAGAATGATACTGAACTACTGTCTTGCATCATATACATAAATCAACTTGGAATGCATGAAATACTTGAATATAAGAACTGAAACCATGAATTGGTCTTAATAATGTTTTAGATCTGACACCAAAAGTAAGGGCAATAAAAGCAAAAATAAACAAGTAGGATTACATAAAACTCAATAGCTTCTTCACTGCAAACAATCAACAAAATTAAAATTCATCCTACAGAAGGGTGGAAAATATTTACAAATCATGTATCTGGTGAGGTGTTAATCTCCAAAATACATGAAGAACTCACACAACTCAGTGAGAAAACGAACAATCTGACTGAAAAATGGGTTGAGAAACTAAAAAACACCTTTGGAAAAAAATTGTTTTCCAAAGAAAACATGCAAATGACCAACGGAAACATGAAAACGTTTTCAAGTCACTAATCATCAGAGAAATGCAAGTTATCCACCACAAAATACCAACTCACAGCTGTCAGAATGGCAATTATCAGAAAGCCAAGAGATAACTAGCGCTGGGCAGGATGTGGAGAAGAGGGAATCCCTGCACACCATTGGTGGGAGTGCGAACTGTTGAAACCACTATGGAGAATAATATGGAGATTCTTCAAAAAATTAAAAACTGAACTCGTATATGATCCAGCAATTCTACTTCTCTGTACTTCTCTGAAGGACATGAAATCACCATACTGAAAAGATACCTGCATTTCCATATTCACTAAAGTATTATTTGTAACAGCCAAGACATGGGAACAGCTGAAGTGTCCATCAATGAATGAATGGATAAAGATAATGTGGTTTACACAGACAATGGACTACATTCAGCCAAAAAAGAACAGTTGCCATTTGTGACAAGAGGGATGGACCTTGAGGCCAATAATGTTAAGTGAAGTAAATAAAAAAATAGAAAGATAAATACTGTATGATGCCACTTATACACAGAATCTGAAAAATAATGAATTCATGGATATGGAGAACAGATTGGTGGTAGGCAAAAAATGGCAGGGTTGGGGGTAGGAGAAAGGGATGAAGGCGGTAAAAGGCACAAACTTCCAGTTACAAGATAAGTAAGTCCTGGGGATATAATGCACAGTGCTGACTATACTTAATAATACTGCATTGTATATTTAGAATTTGCTGAGAGTAGAATAAAAATAGATAAAAGTTCTTATCAGGAGAATAAATGTACAACTATGTAAAATGACTGATGTTAACTAAGCCTATTGTGATGGTCACTTTGCAATATTTACATATTATGAAACCATTATGTTGTACACCTTGGAATAACACAAAGCTATATGTTAATTAAGTCTCAATAAAACTAGGAAAAGTAAAAAAAATGACTCAGTGTTTTCCTTCCAAAAATGCATGCACTTTGGGAGTACAAAAACACGCACACATTAAACAAAACAAAAAAGTGGATGCCTGAAGATGCCAGGAAGGAGGAAGATACAGGATCCTTGCCTTTCTTACCCATCAGTCTAGCAACTGATTTCAGTCTTTATTTTTATTAAAAAAAAAAAAATCTTCTCTTTATGTGAGTCCATTTCCACTTTTAATAATCCTCTTCTGAACTTCCTTTTGACGTGACCAGCACATACAGTTTCTGTCTGGTAACTGCGTTACACCTCACTTCCTTTGGCTTACTCTCTCACATATCAAGTCCTTGTCTCGCTGCCACCAACTGTGGCACTTACACAGCTGACCTCCAGTCATCTGGATCTTATTTAGAGTTCGTGTCACTGTGGTCCAAAGACTAAGGCATAAGCTATCCCAAAGAAGTTTACTGATATTTAAAGATGCTAAGTAGGGCTCCATGGGTTGATTTCAATATTGTTTCTGGATTTGAGAGAAACAACTTTAAAGCTGTGAAGTGGAATATATAAAATATTTTGGAACACATAAATATACATATACAAACATTGGGATTTATAAATTATATGTTTATATAATTATATATTATTGTATAAATCCTCAAAGCTTTGAATATAATTACCACACTCTTCTCTTTAATTTTCATTTTACTCTTGCATTTTACTTTTCAAAGAGAAGAAGGCCAAACGTATCTAGAATGTAAATTTCATTGAAAAGATACAGTTATAAGGATTTCTTCTTTAACTCTCTGCAATAGTATCTTTTTTTCTCTAGCTGTTAACTGCTTTTCACTGTCTACATTGTGTAAGAACTTGGCTTAAATTGAATTGATGTTGGAAAAATTTTAAGACAATTGTTTTATAAAATAGCACAATTTATGTCAGAGTTGTTAGATTACACTATAAACATCCAACCTTAGAAAGAAATTTTTTGTGGGACTATCAAATACCAGAATGATAATGCCATACTCTTACTTCATTCCTCGTTTTACAACCCAATTTCATACTGTTTTATGGAAATGATATAAAAGGGTTCATGCATGAATATATTTTAAGCATTTTAATTTTCCATTTGCATATTGCACAGCACCTAGAAAACAAGACAAATTATCTTCCTACTTTAAGAAAAAAACAGGATGCATGCATATCTGGAATATGACCTGTAGGTCTCAACACTGTGTTTTAAGACACTGGTTTTCAAAGTTTGGCAATTGCAGCTCTAGAAAGAGGTGAATATTCAACATTTGTAGAATTCATACCACTCTTCAGATGCCTGTGGAAATCTGCTAAAATTTACCATATACTGGGTGATAAGGCTCAACATAGTTCACAAAACTGGGAGTGTGAAGGGGATGTTTTCAAACCACAGTGGAATTAAATTAAAAATCAGAAACAAAAATATAATAAAATTTATAGAAATCTAGATAAAACAACTAGAAATTAAGATAAACTTCTAAACTGCCCATGGATTAAAGGAGAAATCACAACAGAAATTAGAAAATACATTGAAAATAATGAGAATAAAAATAATCCATATAAATACTTGCCGAATGTGGCTAAGAAGGACAGTTACAGGCCTAAGTGCATATACTGGGGAGGGCAGGGGAGAGAGGAAGGTTGAAAACCATAATCTGAGTACCCATTTCAAGATGTTTTAAAAACAAACAAATGAAATTCAAAGGAAGTAGGAAGAATGAAACAAGGAGCAGAAATCAAAAATAGAAAACATGCATACAAAAAAATGCACACAATAGAATAGCATTAGCAAACCAAAGGCGAAGGCAATGGCCACCCACTCCAGTGTTCTTGCCTGGAGAATCCCAGGGACGGGGGAGCCTGGTGGGCTGCCGTCTATGGGGTCGCACAGAGTTGGACACGACTGAAGCGACTTAGCAGCAGCAGAAGTGACTTAGCAGCAGCAGCAGCAGCAAATCAAATTAAAATCCATTGAGAACACTAATAAAATTGATAAGATGCTAGAAGAGACTAGTCAAGAAGAAAAAGAGATGGCATAAATTATTAATCTCAAGAATAAAAAAGAGGACATCATTTCAAATCCTTGACACATTAAAAAGACGGCGAGCTTTCCCTCTGCTCTCCCCTTTTTGGAAACCTGTCAGTCCCGAAGCTATTCAGTGGCCAGAGGGAGGCAGCGGTCCGCACTGCTGGTGGCACCAGAAGCTGTGTGGGCCAGAGCCATGTGTCAGAGCCCAAGGAGGGCAGAGAGGGCATCTGCACGCGGGGCAGCGCCATGCAGCACAACCGAGTCCAGTCTGGGTGAAGCTGGGCGTGCTGGGTGAGCACAGCATGGGGAGCCAGAGCCTCAGCAGGGTACGTGGCTTCCCCACGGAAAGGAAGCCTAGCCCAGGCAACAGCCCAGAGTGAGGAGTGTGTCCACAATGAGGGAAGGGGCCAGAGCTGGGGGAGAACCAGGGAAAGAACTGGAACACACCCTGTGATGCTGAATTAACATGAAAAGATATCAGTGTGAGCTCAGGTGTTTAGAGGTGGGCATAAATGCAGTGTAAATATGCATACAATGTGTACACACACACACACACACACACACACACTCCTGAGTATCCTGGCTCTATCCACAGCTTAAGAAAAACCCTTTGACAGCAACAAGCATACCTAAGGGCTCCAATCCTGGCTTCTCAAATCAGTTCTTCACTAAAAGGAATCAGGACTCCATGAAGAAATGGCTAATTCCAGGGCCAAGGAAAGGAAAACACAAGCCAAGCCTAGACAAGCTTCTTGTGTTGAGAGTAAGGACACACTCAAAGAGTGATGAGGTCATGTCAAAAGGACAAGGAAGCCAGCTTGAAGGGGGTCACACTGACCGAATCTCACTAACAATTTGGGCTTCAAAATAAATAAATAATCACAATAATGGATCATAAGACACAGAGGAAAAGAGGACACCATGAGTCCCTCTAGATATAAACAAACACAAAAATAAACTGAAAGAACTTTGAGAAAAATAGGTCATTTTTACAGTTAGAGATGCATTCTGATGAAGGACTTAATTATCAAGAGTAATTTAGTGAAGAAGCCTAGTAGACACCTCCTTAATGATGAGAACAAAGGGAACATTCTGAGCAATGGAATAAATCAAAATTGTGCATCATCCGCTAAGATGCAATGAGAGGAATATGGCACCACTTCCAGCTAGAGGTGCATAACCTGAATCTTATCATGAGGAATATCAGACAAACTCAGATATCCAAAAAAAAAAGTGTAATAGTCAAAAGGGGAATGACTGAAGCACTATTCTAGACTAAAGGAGACTAGAAAGAAAAGGTAACTAAATGCAAGACAAGATTTTGAATTTGATCCTTTTGCTATTATAACATTATTTGGACAACTGTTGACCTTGAGAAGGTTCTGAGAATTAAATGGCAATAATATGTCAAAATATCAATATTAGTACCTTATTTTTGATGGTTACAGTAAGGCTATGCAAGAGAATATTCTTGCTTGTAAAAAATACACACTAACACATTTGAGGGTGAAGAAGCAACCCATTTACCCTTAAATGGTTTAAGGTGGAAAAAAGGACTATAAAGTCTTGCTACAAATGCAGGATGGATTTAACATTAGAAAATGAATCTATCAAAGTCATTGCATTGAAAGAATAAAGGTTAAAAGTAGTGTGATAATTGTAATAGATTTAAAAAATCATTTGATATAATTAATTATCCAATTATGATAAAAGATTTCTGTGCAAAAGAGGAATAGAAGGCAATTTTCTTTAACTCACAAAGAGTATCTTTGGAAGCCCTCTGTGCGTGCATATGTGCGAAGTCACTTCAGTAATGTCTGACTCTTTGTGACCCTATGGACTGTAGCCTGCCAGGCTCCTCTGCCCATGGGATTCTCCAGGCAAGAATACTGGAATGGGTTGGCATGCCCTTCCCCGGGGCATCTTCCCAACCCAGGGAGCGAACCCATGGCTCCTGCACAGCAGGCAGATTCTTTACCTCTGAGTCACCAGGGAAACCAAAGTCCTATAGTAAACATCAAATTTACTGGTAAAATGTTGAGAACTTTACCTCTGAGGTCGAGAGTGAGAAAAAGATGCCTAGCCAGAAAGGTGAAAAGACAACTCTCAGAATGGGAGAAAATAACTGCAAATGAAACAAGTGACAAAGGATTAGCCTCCAAAATATGCAAGCAGCTCATGTAGCTCAATATCAGAAAAATACAAACAACCCAGTCAAAAAGTAGGCAGGCCAATTCAGGCTAACACATATCAAAAATCATCACAATATTATAATTATCCTCCAATTAAAATAAATTAAATAATTTTGAAAAAAGTAGGCAGAAGATCAAGCAGACAGTTCACCAAAAAAGGCATACAGATGGCTAATAAACACATGAAAAGATGCTCAATATTGCTCATTATCAGAGAAATGCGAATCAAAACTTCAATGAAATAATCCCCTCACATCGGTCAGAATGGCCATCATCTTGTTGATGTTTGAAAGAACACAACAAAATTCTGTAAAGCAATTATCCCTCAATTAAAAATAAATAAAGTGGCAAAAAAAAATCCACGAACAATAAATGCCCAAGAGGGTGTGGAGAAAAGGGAACCATCTTGCATTGTTGGTGGGAATGTAAACTGATATAGCACTATGGAGGACAGAACCGAGGTTCCTTAAAAAGCTAGGAATAAAACTACTATATAACCCAACAATCCCACTACTGGGCATAAACCCTGAGAAAATCATAATTGAAAAAGACAAATATACCCCAGTGTTCACTGCAGTACTACTTACAATAGAAACAGAAATATAATGGAAGCAACCTACATGTCTATAAGCAGATGAATGGACAGAGAAGCTGTAGTACATATATATAATGGAATATTCAGTTCAGTTCAGTCGCTCAGTCGTGTCTGACTCTCTGCGATCCCATGAGTCGCAGCACGCCAGGCCTCTCTGTCCATCACCAACTCCCGGAGTTCAGCCACACTCATGTCCATCAAGTCGGTGATGCCATCCAGCCATCTCATCCTCTGTCGTCCCCTTCTCCTCCTGCCCCCAATCCCTCCCAGCATCAGGGTCTTTTCCAATGAGTCAACTCTGCATGAGGTGGCCAAAGTATTGGAGTTTCAGCTTTAGCATCAGTCCTTCTAAAGAACACCCAGGGCTGATCTCCTTCAGAATGGACTGGTTGGATCTCCTTGCAGTCCAAGGGACTCTCAAGAATCTTCTCCAACACCACAGTTCAAAAGCATCAATTCTTTGGCATTCAGCTTTCTTCACAGTCCAACTTTCACATCCATACATGACTACTGGAAAAACCATAGCCTTGACTAGACAGACCTTTGTTGGCAAAGTAGTGTCTCTGCTTTTCAATATGCTATCTGGGTTGGTCATAAGTTTCCTTCCAAGGAGTAAGCGTCTTTTAATTTCAGGGCTGCAGTCACCATCTGCAGTGATTTTGGAGCCCCCCAAAAAATAAAGTCTGACACTTTTTCCACTGTTTCCCCATCTATTTCCCATGAAGTGATGGGACCAGATGCTACTCAGCCATAAAAAGGACGGCATCTGAGTGAGTCAGTTCTAACGAGGTAGATGGACTGAGAGCCTATTACACACAATGAAATAAGTCAGAAGTAGAAAAACAAATATTGTTTATTAACATATATATATGAGTCTAAAGCGATGGTACTGATGAACCTATTTGCAGGGCAACAATGGAGACACAGACCTAGAGAACAGACTTATGGACATGGTGGGGGAGGAGGGGCTGGGACGAATCGAGAGAGCAGCATGGAAACATATACAGGACCATATGTCAAATGGACGGCCAGTGGGAACTTGCTGTGTGGCTCTGGGAGCTCAACTGGTGCTCTGTGACAACCTAGAAGGCTGGGATGGGATGGGGGGGAGGGAGGTTCAAGATGGAGGGGACATATGAATACCTATGGCTGATTCATGTGGATATATGGCAGAAACCAACATAATACTGTAAAGTAATTATCATTCAATTAAAAATAAATTTTTTAAAAAAGGAAAGAGAACAATGTGCCAGAGGTCCTAGCCAATGGAATAAGCTGAGAAAAAGAAAGGGATTGGAAAGAAAGAAATAAATCTGCCATAATGCTCAAATGATGACTGTGATATAATAGCAGCAGATAAATTCAAATGTTCAAGCTGGATTTAGAAAAGGCAGAGGAACCAGAGATCAAATCACCAACATCCACTGGATCATTGAAAAAGCGAGAGAGTTTCAGAAAAACATCTACTTCTGCTTTATTGACCATGTCAAAACCTCTGACTGTGTGGATCACAACAAACCTGTGGAAAATTCTTAGAGATGGGAATACTGCCAGACCACCTGACCTGCCTCCTGAGAAATCTATATGCAGGTCAAGAAACAAGAGTTAGAACTGGACATGGAACAGCCCACTGGTTCTATATCGGGAAAGGCGTTATGTCAAGTCTGTTTATTGTCACCTTGCTTATTTAACTTACATACAGAGTACATCATGAGAAATGCTGGACTGGATGAAGCACAAGCTGGAATTAAGATTGCCAGGAGAAATATCAATAATCTCAGATATGCAAATGACACCACCCTTATGGCAGAAAGTGAAGAAGATATAAAGAGCCTCTTGATGAAAGTGAAAGAGGAGAGTGAAAAAGTTGGCTTAAAGCTCAACATCAGAAAACTACGATCATGGCATCTGGTCCCATCATTTCATGGCAAACAGATGGGGAAACAATGGAAACAGTGAGAGACTCTATTTTGGGGGGCTCCAAAATCACTGAAGATGGTGACTGCAGCCATGAAATTAAAAGACGCTTACTCCTTGGAAGAAAAGCTGTGACCAACCTAGATAGCATATTAAAAAGTAGAGACATAACTTTGACAACAAAGGTCCGTCTAGTCAAAGCTATAGTTTTTCCAGTAGTCATGTATGGATATGAGAGTTAAGACTATAAAGAAAGCTGAGCACTGAAGAATTGATGCTTCTGAACTGTGGTGTTGGAGAAGACTCTTAAGAGTCTCTTGGACTGCAAGGAGATCCAACCAGTCCATCGTAAAGGAAATCAGTCCTGAATATACACTGGAAGGACTGATGCTGAAGCTGCAACGCCAGTACTTTGGCCACCTGATGCGAAGAACTGACTCACTGGAAAAGACCCTGATGCTGGGAAAGATTAAAGGTGGGAGGAGAAGGGGATAACAGAGGATGAGATGGTTGGATGGATCACTGACTCAATGGTCATGAGTCTGAGTAAGCTCTGGGAGTTGGTGATGGACGGGGAGGCCTGGTGTGCTGCAGTCCATGGGGCCACAGAGTCGGACACGACTGGGCAACTGAACTGAGCACCAAATATCTAAAAATAAACTTCAGAAAACACCTTGCTGCTATTTTGGGGGTTTACTATCAGAATGCATACCCTGAAAGCCATTGGCAGAATCTACACTTGGCCTTTCCAAGCAATGTCTACGTGCTATATAGGAGGGGACAACTGGAAACTACTGCAGACTTCTTTCTTTAACAACATGACATCTCAAAGGAAAAGCAGAGATTAGCCTTAGTCAGAGGCGTGAGGTGTGATGAAGGCCTCCACTAGTCTGGCCTCTACAAAAATTAACAGAATTGAAAAATAACGGCAGAAAACCAGAAACTGAATTAGAAGACGACATCAAGTGGTGCTGCCACTCCAGATGGAGCCATCTTACAGAGCAAATTAACACAGCCTCGGTATTCGATACCTAGCTTTAATTTAGCAAATGCCTTTCCCTTCACAGCAATCCAGAGTGAACAAAAGGAACAGGTTATTTACATCTCATCTGGTGAGAACAGCAATGCTTCTACCACCCTACTTCAGGGAAACATAGTAAAGTATTCTTGTTCTCTGCTGTGATCTGCTTTGCAGAGACCCTGGCTGCCCTCACATTCCAAACAACATCTCCTTGAACCTGTTCTAGAAGACAGCAAGCTATCAGGACTTAGAAGAGTAGAAGACTGGACAGATGAGATTTCTTGGTAAGTGTACATGTGTGACGGAAGTGAGAACCAAATCTTCAGGAAATACAGGGGACTTGCCTCGTCAATCAAGTTCTTGAGGATCCAGGGTTTGGTTGGAATATTCCTCCCAAAGTCAAAGAGAATTTGCTACCCCTTGTCTGCTTGACACAAGGGAGACAAAACTTTGGTGGGCCTCTTTAAACCTGAAGAGGAGCACATTCCACAATTAAGTGTACAGCTCTGATACTTTTATAAGGTAAAATAAAAAGCTATTAGCTTTGAGAAAGAGCTATTACCCAGAGCAAGGTAAATCTCTCCAGGTGATCCAGGTACAGTGGCATAAACTCTACACTTGACCTTTAAGATTCAGCAAACCAGACGGTCCTCCAACGATTGTAATAGGTCATGATGCTTAAAAGTATTACTGAGAAGTTCTGATGGTAGACCGGCACTGCAGGCCTTTTGATTTTTTTTTTTTTTTTTTTTGGTACCTCCAAACACATTTTATTAGAAGACACAGATCAGATTATTTTTGTACCATGCCTTAAAACCCTAATCTTTCTTGCTTTATTTCCCTGATAGCTTGAAATAATTTCTGATTTAAAGTGAACTTCATATGTAGCTACTGACTTTGTAACAGTACAGTCTTATTCAGTGCATCTACTTTCTGAGTAGAAAATAATTTCATTGCCTCTCATTTCTTAACTCTTCAGTTCAGTTCAGTTTAGTTGCTCAGTCGTGTCCAACTCCTTGCGACCCCATGAATTGCAGCATGCCAGGCCTCCCTGTCTATCACCATCTCCCGCAGTTCACTCAGACTCATGTCCATCGAGTCAGTGATGCCATCCAGCCATCTCATCCTCTGTCGTCCCCTTCTCCTCCTGCCCCCAATCCCTCCCAGCGTCAAAGTCTTTTCCAGTGAGTCAACTCTTCACATGAGGTGGCCAAAGTACTGGACTTTCAGCTTTAGCATCAGTCCTTCCAAAGAAATCCCAGGGCTGATCTCCTTTAGAATGGACTGGTTGGATCTCCTTGCAGTCCAAGCGGCTCTCAAGAGTCTTCTCCAACACCACAGTTCAAAAGCATCAATTCTTCAGCGCTCAGCTTTCTTCACAGTCCAACTCTCACATCCATACATGACTACTGGAAAAACCATAGCCTTAACCAGACGGACCTTAGTCAGCAAAGTAATGTCTCTGCTTTTGAATATGCTATCTAGGTTGGTCATAACTTTTCTTCCAAGGGGTAAGTGTCTTTTAATTTCATGGCTGCAGTCACCATCTGCAGTGATTTTGGAGCCCAAAAAAATAAAGTCTGACACTGTTTCCACTGTTTCCCCATCTATTTCCCATGAAGTGATGGGACCGGATGCCATGATCTTCATTTTCTGAATGTTGAGCTTTAAGCCAACTTTTTCACTCTCCTCTTTCACTTTCATCAAGAGCTTTGGATAAAAAGATTACACTCATTTCAGCAGGTGAAGTCAAAGTGGTTTGTCCAGTATGTAGCAGCAGCTGGCATGCGATCACCTAGCTACTGAGTTACAAATGTCAAGCTGTACTCCACCATCAAGGGAAACTGGCAGATCTTGCATGAGGACTGAGGAGGCTCTGAAAGCCAAGGAGGTATTATGATTATCTTGCTAAGCCTGCACGCATAGCCTCACAAGTATGCTGATTACAAAATTATGTCTAGGACTTCCCTGGTGGTACAGTGGATAAGAATCTGCCTGCCAATGCAAGGGATGTGGGCCTGATCCCTGGTCTGGGAAGATTCCAGTGTCGTGTGGCAACTAAGCCCATGTGCCACACTACTAATCCTGCACCCTAGAGCCCACAGGCCATGCCCACTGAGGCCGTGCGCAACAAGTACAGAAGACTGCACGCTCTACGCCCATGAGCCGCAACTACGCAGCCCACATGCTGCAACTCCTCAAGTCCGTGTGCCCTAAAGCCTGTGCACAACAATGAGAAGCCCACGCAGCACAATGAAGACTCGCTACAGCTAGGGAAAGCCCACACACAGCAACAAAGACCCAGCACAACCGAAAGTAAAATACAGAAAAAAAAAAAAAATTATGGCTAATGATATGCCCCAAACCAGAAGTGGAATGTTCTGGGATTATGAAGAGTTATAATCTTTCAGAGGCCCTGAGAGGTAAGAAAGAAGGAAACTCTTCTCAGTGGATAGAAGAGATTTTAGAAGTTTCATGGAAGGTTTTATCATGAACGGAACTTGAATACAGTAAAAAACATTTCTCCATCAAGTATATTTTGCTACTGTTGAATACAGTGTTCTATCAATGTTAACCATAAAAAGTTGGCTGCTTTCTGTTGCTGAAGTCTTCTACATCCTAACTGATTTTCAATCTGCTTTTCTTATTCATTACTAAGAAAGAACTACTGAATCTCTGCATATAATTGCGCATTTCTATTTCTCCTTTGCTTCAAGTTTACTGAAACTGCTATTCAGGACTGTTATATCTTCTTGATGAACTGACTCAAACTATTGTGGAAATGTCTCTCTTTATCCCTGGTAAGGATGCTTATTCTAAAATATTCTTTGATATTAACATATAGCCTCCTCAGCTTTCTTTGAGTTAATGTTTGCATGGTAGGTATATCATTTTTTTTTTCTGTCCCTTAACTTATAAATTATCTATGATTTTATATAAAAATTAGGTTTCTCATATACACATATATTTGGATATTCTTTTTATACATATAGTTTTGCTTTAAAAATCTCATATGACAATCTTTGCCTTTTAATTGGCATATTTAAATCACTTAGATTTAGTATAATTATCAAAACTGAGGACTGACAAGCTTTCTCTAACAGACCACACAGAATAAATAGTTTAGAGTTTGTAGGCCACACATAGTGTCTATCTCACATTCTTTGTGTGCATTTATCGTAGCTCTGTGGCTCAGACAGTAAAGTGTCTGTCTACAATGCGGTAGACCCGGGTTTGATCCCTGGGTTGGGAAGATCCCCTGGAGAAAGAAATGGCAATACACTCCAGGACTATTGCCTGGACAATCCCATGGACAGAGGAGCCTGGTAGCTCCAGTCCATGGCGTCGCAAAGAGTTGGACACGGCTGAACAACTTCACTTCACATGAGTTTTATAATACTTTAAAACTATAAAAATCTGTTATATAAATACAATAGAATATTATTCAGCCATAAAAAGGATTAAACTCTGCTATTTGCTATGACATGAATGACATGAAAGACTCTTAAAGACATCGTGTGAAGCGAAATAAACCAGACAAAAGAAGACAAATATTGTATGCTTCCATTTATGTAAGTTACTTAGAGTTGTCAGCTCATGGAGACAGAAAGGATAAGGTGACAGAAAGGTAACTGGCAGGAACTTGGGGGGAGTGGAGAATGGAGAATTATAGTTTAATGGGTACAGAGTTTCAGTTTGGGAAGATGAAAAAGGATGGATGGTGGTGATGGTTGTACAACAATGTGAATTTACTTAATGTCATTGAAATGTACATTTAAAACATTTAAAAAGTAAATTTTGTCATATATACTTTTCATAATTAAGAAAAATGTAAAAATCATTTCAAACACACAGGCTGCATGCCAAATGTGCTTCATGGGGTATAGTCTACCCATGCTGCTGCTAAGTCACTTCAGTCGTGTCCGACTCTTCGCAACCCCACGGACTGCAGCCCACCAGGCTCCTCCATTCATGGGATTCTCCAGGCAAGAACACTGGAGTGGGGTGCCATTGCCTTCTCCAATGCATGAAAGTGAAAAGTGAAAGTGAAGTTGCTCAGTCATGTCCGACTCCGTGCGACCCCATGGACTGCAGCCCACCAGGCTCCTCTGTCCATGGGATTCTCCAGGCAAGAACACTGGAGTGGGTTGCCATTTCCTTCTCCAATGCGTGAAAGTGAAGTTGCTCAGTTGTGTCCGACTCTTCGCGACCCCACGGACTGCAGCCCACCAGGCTCCTCCGTCCATGGGATTCTCCAGGCAGGAGTACTGGAGTCGGGTGCCACTGCCTTCTCTGAGTTTACCTACACCTCATCTATATGTTTGAGTCAAATCTACCCTCCTGTAATCTGTTTATTTGCCCTAATTATTCTTTGCTATTGTTGAATTATTGAAAAATTGCTGAATTGTTGAAAAAATTATTCATTTTTATTCTTTCTGACTTCTTTTGGATTGAGTACTTTTATGATTCAATTTTATCTCCACTATTAGCTTACTAGCCATCAGTTCTGTTCTATTTTCCAGAGGTTCTTCTAGGATTTATAATATCTATCTGGAACTTCAGAAATGTATCTTCAAATAATTTCAGATATAATATAAAAATATTACAATAGAATACATCTCCTTTGACTTTTTGTGTTATTTTCATATATTTTTACTTTTACATACATACTTAGTATCTACCTAGTAATCAATATTAATCATGACTCTAAATTACCACTAAAGATACAATTAAGTTACATATGAAATATAAGTCAGAAAGATTTCCATTAAAAAATTAAAGAATTCTCATGCTTAAGGAATAAATTCCATTATCTCTGAGGAATATAGATAGCTTGTAACATACAGCATTCATATTACATCAGAGATGCAAGAAATTTATTAAAGTATAGCTGACTTTATTTCCAAGTGCAAATTCTAGATATCTGGTACTTCTCATCTCCAACATTTTACAGGCTCCTAAAATTTTACATGTTTATGTCAATCAGCATATAAAATAAGCTTATAAGTAAATGAAAAGTAAAAAATTAATGCAACTGAATTACAAAATCCTATCTGCTACATTTCCCACTGTATTTTTTATTCATATAAAAGAAGATAATAGATTTTTTTCACATGTCTGAGCTTTAATTCAATCATTAATCTGAAATAATAAATTTTAGTTTATTTGCCTGCTTTGATGTATAAACCAGAAAATAAAATGTAAGTACTATATATGCAAATATTATACTCTACTTGATACTACAACACATACCAAATATTTAATTTTAAAATCAGCTTAGGCCTTGTTGAGTTTATATATTACATTTTTTGCCATGAATAATCTGGTGAGAAATTTCTATATTTGTTTTATGAAATGGAAAAATAAAAACAATGTTCTTAGAAAGACAAAAGAGTAATTCAGTTCTGGCCTGTAAAATATACATAGATTTACACAGGATGATGTTAAAAGTGTAGCTGGAGGTGGGGGTGGGGGTTATATACTAATAAAGACAAGAATGAGAACAACTAATTAGCTTTTACTTATGACATAAACTGGGGATGTGATCTCAATTCTTTGAGAATAAAACAATAATGCAGATTTCATTACCATTTTGTGTTAAAAGACTTCAGGCATTCTGAGGATTTTTATTTTTTTCATTTTTATAACACCAAGTAACCAGACACTTCAAAAATAGATGGCTGAAACAGTAGCAATTCAGGATTATGAAGCAGTTAAGTGCTTCACAATGTTGATGTAATATAGCAATTATAGACCTTTGTAATTCAGCAAAAAGGCTTTGTTTTCTTTTATTCATATTGAAACTATACAATAATAATGCCTCCTTATTTTCACAGAAAAGGGCTCATTTTTTTTTTATCTGCATTAGTGTTTTGACCATTGTTATGAACTCACCATTTGAAATTTATTATTTTGTAACTAAAAATAAAATGAAGCACTAAGGGGGAAAAAGGTTGTATAATGTTAGAATTTTGATTAGCAATCACAGCTGCACCAGAATTAGTTTCTATAGCAACAGGAAGAAATAATGTGTTGAATTGCAATGCAATACAAGATTATTCTTTACAGATTGCAATTCAAAAGGAAATCTTTAAAGAATTTTGTCTTAAAAGAGTTATTAATCTTTTATCCACCATAATTCTCCAATAGAAAATACTTAATTATTCTAGTCTACTTTTCCAGAATCCTATTTTAATTCATTCAAATGTAATATGTTCGAAAAAAGATTGAAAATTTAATATACCTGAACAATAAGAATTTTAGCTACTGTCTTATATGCATTTTAAAATAAAAATTTATGGACTCATTCTCACACATTGTGTAGATAGAAAGTATGTTCGCTAGGTATATTAGAATCTATAAGAAAAAACCTGATGGGTGCTGTTTTGAATAAACTATGTTGGAGGGATAAGAATTAAAAATAATAAACAAATTCCACATTTGTATCAATATGAAACTAAGCCTACTTTTTATCATTGTATACTCACAGGTTCAAATTATGATTAAGAAACTATACCACCATGAGTGTTCAAAGCATATGCCTCCTTACTTTTGTAAGAAAAAAAACAATCATCAAATTTCAAACGCTGCCCATACTATTTCTAACACTGAAAAATATTACTTCACTGCATCCTTTCCAGCCATAGCTATTTTTGGAAACTAATTAAAAGCATATGCCTGAACCTTTTATGTATTTTGCCCTTATAATGAGACCTATTACTGTGGCTTACTCTATCCATCTGAGTTTCAAAGTATCTTTGGAGTTACCATGGATACCAGTGACAAGCATTCTCCCACAACTGCTTTATGTGTCTCATCAAACACAAGAAAAACTGACATGGCAGGAATCAAGCCATCTAGATACTATGAATTTCTAATTATTCGTACAATTATTGTTTTTAAAAAAATAGAAAAAAATTTTAAGTAAACAAACCAGATGGCCAGCAAATTATTTTTGAAACTCTGAGTAGATATCAGGGTTTCCCTTGTGGCCCAGCTGGTAAATCAAATTACTGGACAAAAAATAAAAGGTATTATAAAAGAAAAGGTAAAAATACTAAAATAAACCAATACAATAGCCCATCAGTGATTCATAGGGTCCAAAGTGAAACCTGGACTTAGGTTACGAACATTTTAAATTATACTAAATAATGTCTCATAGGGACATTTATAAATATAGCCCACAATAAAAAAATTTCAGAACTCATTTATGAGAACATGTAGAATGTCTTAACTGCTGCCTTCTAACCAAAACATTATTGCAAAATAGAATAGAATGTGTATTATCAGAAAAATTACCAATAAAAATTATTTGGACAATGTTAGAAACCATCTCCTTTGTCTATACTTTTTTCTTTCTTATTGTAGCAATCAAATTTTCTTAAAAATGAAAATCTTTCACTATGTAAAATATATTTTTAAAAAAATCAAGAATTTAAAATCAAACTCTATTTCTAGCAAGGAACAATTTCAGCATCTCCTTTTGTAACTTATATTTAAAAAAAATAGTGTAAGTAGGTAAGGGGTGGTGTGGCAGACTTCTCATAGAGTTATATAATTTTATTTTTAAAGACAAAAATATGTATACACAGTTTCATTCTCTTCAGAGGACATAAATTGCAAGAATTATTAAATATGGGCAGATATGTCATTTAATGAAAGTTTAATTACTCTAAATTTTATGATTAAGATACATCAACTTAGCAATACACATATTATTCCAATTATAAGGACATTTAATCTAGAAATCATATAGAAAAATAAACACAATTTTTTTTTACCTAACAAATGAATGTATGATTTACTGAAAGGAAGCTCCTGAATTTATAAGTAGCAAACATAATAGTGGCTCAGATGGTAAAGTGTCTGCCTGCCGTGCAGGAGACCCGGGTTCGATCCCTGGGTTGGGAAGATCCACTGGAGAAGGAAATGGCAACCCACTCCAGTAATCTTGCCTGGAAAATTCCATGGACTGAGGAGCCTGGTAGGCTACAGTCCATGGGGTCGCAAAGAGTCGGACACGACTGAGCAACTTCACTTTCACTTAAACATAATACAGAAATTCAGTCTGATATAATGAATTCTACACACAAGTTTCAAGTCAAATTTCATAATGCCTCAATTTCTCCATCTGTAGAGGGGGAGAGCATCTTCTGTAGTTACTGAAAGATTATGAAAGTTTCTAAATAGAAATCATAAAAACAGTTAAAATGAGATTACTTGGTTTAAATCAGAGTTAACTGAGGGAAAAATAATACATCTCTGAAATTCTTGTAAGGATTCACAGTAAACGTTTAATACCTGTTTCTTTTACCACTAATGACTATAGCAAAAGTCTGTGGAAAAAATTATACTCACACTATCCTGTTGAATTTGGGTGAATAGCAGAGAAAGTTTATCTACCTAAATCAGTTCCTCTCATGATTGCCACAGGGGACCCAAAGCCATGGTCTGTTGAGTGGTTTTGGGAAATAATACGTAGACCCACACTGAAAAGCACCCACCTGATTTCAACAGGCCTCCTCAACAGGCTCACATATAACAAAGTGCAAACCACTTAAAATGGACTTCCCTGGTGGCTCAGCAGTAAAGAATCTGCCTGCATTGCAGGAGACCCAAGTTCAATCCCTGGGTTGGGAAGATCCCCTAGAGAAGGAAATGGCAACCCACTCCAGTATTCTTGCCTGGGAAATCCCATGCACAGAAGAGCCCGGCAGGCTACAGTCTATGAAGTCTTAAATAAGTTGGGACACGACAGCTACTGAACAACAACTTAAAACAGAGCAATTCCAAGTTTACCTATCTTTCTCTTTTAGGAAATGATAAATGTATTTATTTTGGTACCTATTTTGTGCTAGGCACTGAAATGCCATTGGCCCCCAGAAGAAAACCTAATTTGCTTTTATGTCAGAGATAAGGAGAAAAAGAACACTAAACAGGGAGGGAGGAAGCTAAGTAAGCATATACACTCTGGGCCTGTGGGGATAAATGGAAGAAAATGAATTTATGATTCAAAAGATCTTTATAATAAAAAAAGAAAGATCCTTGCAATTTTACCTATTATGAATCCACAACATTTAACAGTTCCATTTTGGAACTGAAATAAAGTAAGGGATTAATTTTCTTAAAGTGAAAATTGCTAAAGATGTGATGAATTGTAAGAGAAAACTGGACTAGACTTCTACTTTCTTGAAGTCTATTTGCTCAAAACTAGTGTTACCTTTTGACATTTGAGATGTAGGCCTTCCTGCATGACTACGTAGCTTTCAAGACCCTATCTGGCTTTGAGGTTCCAGAACTAAATACATGGTTATTGCACAATACAAAAGGAGCTGGAAAGCATGTCAAGAAAAGTTATAGGTAAAGGTTAAAAGAGCAAAAGAATAAAAAACATTTTTCCCTCCTAAGAAGATGACATTTATATCAAGAAATGTGAGTGATCATTGCGTATTGCAGATATTTTACATTAATATTATGCTAGATCTCAGAAATAATTTCAACTTTAATGTGAACAATGTTTTATTGCAGGGTTTCTAAATTCCTAAACCTTGTTTAGAATGTTTACAAATATCCTCTTTTCTAAGGATATTTCTAGAGACACAGATGCCATCAAATAGAGAGACCATCACAAATTTATGCATACTACATTATGTCCCTAAAAATCACATCAGGATGCAGGCAAAAAAAGAGAACAAGCAGTATAGAAAGAGTGGAGTGAATAGACAAAAGAACATGGCAGAAATAAATTCAAAGAAATGAGTCACTGTAATAAGTTTTACAATAAACATATAGGAAATATATAATATAATGTGTATTACAGTTTTTGAGTCCATTCCCTGAAAACTATAAAAATGAAGAGATAAAGATGGTTAATACCATATAATGATAGATGGGATGATTTACCAAAACATATAAATCCGTAAATATGTAAGTCCCTGAAAACATAACTTTAAAGTAATTTAAGAAAAACTGAGAGAATTCCAAGAGAAAAATCTGTTAACAGCCAAAGATATAATACATCTCTCAATGACTGAAAGATAAAGCAGACACTCACTGCTAAGTCACTTCAGTCGTGTCTGACTCTGTGCGACCCCATAGACAGCAGCCCACCAGGCTCCCCTGTCCCTGGGATTCTCCAGGCAAGAACACTGGAGTGGGTTGCCATTTCCTTCTCCAATGCATGAACGTGAAAAGTGAAAGTGAAGTCGCTCAGTCGTATCCGACTCTTAGCGACCCCATGGACTGCAGCCTACCAGGCTCCTCCATCCATGGGATTTTCCAGGCAAGAGTACTGGAGTGGGGTGCCATTGCCTTCTCCGAAACACTCATTAGAGAAATGAAAAATAAAAACCACAATGAGTTAAGATACAGTATTACCTGACACCTGTCATAATGACTATCATGGGAAAGACCACCAATAACAACTATTAGTGAGGATGTGCAGAAGAGGAAACCCCAGTACACTGTTGATGGGAAGGCCAACTGGTGCCGTGAAACTGGGGAACAGTATGGAAATCCCTCAAAAAAAACAAAAAAGATAACTACTCTATGATACAGCAGTTCTACTCCTGTGTATATATCCATAGAAAATGAAAACACTAATTCAAAAGACACATGCAACCCAAAGTCCACAGCATTATTTACAATACCCAGGATAAAAGACATGGAACAACAGACTGTTTCCAAATGGGGAAAGGAGTACATCAAGGATATCGTCACCCTGCTTATTTAACTTATACGACACGACTGAAGCGACTTAGAAGCAGCAGCAGCAGAGTACATCATGCGTTGGATGAAGCAGAAGCTGGAATCAAGACTGCCGGGAGAAATATCAATAACCTCAGATACGCAGTTGATACCACCCTTATGGTAGAAAGTGAAAAAGAACTAAAGATCTTCTTGATGAAAGTGAAAGAGGAGAGTGAAAACATTGGATTAAAACTCAACATTCAGAAAACGAAGATCATGGCATTCGGTCCAAACACTTCATGGCAAATAGATGGGGAAACAATGGAAACAGTGAGAGACTTTATTTTGGGGGGGTCTCCAAAATCACTGCAGATAATGACTGCAACCATGAAATTAAAAGACACTTGCTCCTTGGAAGAAAAGTTATGACCAACCTAGAGAGCATATTAAAAAGCAGAGACATAACTTAGCCAACAAAAGTCAGTCTAGTCAAAGCTATGGTTTTTCCAATAGTCATGTATGGATGTGAGAGTTGGCCTATGAAGAAAGCTGAGTGCCAGAGAATTGATGCTTTTGAACTGTGGTGTTGGTGAAGACTCTCGAGAGTCTCCTGGATTGCAAGGAGATCCAACCAGTCCATCCTATTGGAAATCAGTCCTGAATATTCATTGGAAGGACTGATGCTGAAGCTGCAACTCCAGTACTTTGGCCACCTGATGCGAAGAACTGACTCACTGGAAAAGACCCTGATGCTGGGAAAGATTGAAGGTGGAAGGAGAAGGGGACAACAGAGGATGAGATGGTTGAACGGCATCACCAACTCGATGGACACGAGTTTGAGCAAGCTCCGGGAGTTTTGGTGATGTTTGATGATGGACAGGGAAGCCTGGCGTGCTGCAGTCCATGGGGCTGCAACGAGTCGGACACGACTGAGTAACTGAACTGAACTGAAGATAAAAGAAGTAACCTAAGCCATCCATCAGGCTTCCCTAGAAGCTCAGTGGTAAAGAAACCACCTGCCAATGCAGGATATGTGGGTTCAATCTCTGGGTCCGGAAGATCCCCTGAAGAAGGAAGTGGCAATCCATTCCAGTACTCTTGCCTGGGAAATCCCACAGACAGAGGAGCCTGGTGGACTATCATCTATGGGGCTGCAACAGAGTCAAACACTACTTAGCGACTAAACAATAGCAAAAGACATCCATCAAGATGATTGGCTTAAGATGTTTTATACTATATGTGTGTGTGTGTGTGTGTGTGTATCTATTACAGAATATCACTCAGCCATTAAAAAAGAATGAAATTCTGCCATCTGCAACAATGTGAATTGTCCTAGAGAATATTATGCTACTGAAGTAAGCCAGACAGAGAAAGACAGATACTGTATGTTATCACTTATATGTGGAATCCAAAAAAAAAAACAAACCAATAAACAAATGTATATAACAAAACAGAAACAGACTCACAGATATAGAGAACAAATTGTTGGTTACTAGTGGGGAGAGGGAAGCGGGTAAGGGCAAGATAAGAGTATGGGATAAGAGATACAAATGACTATGCATAAAATATTTACATAGGCAACAAAGATATATTGTACATCACAGGGGAAAATAGCCATTGTTTTGTAATAATGGTAAATGGAGTATAATTTATAAAAAAACTGAATCATTATGTTGTACACCTGAAACTAATATAACATTGCAAATCAACTATATTTCAATTTTTCTAAACAGAGGTAAAGCAGAAAAATATTTAGGAAGGACACAATCAATTTGAACACAGTAAGTTTGACTAAAGGACATTCATAGAACCTTGCAACCAAGAATTAAAGAATACATATTCCTCTGATGGCGATATTAAACATTGACAACCTGCCCTCTCACTCTCCCCAAAATACATTAGCCATAAAAAGCAAGTCTTAACAAATGGCAAGAGTCAGTATCACATAGATTCTGTTATCTCTTCACAACATATTTACTTAGAACTCATGAACTAGAAAAGACTTTTTAAAAATTCAGTTTATTTGGAAATTTTCTATATGTTTGAATATTTTTCTAAACTTTAAAATAACTTATGAATGAAAAAATAAAAAAGAAATCATGACAGAATTTAGGGAAATCATAGAAACAAATGTAAGTGAATATATTATGTACTAAAATGTGTGATACAGTTAAAATGGTAAAGATATATATATCCTTAGTTACAGTATGTTAGAAAACAAAAGCAACAAAGATAATAAAGTTTCTAGTTCAAGATGTTAAAGCAAGGATTAACTCCAATGAAAACGGGAAAAAAACAACACGGAATTAATAAAATTTAAAAATATACTCAACAGAAACGATTGATAAAAACCCCAGCCAAGTTCCTCGAAAAAACTAAGGGGAAAAAAAGTAACTCTTAAAAGATTGGATAAAAACCAGAATATAATTAATAACTTTATAAGCATAATTTTAAAATATATAAAACAAAGAATTTCTGGGAAAATATAATTTACCAAAACTGATTTAACAAGAAAATAAAGAACCCAATTACACTTGTAACATTCAGGTACTGAATAATTTAAAAAAAAAAATCTAACCACAAAAAAATGATAAGGTACAAGTGATTTTACAGATTGATTCTACCAAACACTTAAAGAACATGTAACTCTCAATTTTATATATTATTCTAAGAAAATGAGAAAGAGGAAATAATCTAAAATTCATTTCATGATTTTAGTAAAACGTTGATTCTAAACCTCAAACTAGGGCAACATGAGAAAAGTTTACAGTAAGTTCCTTTAGGAACACAGCTATAAAAATCCTAAGGCAAACAAAAGAGTAATAAACTAAATATAGATATGATTTGGTGCTATCTCCACAATGCAGGTTTGATTTAACATATGAATATCTTTTAAATATAATTCATAACATAATTGAATAACATAAGCAGATTAAA
Organism: Capricornis sumatraensis; assembly: GCF_032405125.1. NCBI lineage: Eukaryota > Metazoa > Chordata > Mammalia > Artiodactyla > Bovidae > Capricornis > Capricornis sumatraensis. Next base: position 80,481,796 of record NC_091082.1, read on the forward strand.
AGTTAACAACCATGTGACCTTGAAGATCACAAAATGCAACTGATAAAATTAATCAACTCATAACTAAAAAACAAGTCTTAGAAAACTAGAATGGAAAGAAATTTCTGTAACTGAATAAATGATAATTTCCAAACATCTACAGCAAACATAACAAAATGAAAAGATAGGAAATCCCTTTAAAATAGGGTCAAGAAGCATTTGTTAGCATTCAACATTGTACAGAAGTTCCTAGCAAGAGCTAGAGGCAAACTGTTAAAAATTATTAAAAACAACAAACAAAGTTGCTGAATAAAGTATCTTTTCTAATATTTGCCTCTACAATCTCTTTCCTCTTTTAGGCAAACAATCACATTTTCCAGAAATGCCTGTTTTATTTCTTCCTTTCAAATTTTTACAAATTTCATTTATCTGTTCTTCCTAGGAACTCCATCACAATGCTGAATGCTCTCTATTAGACTGCCAATGTGAAGAAGTCTGGCAACCACCTGTGTTGATAAACATATAAAAGGTCAGTAACAACGCTTACACACGGTGAATGGAGGGCAAATTTTAAACATATGTTAAAAAAATGCGTGGGAATGACAAACACCAAATTATAAAGATACATATACATAAGTCTTCAAATCTATTTAAGGTTCCTTTTTTTAAAAAAATTCATGGAATATAATAGAATGTTAGAATCTAAAACACTAGAGAATGTGTGTTATCATTACAAAATTATCTGTACTAATTTGTATGCGTAAAACATTTCATTTAAAAACAAATTATTATGAGACCAACTTCTGGCTGATAATGAGGAGCTCTACTCATCTGTTCTCCACTGCAACTGGTGAAAATGATTAAAAAATTAAAAAATTTTAACTCTGGAAATGAACTACAAATGAAGAAATATCCATTCAAGAATATCGATGAAAAGTCACTAAGAAAGAAAGACAAGAGTCTATAGCATTTGACCCAAGACTGCTCCCCTTTCTTACTCTTTCTCAGTTTAGCAAGGCAGAGACTGCTCTGGATTAGATTATAGAGCAATTTAAGACTCAGGGCATTTTTATAAGTACCAGGGCGATCGGCTAGAAAGTAGTGGATTTTGATAGCTGGGTGTGTCCAGGGAACAAGAGCCTTACTGAAACCACTATCACTCAGGGAGACTGTGGGCCTACCCAAAGCTGTGGCTTAAAATCAGAACTGAACACTGTGGCAGAGAAACAAACTTCACTGAAACAACTCAGGGAGTCACTAAACAAGTAAACAAGCAAACAGTAATAACAAGCCTCCAGCCTGGGGGCATCAGTACCTACAGTTTCTGTATTATATAAAATGCCCAGTTTTCAACAACAAAAAAGTTATGAGGCATTCAAAGAAACAAGGACGTATGAATCACACAGTTAAAAAAAAAAAAAAAGAAGAAGAAGCAACTGAAACTGTGAGATTTCAGTTTTATCACAAAGATAAATAGTAGCTATCAAAAATATCACAAAATTGAAGGAAACCATGATTAAAGAAATAAAGGAGGGCATGATCAGAAAGTTGCATCTAATAGAGGATATCATTAAAGAGGAGAAATTACTTTAAAAAATACCAACGAGAAATGATAGAGTTGAAAATCACAAAAGCTGAAATAAAAATTTCACTGGAAGTGTTCAATAGTAAACATAAACTGTGAGGAACAAGAAAATGTAAACACAAGTTATATCCACAGAGATTCTGCAAGCCAACAAACGAGGAGAAAAAAGAGTGCATAAAAATGAAGAGCTTTTTAGAAAGTGGATCACCATTAAGCACACTAAGACACACAAAAAATGGGAATGTCGGCAGAAGAGAGGAAAAAAGCAAAAAAATATTCAAAAATATTTTTTAGAAGAGAGAGAAAAGGCAGAGAAGCACAGAAACATCGTAGTAAAATTGCTGAAAATCAAAGCCAAGGAGAAAATCCTGGAAGCAGCCCAAGAAAAATGACTCTTCACATACAAGGGAATCCAACAAAATTAACATCTGACTTCTTAGCAAAAACACTAGAAGACAATGGGATAAAATATTCAAAGTTAAAGGAAAAAAAAAAAACTGTCAACCAGGAATTCTATATCCAGCAAAGTCATCTTATAAAGAAAATAAATAAAAATGAAGGCAAAATACAGACTTTCTTAGATAAACAGAAACTAAAGAAAATTAGAAGGATGGGAATTATTTATGTAGGAAGATCCAGGAATGTTTAAGAACAGAAAGAAATGAATCATGGAAAGAATTAAGCTGAATAGTAAAAAAAGGGACAAGTGATTGCCAATAACTGATTCTAGCTGAGGTTATAAGTAGAATGTAGCAAAGGCATAGAAAAATTATTTGACCTCTAGTAAAGATGACAGGTAAAAATAAAAAGATTCTGAAATGGAAAGAAGGAGCACTGGAAAACTTCACATTGGTAATTAAAATCAACATTAAAAAGAAATCAAGAAAATACCTTTGATGTAATAAAGTCAATGTGATCCCAACCAAAGTAGCATGTGAATTGTTCTAAAGTGCATCTGGAAGAATTAATGTATAAGAATAACTAGAAAAAAAATTGACAAAGAATAAGGTGGTGCCAGTGGTAAGGAAACCACCTGCCAACGTAGGAGACGTAAGAGACACGGGTTCGATCCTTGGGTCAAGAAGATCCCCTAGAGGAGGGCATGGCAACCCATTCCAGTATTCCAGCCTGGAGAATCCCAGGGACAGAGGAGCCTGTAGGCTACCTTCCACAGTGTGGCAAAATAACTTAGCACATCCACAATATAATGTTACAGAATATCATTACACACTGTAATGGAGGAAGCAACTGAAACAGAATAAAGTTCAGAAATAGACACAAATTCAAAAATAAATTTAATATATGATAAAAGTGATATGTCAAATTAGTAGTTAAAATATTATATTCTTCAGTAAATAACATAAAGATAAATGGCTAGTGATTTGGAAAAGAAGAAAGCTGTATTTTCACTTCAGTCCTTATATCAGAAGAATTCTACCTTTTGGATCAAAGCTTTACAGGTAAAAAATGATACCACAGAAATACTAGAAGAAAACACACAAAAATTTTTCAAATCTAAAAATATGAAAGGTCTCTCTAAATGTAAGATTAAAAAGCCATCAGTGAAAAGACTAAAAAAATTTTAATCAATATAATATTAAAATTCTAGGTTAGAAAATCAGTATCAAGAATATTTAAAAAATCAACCTCAAAAACATTTACTAACAAACAACTAAGACTATTATTTCCCATTCTCCATGGAAGTGCAACATACAGGATTTTAAGAGACTGCAATGCCATATTTCATTTGTAATGTAAACTTCAAAATGTTTATGGTAAGATGCTATAAGTAGCAACAAAAAGCTTCCTAATTTTTTATTTTAAAAAATTTAAGCGGGGGGCATGCCTAGGAATAAACTCATAATCTGTGAAAAGTAATTCTTTTTCATGTTTATTACTACATTTTTGTTTTCTACTGTCAAAAGTTTAAAAATTATAAAAAAAAATTACTGACCTAGTACACTTAGCAGACAGCACATTTTATATTTATAAAATATAAAACAAGTTATTATATTGGCAGTCAACCATTTGCAGAGATCGTCCCTGTGTAGTTTTACACTATAAAAATCAAGTTTCCAAATATGCACTTGGTTATTAGTTCTATTTTTAACCTGCCACTCATATACTGCCATGTACTTAAAATTCAGAACATGTTTACATTATCCATCCAGCAGGCTAATGCAACTGCACACCAGACAGTCATGCATAATTCAAATCAATATCCTCAGGCTTGCAAATCTAAGTCAAAGCTGCCTTTAAAAAAGCTAGGGTGTGACTTTAACATGAATAAAGTATAACTAATTTTTCTTTTTATGTGACAAATTGATGCTTTCTGCAATGGGATGCCAAAAATGCAAAGCCACTGTATAATAGATCTTTACACTATTGAATAAAGAGATAATTGAAAAAATAAATAAGGCAAGTACAGCAGTCTTAGAAAATTAATTCTAAATAGCAAAAGACATAAAGCTGAACAAGAGTCAAATAGCAAAGCTCACGACATAACAATAAATTATATGAAGTTTTGCCAACAACTGGAACATACATAAAATTACAAAATCAAGGATCTAAGTTATACTGTGAATTGAGAGTTCTTTTTACACTTAAATTCAGATATGGTTTTAATATCAGTAGAGTTGATTTTATTTAAATTTCTTAAATAAAAAACTCTACTAAATTTCTATAACTAGTAATATGTGTAGAAATGGCTTAGGTCTAGAAAACATTGATTTTATTGAACTTAAATTGAGGTGTATCAGCCAAGTATGTCAAGACATCGCTCTAAATATCTACAATATCAGACTCGAGTCTCTGTCACCTCACAGTGGATATTTGTTTTTTAAAAAGTTAAAAAAAGAAAGACAACTGGGTCTTAACCTATACAGGTCTGTTTTTGAGGCCACTAATAACATAAATATATTTGCCAATAACTTGAAATGTGACACATAGTTGATGAACCTCTGGATTAAAATTCTTCTAAGAATAAATGTATATATTTTGATAATTCTTCCTCCCACAGGCTTCAGATTTGACTCATCATTTAAAGAAACCCTCCAGATATGAACGACATCCTTGCTCGGGCAACCCAACTCAATTATAAAAATTTGTTAGTCCTATTCAGTATTACAGACATACCAAACATAATATCCTCTACAATGACAGTCCATTAATGTCAAGGTGCAGTAATATGAAGGATGAAATTAATGGGATAGTGAGAAGGATTCAATGGTATCTGAGTTAATGAAAAAAAAGATTAAATGGCAGGCCTTTGGGAAATACTCTAAAGCCATGGAAGTCCTTTCAGTGAAGACAGAGAATCTAGTTCAGTTACACAGAATATATCTTTTTAGTTTTCTTGCAGAGATGGAAAATTCAAACAAAAGTTCAGATGACAGAGTGGATAAATCAAAGATGTCTTCATTGATGAAGGCCTGAATTTAATTAGGAGCTTATAGATAGCACTATTTACCATACTAGTCCAAAAACTATTCTATAAGAGAGTAGCAGGGAAAAAAAAAAAAGTTTTAGAGCAATTCAACCAATTAATGCCAGATAAACAAATCACAGAAATTAAAAAAATTATAATAGCAATAGCAAATTGAAAAGTGCCCTAAAACAGAGAGGAGTTCAACAGTTCCTAGAGAGAACAGTGGCATGGACCGTAGACCAAACTTTTCTTTCCTTTCTTTACATTCCCTTTAAATTTCTGTATTTCTTGTGCACAGTTACAACCTTTATTTACAAATTTTTCTTTACAAATATTTACTTGCAAATATTTATTTGCAAATATTTACGAATTATTCTTCCTTTATTTTCAAACTTACCTTGGATAATACTTTAGTATACATAGCACCAAAGAAAGTATTTTCATATTAATTTGGACATAGAGGCTAATGACAAGTTTTACAAAAGTAGCCAACAAAACAGAGCTGGAAGAAGGATTACTATAAACTGCATATATAATCTATTCATCATAACTCACTTTACAGATTATACTAGAAACTATAAGGGCGATAAAATGAAATTTTAACAGTTCTGCTTAGGACCACAGGACCTCAGAGTGTGAGAACTAGAATAAACCTTTGGTCATTTGCTCAACCCTATCATTTCCACAAAAGGAAGCAGACAGACCCTGTGAATTGACCAAAGTAACGGTTTGTAAGAAGGGCAAGATTGAGAAGCCACATCTGCCACTTAAAAGACTGCTGAGTACAGACCTGTACAACCAACTATGGTGGCTCAAACCTTTTATCTTAAGTGGTGGTGGTTTAGTTGCTAAGCCGTGTCTGACTCTTGAGACCCCAGGGACTGCAGCCCGCCAGACTCCTCTGTCCATGGGATTTCCCAGGCAAGGATACTCGAGTGGGTTGCCATTTCCTCCTCCAGGGGATCTTCTCAATCCAGGGACTGAACCCACGTGTCCTGCATTGTAGGTGGATTCTTTACTACTGAGCCACCAGGGAATCTTTTGTCTTAAGTAAGTCTAGGCCAAATATGAGGTTTTAACAGTAATACAGATAAAGCAGAGGCCAAAGTCAGACTAGAGCTGAGATTCAGACACAGTTCATAGAAGGAATTAGATGACACCTTCAACCCTCAACTTCCCACCTCCCACTCCACACCTCCCACCTTCCCCCACTTTCTACTCCTTAGTGATTAGGGCTGAGAACCCTTCAGGAGATACCTTAAGCTAAGACTACATACAAGTATGTTTGGAATATTAGAGGGTGAAGTGAACAAGACAATCCAAATGGGACTCTGGACAATATCAGACTCGAGTCTCTGTCACCTCACAGTGGATATTTGTTAAGGAAAATCATGCTAAGCTTTAGGACCTGAAGTCAGGGAAAAGAGACCCTCTCATACAAGGTGATGAATCTATCAGGCCGAACTGCAGTGGCCATGAATTCACGCTCTGGGAAGAAAACATGCTGTGCATGAACTGAAAGAAAAGTCTCCTAGACTCTGTTAACACGTTGGAGCTCTTAACTCAGCCAGGATTCCCCAAACTGAGCATAATGCAAAAAGAGAATTCTCTTTCTCACTTGCAAAAGGATGGTGAGCTGTCATGTCCCAGGCATTACTGGGTGCCAAGGTGGTAGAGGTCAACTGTTACTGCTAAAACCAGTGCTGACAAGGTGTTTATAGGGTTGCAGAACCAAGATCAGTGCAGAGCAACAGAGGCAGAAAAGGAAGTAGCAACCTGGTCTAAATGGCACCGCTCGAGAGCTCCCTGAAATAGCTGAAGGAATTGGGACATGCAAGAGATCAGAGTGTCTGCATGAGTACGAAAAGCTGGAACTGCTAAGATTTGAGCATTACTGTAATGTGATCCCATTCATGCCCACATGACAGAAAAACTTGGCAATATTTGGGATGGATACACAAATACACACACACACACATTCTCTCATTCAGGTTAGCAGAGGTGAGTTTATCAACTCTTAAATATCAAATCCTTTCCCAAATTACTAAATTACTCTCTCTGACTCTAGTGTGGGATTTAATTAAAGAAAAATGTAAAAAGCTGGGTTTTCATTATATACTATTATATTTATTACATGTATTTTAGTTTCCCTGGTGGCTCAGATGGTAAGAAGTCTGCCTGCAATGAAGGAGACCTGCGTTCAATACCTGTATCAGGAAGATCCCCTGGAGAGGGAAATGGCAACCCACTCCAGTATTCTTGCCTGGAGAATCCCATGCACAGAGGAGCTTAGCGGGCTACAGTCCATGGGGTCGCAAAGAGTCAGACATGACTGAGTGACTAACACTTCTTCTTCCACATATATTTTGAATATATGAAAGCTGAGTTTATTGATTTAAAATATGTAAGCAGTTTGTTAAACATTCTTACTTCGGAAGAATATAGCATGAAGCAGCATATTTTTTATTCTGATCTCTTCTAATGGTATGATATTGAATTTCCCCATACTGTCTTTAATTTGGCCTTAAGAAAGTTCATACATTCCCAGCTACTTTCTGCCTGTAAGGAATCTCAAGCTAATGGAATTTAAAAACTCCATTCCCAAGTCTAACTCAAATCTCACCTCTATATCTAAGTTTTCTAATTTGTAAAAGAGTTAAACCCTCTATAGTTCACAGAGCTGTTAAAAGATTAAATGAATACAGCTAAAGAGCTTAAAACAGTACCTTTTTCATAGTAAGTACTATGTAAGTATTATTGATAGCTTTTATTACCGCCCCCCCGCCACGGATGCGGATAAGCTGCTCACAGCATCAAGCGGGAGACAAGCTGTAGTCTGCACTTGCAGTCCTCCTTGTCCAGCACCTCGGTAACTCAGTTCTGGGACATGATCTTCCCCATACTCTCCTGACTCCAGTTATGATGATGTGTTGAAGAGGGAAAATGGAAGAAATCGCTAGAACTGCCTGACTGGCTGCCTGCAGGTGGTGGGGAACCCCAACCCTCACTGGAGTCCTGACCATGCTGGCAGCTCTTGCTGACGTGGCGGTTTCTTCATAGGAGATGCACAGGATTGGTTAGGGGGACGTCCAGCCTCCCCAGAACAGGACAGCCACGCCTTCCCTCCCCTGTGGTCAGCAGTCCACGCCCCCAGCCCTCGTACTAGGTGGAGTATCTTCTAGCTCAAAAGTTGCCCGATCAGCCCCATGGCTATGTTCTCTTCAACCTTCCATGCTCTTTCTCATGAAACACCTCCATGCCTTCCAAGAATTCAAGTGCCCACTGAGAAGTGGGATGAGAAAAAAAGAGCTTTAACATACCATCTTTCTATTTCAGACTCCCAACTCTCTTTTCTTTTCCTGTCTCAGTCTTCTATTTGACACAGGATGGGTGCAGAGATGTGGGAGCTGGAATATTTGCGGGCAACAGAGCCAGTCTGTACTCACCTCATAATAAATACTCAGGGAAGTTTCTGACTCAGACTGCTAGCTGGCTCCAGATTTAGGACAGAGTGTTGGGAATATAGTATCACCTTCTCAATCTATCTTTGGGCCTTGACTTAACCAATTATAGAAAAGCAAATGTCTCAAGAAAAGTCCCATTAAACACCCTCATTTTGGGATAAACTATTTTCTGCAAACATCACTGCAGCTTGTATAGCGGCTGACACACAGGCTAAAAGCATTAAATGTCTATGTGAGAGCAGACAGGAAGTATACATATTCTATACATTGTGACGGATGCTCCTCTTTACCCCTAAACAGTCCAAAGAAATCTATATGTATTTCTGTTGCCAAGGTACAGAGAAGTAGGAGAAAAGCTGTCAAAAATGAATGACGTATCATCCCATTCTGCGGGCAAATCAAGATGAATGCAAAATGAGAAAGAGCATAAAGCACGTTAAAGAATCACACTGAGGTTCAAATATGCAAATAACTCACAAGATTAAAGTTTCATAGTAATGAGGGAAACATTTTAATTGGGAAAATCAGGTTCATAAGTTAGTTTCAGTTAAATAAAAAAAATACTGATCTATTAAATTTGTATCCTGTGAGCACTGTGTGAGAAACTAGAATTCACACTGCAGTGAAGTGAAATAAATTACTGTATGTCACAAAAGGACAACCCAAAGTAATATAATCAAGAGCTATAGAAATTGTGAGAATAAAAAGATCAGTGTGTGGGAGTATTACGAAGAAAACTTCATGGCAGGAGCTGGCCTTAACTTTTGCTTTGAAATATAGAGCTAAATAAGTTAAAAAAAAATATGGTATTCCAAATTTGGGTAGCATATCGACAAAGGTACAAAGTCAGGAAAAAGCATGATGCCCACAGCCAACAATAAGCAACTGGAGAAGGTGTTTAACAACAGGAGAACAAGGAGCGCCTTACTTAGACATTTATACCACCTCATGTTCAAATGCCGTCAATCTTTTGATTTCAACTATCAATACTATTAAAATGACTTTCAGAGAAAAGCTGTCTACTTATAGAAACCTATGTTCAAAATAAAGTGTAATTTATTTAAACCAGTAAGACAGGAGGACCGAGATCTCCATCTCCCCATTTGCATTTCCCACCCTCATTTGTTCTCACTCCTAGCCACAGGACCCACCCATGTGGCACAGGTTTAAAACTATTGGGGACTATCTGCAGGTCTCAACTAGCTTCAGGTCGCTCAATTCTCATCTAGTTTCATATCCTAGAGATGCCATCTATGGGGTCGCACGGAGTCGGACACGACTGAAGCGACTCAGCAGCAGCAGCAGCAGCAGCAGAGATGCCTTTATACATGGTTTCACCACAAATTCTTAAGAGATTTCAACTCCATTAGGCTAAATGTTGGAAATAATTTACATCAGAGAAACTTTTGTAATACTATGTTACCTGATGTTCTTTAAAGAACATGAACTTAGGAAAATAAGGCTTTGGGTCTAATTTATACCGGTATTTTAAGTGATTTTAAAATAAGCAAACTTTGCATCTGCATGTATAATTGAAGAATTTTCACTAAAATTCAGGTTGCTGCTGCTGCTGCTGCTGCTGCTAAGTAGCTTCAGTCGTGTCCGACTCTGTGCAACCCCATAGACAGCAGCCCACCAGGATCCCTTGTCCCTGGGATTCTCCAGGCAAAAACACCAGAGTGGGTTAGGTTAGTTACAGGCAAAAGGACAAAATATTTTTAAAATATGGTATCAAAAATCTTAACTACAAGGTGTTTCTAAATGCTAAGAAGAAAGTCTTGTTTAGAGGTGGTTTCTAGAAGTCTCGTGAGAGTGAAGTGAAAATGGTAACTGAGAATTAATTTAAACTAACCAATAACTATTGATATAACTGGAATTAATTTTTTGGATGGGAGATATAATTCTATTTTTACGACTACTACTCTGATAGGGAGAAAATGGGATACTTTTGCCCTTTTGACTAATGAAAAGTCAGCAGTTTCAATTTCTATAGATCCAAGTTTATGAATTCATTTTTTCCCATAAGGTAGACTCAGAAAAGCTAATTGTGTTACACAGACAATAATAATCAAAGATGGATTTTAATTTTTTCCACAATGTATTCATTTCCTGACTCATGTGACTAAGTTAGAATATGATGAGAAACAAATTCACTCCAGAGAACTCTAGAAAGGCTCATGTACTATGGAAGTGTTTGTCCAAATCAAGAAAAGACAGACAAAAACTGCATGATAACCAATTAACAGCCCTGATCCCAAACTGCAGATGACACCAGCCTTATGGCAGAAAGTGAAGAGGAACCATAAAGCTTCTTGATGAAAGTGAAAGTGGAGAGTGAAAAAGTTGGCTTAAAGCTCAACATTCAGAAAACGAAGATCATGGCATCCGGTTCCATCATTTCATGGGAAATAGATGGGGAAACAGGGGAAACAGTGTCAGACTTTATTTTTGGGGGCTCCAAAATCACTGCAGATGGTGACTGCAGCCATGAAATTAAAAGATGCTTACTCCTTGGAAGAAAAGTTATGACCAACCTAGATAGCATATTCAAAAGCAGAGACATTACTTTGCAGACTAAGGTCCGTCTAGTCAAGGCTATGGTTTTGCCTATGGTCATGTATGGATGTGAGAGTTGGACTGTGAAGAAGGCTGAGCGCCGAAGAATTGATGCTTTTGAACCGTGGTGTTGGCGAAGACTCTTGAGAGTCCCTTGGACTGCAAGGAGATCCAACCAGTCCATTCTGAAGGAGATCAGCCCTGGGATTTCTTTGGAAGGAATGATGCTAAAGCTGAAACTCCAGTACTCTGGCCACCTCATGCGAAGAGTTGACTCATTGGAAAAGATTCTGATGCTGAGAGGGATTGGGGGCAGGAGGAGAAGGAGATGACAGAGGATGAGATGGCTGGATGGCATCACTGACTCGATGGACGTGAGTCTGAGTGAACTCTGGGAATTGGTGATGGACAGGGAGGCCTGGCGTGCTGCAATTCATGGGGTCGTAAAGAGTCGAACACGACTGAGCAACTGAACTGAACTGATCCCAAACCACAGCCTTCATACTAAGCATCCAAGCATCCATTGAGGAATGCTGATATAGACACAGGAAGAAGAGTGTCATCATACTGAGAACAGAATAAATGAAAATCTGTATGATGATCAGGAAGACACTCAGCTGCCTATTGTTACTCAGTTCCAAGAAGGCTGGCAATCAAGCCACTATCACAAGCCTACCAAAAGAAGGGTGATGACTCCATCTTCTGAAAAACTGAATGGCCTCCAAAACTCTGCTTATAACAAAGTAGTGCCCAAGGTGCATCATTACAAAATTGCACAATATAACAGGACAGTGTCCTAAAATTTCCAGAGGAAAATATGTCACCAAAATATGACTGAGAATCAAAATGGAATAAGACTTAGAACAACAATGTAAAATGAACACAATAGAGCACTGTCTTCAAATTTCTAAAGGAAAATGACTTCTAAACTAGTATTAAATATCAAGCCAAACCATCAATCAATTAGGAAGTTAGAATAAAGATATTTTCATAAGTGCAACATTTCAAAAAGGTCACATCAAATACATTTCTCTGGAAGCTACTGAAACATCTCAGGTTGGCCAAAACGTTAATTTGGGTTCTCCTATAACACCTTAGAGAAAAACGTTGAGTGAATGTTTTGGCCAACTCAGTATATTCTACACCAAAATGTAAAAATAAACCAGAGAAGAAGATGGTTGATTTTTTATGGACTTATCTGCATGAATTAGTTTCATAAAAACTAAAAGGTGCTCTGATGTCAAGACCAGGGTTAGAACAGTGGCTAACGGCTTTAGGTTTTAATGAGATTGGTACCAGAAGTTGAACACTTAAGCACTCATTTTATAAACATAATCTACAGAACTGCCTAAAGAATGCTAGGAACTGTTAGGTTTGGCTACTTGGCAAGATCCCTATTATTGCTGAAGTAAACCAAAAAAATTTCTTGCCTAAACAGTTACCTTATCCTCCCACCTTTAATTTCTCACATCTCTAACCCATTCTTCATGGACTCTGCAGTGCTATCTTCCCAGAACAAACATCAGGTCATGTAATGCTCCTATTTAAAAATTTTATAATGGCTCTTCATTGCTGAAAATAAAGTCTAAATTGCATAGCCCAACAGCTAAGACCTAAAAGACCTGCACTAACAACTGTTCAGTCGCATATTTCACTGCTGCTACTCTGGCCACATACGACCACTTGTTGCCATTCAGCCACAAGTGAAAGAAGTTGATTTTCTCTTTAAAAAAAAAAAAAGCTATTTTCTATATGTAGCATAGTGGCATAAATCAGTAATTCACTGTAGTAAAAGAGCAAAGAGCAAAAAAGCATTAAGTAGATAATGAGATTATATGTAGAGATTCCAAATATCCATGTTGCAGTGTAATTTAGCCTTCCTTCATCTGAACTATGTCTTTATGTGCAAATAAATGGAGAATATGTGGAGCCATGAAGCAGATATTGTACCAAATTATAATACTGAAAGTTGTAAGAAAATGCACAGAATACATTTTCTGTACAGAAGGACATGATTGTTTAATGACAAGCCTGAAACTTAAAGGTAACATATTATGGATTGAGATTTTTAAAAAGGTCAAGTTCTAAACTTGCGACAGACAGGTGGAACATTTTGTTAATTAACATATCTCTTTATTTTCTTGTGAGCAATCTGTTGAATGGATTCCTAACCATTCACAACACTTCCTGTCTGCCAATTCTTTATTATTTAATAACTGTCTAAAAATGCCATTGTTTTTGTGCTTAGGAGTTTTTAATACCTAAAATTGGTTCTAAACAGTTTACAATGGGGGGAAAAAACCCAAGAGCCTGAATATACTAAAATTTTTATAATTAAGAGTTCAAATAAACTGTTCTTAAAAGAGTAACTTAACAGATAAGAGCTTGAAAAGAACTAAATAAGTCATTGTTAATACTTTTAGTATTCCTGATAGATTCAATTCAAAATACAAACCAAGAAATTTTACTATATATATATATATATGCAGAAGGTTCAAAAGTTAGTATACATAACAGACAAGGAAGTTCAATAATCTGCTAAAATAACTAAAATATACTTAGTACTTTAATCATATTAAGTATAAAGGAAACAAAGTAACAGTTATAAGGCTGATTAGTCTTTCAAAGAAACAATATTAATATTGTATACAAAGCAGTCTGACTCAGAGACATAGAAAACAAACTTATAGTTACCAAAGGAAAGCAGGGGAGGGACAAATTAGGACCTACTGTAGCCCAGGGAACTACACTCAATATTTTATAATAAGGGAATATAACCTAAAATAAGGGAAATAACCTGAAAAATAATATATATATATATATAGTACATATATATATGTGTGCATAAATACTGAATAACTTTGCTGTATTCTTGAAACTAATACAACATTGTAAATCAACCATACTGCAATTAAAACTTCTTTAAAAATTAAAAATAAAATAGTCTGAATGGTATTTCCGTCATATGTAGGAACTGGCTGAATATGCTATATGCTTATTTAAATGTATCCTGCAGGTGTAAAAACAAAGGAAGATATCCCTGTGACCTCACATGCAGTGATTTCCTAGATACATTAAGTAACACAGGAAGATGAAAAAGAAAATATATATATATACACAGACAGATATGTGCATATATACACATATGTATACTACCTTTCATATAATAACAAAGGAGAAAAAACACATACTCTTACTTCTGAAAAACAAAAACAAAAAACATAGGAAGGATAAACTGGAATCCACTGAAAGTGATTACATACTTGGGCCCACCACTTACTAGTTGGAGAAGGCAATGCCACCCCACTCCAGTAGTCTTGCCTGGAAAATCCCATGGATGGAGGAGCCTGGTAGGCTGCAGTCCATGCGGTCGCTAACAGTTGGACACAACTGAGCAACTTCACTTTCACTTTTTACTTTCATGCATTGGAGAAGGAAATGGCAAGCCATTCCAGTATTCTTGCCTGGAGAATCCCAGGGACAGGGGAGCCTGGTGGGCTGCTGTCTATGGGGTCGCACAGAGTCGGACACGACCGAAGCGACTTAGTAGTCATGTAAGTTAAAGTCTCCTCATCTGTAAAATGGGGATGATGTTACTATTTAACCTACAGAGATGTGAAGATTAAATGTATTAAACACAAAAAGCTTAGCATGCTTACTGGCAACCACACGAAAAAACTGGAAATGTACTAAATGTCATCAACTGATGAATGCATACAGAACACGTGGTGCTTTTATACAAGGAACAAACTACGGTCACATCTACATCGAGAGATAAAACTCAAAAACATTATGCTAAGAAAAGAAGCCACACACGAAAGACTACGCGTTGTATGCTTCCATTTATATGAAATGTCTGGAATAGGAAAATTTATAGAAAGCAGATTAGCAACTGCTTGAGACTAAGGGTAAGGACAGAGATTAACTGTAAGTGTGCATGAGAGATCTTTCTGGAGAACAAAAATGTTCTAGAAATGATATAAGGTGATAGTTGTAACACTTAGTAAAGTTACTTAAAAACAACTGAATCACACACTTGAAATGAGTCAATCTTATATGTAAAATAATACCAATAAAGCTGATTTAAAAAAATACTTAATATATTCAATAAATGAGTAATTATTAAGTCAAGTAATTTTTGTACTATGTAATTTCATTGGAAGGACTGATGCTGAAGCTGAAACTCCAATACTTTGGCCACCTCATGCGAAGAGTTGACTCATTGGAAAAGATCCTGATGCTGGGAGGGATTGTAGGCAGGAGGAGAAGGGGACAACAGAGAATGTGATGGCTGGATGGCATCACTGACTCGAAGGACATGAGTTTGGGTAAACTCTGGGAGTTGTTGATGGACAGGGAGGCCTGGCGTGCTGTGATTCATGGGGTCGCAAAGAGTTGGACACGACTGAGCGACTGAATTGAACTGAACTGAATTTGTATTATCAAACAACACAAAAGAATATATTTCCCAAGGATAAACAGATCATACAATAAGATCAGCAAAATATTTGAGAATTAATTAGAATATAACGACAACTTTCTAAAAATTTACAAGTTATAAAGTTACTTGGAAAATCTTCTGCCTATAACAGAAACAAAGAAAAAATATTCCCATAGAGACTTACAAAATCTTCTGTTTTAATGTAATGATTTTACTTACTTAATTTCAAACACACAGAGTATACTAGTTGTTACTGATGAATGCACCTTCAAAACACTATCTTCAAGCACCATCTACTTTAAAAAAATTTTTTTCTTTCTTTTAAAAACTTTACAGAGGTATAATGATAGTGAACTCTGGGAGTTGGTGATGGACAGGGAGGCCTGGCGTGCTGGATTTCATGGGGTCGCAAAGAGTCAGACATGACTGAGTGACTGAACTGAACTGAATGATACACAAAACTGTACATATTCAACATACACAATTTGATGAGTTTGGACATGTGCATACACTCAGGAATCCATCATCATAATCAAGGTAATAAAGATATCCATCACCTCTGAAAGTTTCCTTGTGCCCTCTCTTTTAAAAACAATTTTGGGTGTGTGTATGTGTATGTGTGTGTGTGTGTGTGTGTGTGTGTGCATGGAAAGAACACGATAAGAAATCTTAACATTTTATTACCAGGGTAGATTTCATCAAGATGCTATTCTAAACCAAAGTTCAGAAAGATGAGAAATTTTTCTCATTTTGTAAAAACCCTTCTTGTTTATTCATTTAAGTACAATTATATTAGAGACATGAAATGGCTAGAGGAAGCTCTTTTCGAAGTCTTCATCTCATATGAAAGCATATTCCTTCAAAAATGCTGGGAGCATTATACTGTTTTTAAAGCTTATTTTATCTGAATGTCAAAAACCCCACACATACATGAACACACATAGAGGATATGTCCTTCCTTAAAGTATGCTAAACTTAAATATTTTAAATGTATTAAATGGGAATGTGATTCTGAGATAAATAAACTTCAAATTAACCACATTCAAAGCATCTCATATTTTTATAGAAATCTAATTAATTTGGAAAAACCATTTACTTTGTATTTAGTATTATTTTGAATAAACAAATCTTCATTTGACGAGTTGGTGATGGACAGGGAGGTCTGGCGTGCTGCGGTTCATGGGGCCGCAAAGAGTCGGACACAACTGAGCGAGTGAACTGAACTGAATTAGAATACATTAGGAAAATATTCTGTGGACAAATTCACACTGATGAAATTAACTTCCGCAATTTTCACTGTATTAGAAACTTTCAATGGAATGTGTGTAGTATGAATGCTTCTTTTAATTTAAAATCTATATATATGGGAAAATAATATATATTCAATAAAAATATGTAGTATTATTAAAAAGAATCACTTTCTGAAAATTCCAGGGAAGGGGAAAACTTTTTTTTTTTTAATTAATTTTTTTATTTAATTTTAAAATCTTTAATTCTTACATGTGTTCCCAAACATGAACCCCCCCTCCCACCTCCCTCCCCATAACATCTCTGTGGGTCATCCCCATGCACCAGCCCCAAGCATGCTGTATCCTGCGTCAGACATAGACTGGCGATTCAATTCTTACATGATAGTATACATGATAGAATGCCATTCTCCCAAATCATCCCACCCTCTCCCTCTCCCTCTGAGTCCAAAAGTCCGTTATACACAGCTGTGTCTTTTTTCCTGTCTTGCATACAGGGTCGTCATTGCTATCTTTCTAAATTCCATATATATGTGTTAGTATACTGTACTGGTGTTTTTCTTTCTGGCTTACTTCACTCTGTATAATCGGCTCCAGTTTCATCCATCTCATCAGAACTGATTCAAATGAATTCTTTTTAACGGCTGAGTAATACTCCATTGTGTACATGTACCAAAGCTTTCTTATCCATTCATCTGCTGATGGACATCTAGGTTGTTTCCATGTCCTGGCTATTATAAACAGTGCTGCGATGAACATTGGGGTACATGTGTCTCTTTCAATTCTGGTTTCCTTGGTGTGTATGCCCAGCAGTGGGATTGCTGGGTCATAAGGTAGTTCTATTTGCAATTTTTTAAGGAATCTCCACACTATTATCCATAGTGGCTGTACTAGTTTGCATTCCCACCAACAGTGTATAATTTTATCCTTAGAATAAAAATGTCTGTGCAGGAAGATATCGTTGATATCAATACAAATAGATTCAGGAAGGATGAATCTATCATAATAGCTGGAGGAAGCACCCTGAGAAGTTCTGAAACTGAAACAAAAGATTTTTATGGTCTGGATTCACTAAAAGATTCTCAAGCAATAGAAAATTTCCACAAAAGGACAGATGCCAGCAATGGTTTAAATGGGGGAAAAACCAAGGTGAAATTTCTAAAGAATCTCAAAATTTAGTGAAATTTCATACGTAGCTTCAGATGGTAAAACACAAGAGTCGTTAGATACATTTCTATATAGTTAGCAACAGAAACCAACTAGAGCCACCATAAGCAAGGAATATAAACGTATATGAAAAAGGATATTTGTCGCACGATCCAAGAAATGATAGAAAAACTAAACCTTTAAAAACGGGCATGAACCAGGATCACTCTAGAGACCCAAGGGTGGAAGCTGATGCACCTTCTTTCTTTAGGATGCTCGATCAACCAGCCAGAGCCACAGTGGTAAGGTCATGAAATCCACCCGTAACTGCTGGGGCTCCACCCCTAGAAATCAGAGCTAGTCCTCAGAGAAGGGGGCACTGTTTCAAACTGAAATGCCAACACAAAAGGAGTATAATATTGTAAACAATTAAAAAAGGACACGCTCTATTGTCTACACTATTAAAAAGTACTTTGTCAATATTACCCTAATCAAAAATCTGGGCTAGGAGGCAGATTGATTATAGTATAGTATATAATAAATAAGCCTCACCCAAACAAGAGTCACTTGTTTCAAATACCATCTATAGTTATGATTCCCAAATTCATTGTTCCTAGTCTCAATCTTTCCTTGCAGTGTTCAGACACATACCATGAACTATCAAATTGGTATTTTAAGTGGTTTATCTCAAAGTTGCCTTCACGTGTCCACAAAATCCTTATTTCTAACCTAGTCTTTTTCATACTATCCTCACTGCTCAAACAAAAACCCAGGAGTCTATCCTAGATTTCTCACTTTCTGCCACCTCCATATTGAATCCAAGCTTTGTTGATCTTCACTCCAAAATATGTTTCAAATCTCCCTACTTCTATTTCTGCTGCTACTACTGCAGTTCAAGCAGCCATGATCTGCCCTTTGGGTCATAGTAACAGTCTCCCACCAATCCGCCTTATGCTTAAAAGAATAAAAAATCAAATATCCCTCTGTATGGTTAAGCTAATGAATATATGGCTAAGATCCTTTGTTTCACCATGCTTTTGGTTTTTAGGGTTACATGTTTTTAATTGAATTCTGCTTTAAAATTATGTAAAACAAGGCTTGCCAGAGAAGTCTAGTTTCCATCCCTATCTCCTCTGCCCCATTCCCTCCATTCATTCCTCCCTTCTTCTCAGGTAACTATTTGTTAAAGTTCTTGTTTTTCCTTCCATTATTTTAAAATGCAAGCAAATACAAACAGATTCTCCCTTTCTTCCATTAAAAGTAGTACACTACACACATTTTTCTGGACTTTGCTTTTTCCCCTCACTTAATACATGCTGCATATCTTTCAAGAGCAGTGTAAATATTTAGCATTCATATATCGCAAACACACATATACTTTTCCTAGGAAATAACTATTTGGTAAATTATTGTGCTTCGCCTGTTTTACTAGTAATCATATCATCATCAGTGCTGACATCAGCTCAAGGCTGACATTCACTAGTATACCAGTACAGCTTTGGTTTCCTCATTTGGAAACTTCCTTGAGGCTAGTTGGAGCCAGCAAGTAGATACCATAAGTTCCACCTTCTGGACACAATAGGGACTCTAGAGGATTGACTTAAGGCCTCTTATCTGGGTCCCTCAGGAGCCCTGGGCTGCCCTAGCCCCCACTAGCAGTGTTCCAGGCCCTATCCTGACATGTCTCCACAGACACCAGAGGAGGAGGGCACTGGCCCTCCAGCAAACAAATGCTCAACGTTCATCTGGTCTACTCGAGCTCCAGGTACCTGCTGTCTGTCTACCTTCCAACATGTAGCTCCTTGTAGTAATCGCAGTCCCTATAGAACCGACTCTGAAAGATTTAAAGACGGTGGAGGAGTAGATGGTAATGGAAGTCACTGCAGGCATCGTGTTGCTGTTGCAACACAAGCATTCCTGTAACGGGACAGAGACCAGGGTAGGCTGGCAATATGAGGCTGGTGAGATGCCCAGGACAGGGAAGTCCTGTCTAATATTCTGAGTTTAACAGACTCATTGAAGATCTAGCCAACACTGGCATAATAATATAAATTTCATTACTAAAAATGAAAGTTAATCCTTATTATCATTTGTCCAGTGATTGACGCTTGCTCCTTGGAAGAAATGCTATGGCCAACCTAGACAGCATATTAAAAAGCAGAGACATTACTTTGCCAACAAAGGTCCATCTAGTCAAAGCTATGGGTTTTCCAGTAGCCATGTGTGGAAGTGAGAGTAGGACTATAAAGAAATCTTAGCACTGAAGAATTGATACTTTTGAACTGTGGTGTTGGAGAACACTCTTGAGAGTCCCTTGGACTGCAAGGAGATCCAACCAGTCCATCGTAAAGGAAATCAGTCCTGACTATTCATTGGAAGGACTGATGTTGAAGCTGAAATGCCAATACTTTGGCCACCTGATGCGAAGAACTGACTCACTGGAAAAGATCTGGATGCTGGGAAAGATTGAGGGCAGGAGGAGAAGGGGAAGACAGAGGATGAGATGGTTGGATAGCATCTCTGACTCAATGGACATGAGTTTGAGTAAACTCTGGGAGCTGGTGATGGACAGGGAGTCCTGGTGTGCTGCAGTCCATGGGGTCGCAAAGGGTTGGACACGACTGAGAGACTGAATGAACTGAAGAGAAAGTTTCCAGTTATTAAGACTCAAGCCTACTAATGGCTACAAACTTAATGGGAAAAGAACTGGAAGAGCTTCAGATAGCTTCCACTATCAAATAATGGCTAAGAAAAGCATATCATTTAGCTGGTAAGAGCAGCAAACAGAAGATCATAGCAACAATTTCTAAAAGTTATTCTTAAAAACAATTAAATGAGTATAAAATTACTAGAATTATGATAGTTTTTCCGACAATTTATATTGCTTCAGTAATTAGATTTATAATAGATAAACTTTAATTTAGGTATAGAATAAGGGATTATACAAATTTTACTTACTCTCGATTTATATATTAGTTAATATTGTATCAGTTGTTAAATATTTTTAATATCACCACTTCTGAGTCACTACAACGCTCTCACTATAAGGCAGTTCATAATGAACCTCACCTTGAATTGTTTTTAGCACAATACAAAACATGAGCAGGCACAAATCACATCAGATGTCTTATTAAAAACATAAACACAGAATTAAAAAAACCTCCTCTGAACAGTACGATTCAAGTCAGTATCCTGAACAAACAGAGAATGTCAAAGAACATGGTAGAAAAGAAGTCAGATTTTAGGGATTATTAAGAGCAGCCTATCCATAAGGAAAAATAATAAACAGACTAAATGTCAGTAACTGGAAATTACTAAATAAGTATGGTACACCCATGTAATAATATATGCACAGCTAGCACAATTTATCTGCTTGGTGTTGTAGGAGTGTATGAAGAAATGCTATCTTTTTTAATGGAACAAAAGCAGATTACTACACTTCATGCAAAGTAGAAGCCATTTCGATTTAAAAAACATATGCAAAGAGAAATATCTGTAAAAGTCTATTTGAGAATATAAGCAATGGTTCTCTGATAGTGGGAATATGAATGATTATTCTATTTGTTCACCCGTAATTTCTGATTTTTCAATTTTCAACATATTACATATACAATAAAAAGAGCAATAAAGAACTTATTTATTAATAGGTATAAAATGATGAAAAAGACAGAGGTATTTCAGTGGAGATGGTCAGGACATCAGATCTGAGGACAGCTGACTGTATTTGAATTCTGGCTCCCTAACACAGTTGGTGTACAACTTCAGACTATTCTCCTCTACAAAATATGGACACTAAAGGCATCTGTCTCTCAGGGTTATTGCAGAAATTAAAAGAGATAATTTATGTAAGGTGTTCAGAATAGTGTTTTCTACATAATCATTCAATGTAGTCAAGCTAGTGGAATTTATGGAACTCTAATTAACCTTTTGTTAACAAAGTAAAAGCACAGATTTTCAGATTTCAAAAACATTTTAATCTATCATATTAAAAAAGCTGTTCACTATGAAATTTAAAAAGATTTAGTTTAGAAATATTTCCTTCATAGATCACTGATGCTTAATTAAATTTATACTTAAAGCAGCATTTCCAAGGTTACCAGTGACCAAAATCCCATAGTATGTTTTTTTCTTAACTGCTATGACAAAGCATAATGTCTTGGTTTAAATTGTAAAACTTTAATTTTTAAAAAACTTTAATGTAAAAGTGTAAAAATTTAATTTAAATTGTAAAAGAAAAGAATTTTCTTCATAACTATCTAGGCCGTAAATAACTACCATACTAATTCTCAAAATCCATATAAATTACCTTAGTTTTTGTTGATGAAATTACTGAACACCTCAGAGACTTAAATACAACCAAATTTTCTAAGAAAATCTTTATCCGTATGAATAGGTATCAAGCAAAAGGAAAGGGATATGCCAAAACATCAAAACACCTCTCAGCTTCTCAATGTAATTTTTGACTCATACATTAGAGACTTCAATGTAGTGTAATATTTTCTCAAAGGCAGCAAGTTTCCAAAGGATGGAGAGATTTTTCATCATTTTAAAGTAAAACAGAACCTCATATCATTTCACCAAAAACTGATAATTAAGTTGATACTTCCCTCTTTGAAACAGCTCAGTAATTATTCACCATGAATGGAGCTGGAGGAGTAACTACCTGTCACAATGTATGATTTGTGTAGTTAGAGGTCTAACTCAACTTCCACAGTCTACCCCAATGCCCAATAAAGCCTGCATTCGCTCGGGTCTCTTTTCCCTTTCCTTCTGAAATTTAGACCATGATTATTATCTGCTCAAATGAGGGGCAGACATGTCCTTCTGACATTATCACATAAACATGTGGCTCATGCTGTTGCTGTCATAACTGCCTTATTTTTTTTTCTCTCTTCATTCATTCATATTCTCTGTTGTGCTATAGCAGAAGTTTCTGTTACAGTTTCTGCTTTCAAAGAAAGGACTGTGAACAAGTTTAGAAACACGTAGATACATTTAGTGTAAATGTCTAGTCAAGTCTGTACTACACACAATGTACAGAATGAGACACATGGAAGAGCAAGCTGGGAACACAGTATAGGGAAGTTAATCCATCGCTAATTATCATCTTCATGAGAAAGCTTTTAAATAAGACAACACAACACTGATACATTCCTCGGTTCCACTATGCATTTATAACTATTTGCATTCTTTCTCGGTGATGGATTTTTAACTGAGCATTACAGAGTCAGAATCACCTCTAAAAAATGAAAGAAGGATATATGAGGAATTATCATCACAAATACCATAAATAAACAATTATGATTTCATGTTTTAAGGCTCTGATTAGGTTTTCCTTTTCACCTTTTCCCTGTTTAACTTCTTCTTGTTTTAGAAAGACAAGCAGTAATTCAGAAACTTCTAACCGTAAATACTCTTCCAGTGGTCCACAAAGTGTAAATTAATTTAGAATAATTAACTCTGGGATGTAGACACACCCTAAGAAAATTACTTAATGGTCTAATCAGATTACGTTAGGCATGAAGGGATAGGAGGAAAGGGGTATTTATTTATTTATTTATTGTGTGTGTTACAGCTCTATTTTATTTAGGAGATAGCAGGAGAATACATCCTCGAAGCGTGAGGGCATGCCAACCCAAAGACATGAAGAGAAGAGAGTGGGGAAGAGAGAGAGAGAGAGAGAGAGAGAGAGAGAGAGAGAGAGAGAGAGAGAGAGAGAGAGAGGGAGGGAGGGAGGGAGGGAGGGAGGGAGGGAGGGAGGGAGCGCACACATGCATGTGGGATAGGAAGAGAGAGAGAGAGCACGCTTTGGCTCTTCCTTTTATATGTTTTTGCCTCCACCTGGGCCTGCCCTATGCAAACTGGGTTTAGCCAGGAGTGCTGTTTCTTCTTCCTGAAGTCTTCACTCTGGTCCTCGGACCTTCCTTTGACCTTCCTTGTATTTTAGCCACCGCCATTTTGGAGTCCT
The DNA here is from genome assembly GCF_032405125.1 of Capricornis sumatraensis. Taxonomy (NCBI): domain Eukaryota; kingdom Metazoa; phylum Chordata; class Mammalia; order Artiodactyla; family Bovidae; genus Capricornis; species Capricornis sumatraensis. Next base: position 80,505,609 of record NC_091082.1, read on the forward strand.
TTTCCCTATTCTACCTATCTAACATTCCCCCCTCAAGAGATGGGAGGCCCAATTTTTTGGGAATAGGGGCGTTGAGGTCTTTCTGGCTACTTCCTGCTGAACTGGGGCAGCGAGGGGTATTGGGCCTCCCCCTCTTGCTAGTCAGCGGTGTCCATCTTAGGGTGTGATATATTTCGTGGTCGGCTGGAGTTTTCTATCTTTGTGGAAAGAAAAAGATAGACAGATAGATAACATGTGGCACTGCATGTTATAGCTTGTTGACCCGGCTCTTCTTTTTCCATCCAAGACAAAGCTGCTCCCATCGGTGTACCAGATTTCCTCAGGATTGGTCAGAGGATCTTCTGATTTAAAAATAGAAGACTCAGTAACTTGTCTAAAGAAGTTCAGAGTTTAATGAAGGAAGATTTTTATCTTATCCAGCTGTTCTATTAACTGATATTTCTTGATTTCCTTTTACTCACTGTTTACTCCTTTTCCCCCAAGGAAAAAGGTACATTATACCTTCAATGGTTCTAAGGTGAAACCATTTATGTACATTTAAAAACATACAGAAGTATACTTTCTATGAACAGCTTATACATATATGTAAAATACGAAAACAAAGACTGGAAGCATATATACCAAACTTATTAAGGGTGACCCTGAGAAAGGGTGAAGGGGTCAAGAAAAGGGAACATTTAGCTTTCACATTAAATTTTTTAAAATTATAGTTGATGTACAATATTGTGTTAGTTTCAGGTGTACAGCAAGTGGTTCAGTTAAATAGATATATATTTTTTTCAGAATCTTTTCCATTACAGGTTATTACAAGATACTGAACATAGTTCCCTCTGCCATACAGTAAATTCATAATTCTATATTAAGAAAATAGCTTGTATCTGTTAATCCGAAACTCCTAATTTATCCTCCCCCAGATGCTCTTTTTTCCCTTTGAAAACCATAAGTTTCCAAAGTTTGGAAACAAACCATAAGTCTGTTTTCCATCTGTCAGTCTCCTTCTGTGGTGAACGTTGATTCATTTGTATTATTTTTTAGATTCTACATGATATCTGTCTGTCTTACTTCAGTTAGTATGATATTCTCTAGATTCAGTCATGTTGCTACAAATGGCAATATTTCATTCTTTATTATGGCTAAGTAATATATCATTATATAAATCTTCTTAAGCCAGCTGTTGCCAGGTACTTGGGTTGTTTCCATGTCTTGGCTTGTCTTGTAAACAGCGCTGCTACGAACACTGGAGTGCATGTATCTCTCTGAATTAGAGGTTTTGTCTTTCCCAGATATATGCCCACGAGTGGGACTGCTGGATGATATGCTATCTCTATCTTTAGTTTTTAAAGGAATCTCTGTACTGTTTTCCATTAATGGCTGTATCAATTTACATTCCCACCAACAGTATAGCAGGGTTCTCTTTTCTCCATACCCTCTCCAGCATTTATCATTTGTAGACTTTTTGATGCTAGCCATCCTGACAGGTTTGAGTTGATATCTCCCTGTGGTTTAGATTTGCATTTCTCTAATAATTAACAACTCTGAGCATCTTTTCATGTGCCTGTTGGCCATCTGTATGTCTTCTGTGGAGAGAAGTCTATTTAGGTCTTCTGTCCATTTTTTGATTAGATTGTTTTTCTGATATGAAGTTGTATGAGCTGTTTATGTATTTTGGAAATTAAGACCTTGCTGGTTGTATCACTTGAAAATATTCTCTCCCATTCAGGGAGAAAATAAAAGCAAATGAAACAACTGACAAAGGTTTAATCTCCAAAATATACAAGTGGCTCACACAGCACAATACCAGAAAAACAAACAACCCAATCAAAAAGTAGGCAGAAGATCTAAACAGACATTTCTCCAAAGAAGACATACAGATGGCTAATAAGCACATGAAAAGATGCTCAGTGTTGCTCATTAATAGAGAAATGCAAATCAAAATTACAATGAGGTGTCACTTCACACCATTCAGAATGGCCATCATCAAAAACATCTACTAACAGTAAACGCTGGAGCAGGTGTGGAGAAAAGGGAACCCTTTCACACAGCGGGTGGGAATGTAAATTGACACAGTCACTACAGAGAACAGTATGGAGATTCCTTAAAAAATCAGGAACAAAACTACCATATGACCCACAATCCCACTACTGGGCATATACTTCAAGGAAATCATAATCGAAAAGGACACACACACCCCAATGTTCACTGCAGCACAAAATTTACAAAAGCTACAATATGGAAGCAACCTCAGTTCAGTTCAGCTCAGTCGTGTTTGACTCTTTGTGACCCCACGAACTGCAGCACACCAGGTCTCCCTGTCCATCACCAACTCCCAGAGTTTACCCAAACTCATGTTCACTGAGTCGGTCATGCCATCCAACCATCTCAGCCTCTGTCGTCCCCTTCTCCTCCTGCCCCTAATGGCTCCCAGCATCAGGGTTGTTTCCAGTGAGTCAACTCTTTGCATGAGGTGGCCCAAGTATTGGAGTTTCAGCCTCAGCATCAGTCCTTCCAATGAACACCCAGGACTGATCTCCTTTAGAATGGACTGGTTGGACCTCCTTGCAATCCAGCAGACTCTCAAGAGTCTTCTCCAACGCCACAGTTCAAAAGCATCAATTCTTCGGTGCTCAGCTTCCTTCACAGTCCAACTCTCACATCCATACATGACCACAGCCTTGACTAGACGGACCTTTGTTGGCAAAGTAATGTCTCTGCTTTAGATGTCCATTAAGAGATGAATGGATAAAAAAGTTGTGATATATATATACATATACATACATACAAGGGAATATTATTCAGCCATAAAAAGAATGCATTTGACTCGGTTCTAACGAGGTGGATGAACCTAGAGCCTATTATACAGACTGAACTAAGTCAGAAAGGGAAAAACAAATATCATGTGTTAACACATACCTAGAATCTAGATAGATGGTACTGATGATACTATTTGCAGGGCAGCAAAGAGATGCCTATGTAAAGAACAGGTGTGGACACAGAGGGGCGATGATTTTAGAGAGTAGCATGGAAACATATATATTACTGTATGTAAAACAGATAGCAAGTGGGAATTTGCTGTGTGACACAGGGAACCCAAACCTGGTGCTCTGTGACAACCTAGAGGGGTAGGAAGGGGTGGGAGGTGGGACGGAGGTTCAGGAGGAAGAGGACATACACATGCCTATGGCTGATTCATGTTGATGTACGGCAGAAACCATCACAATATTGTACAGTAATTATCCTCCAATTAAAAATAGAATAAAATTTAAAACAAGAAAACATTCTCTCCCATTCAATAGCTTGTCTTTTTGTTCATTTCCTTTGCTTTGCAAAAGCTTTTAAGTTTGATTAGGTCTTTTATTTTTGTTTATGTTTCTGTTGCCTTGGGAGGCTGATCTAAGAAAATATTGATACAATTTATGTCAGAGAATGTTTTCCTTCTGTTCTCTTCTAGTTTTATGGTATGGTGTCTTATAGTTAAATCTTTAAACAATTTTGAGTTTATTTTTGTAAATGGTGAGCGAGTGGTCTAATTTCATTGATTCAGAGGTGGCTGTCCAGCTTTCCCAACACACTTGCTGAAGAGTCTGTCTTTTCTCCGTTGTATATTCTCGTCTCCTTTGTTGTAGACCGACTGACCTCAGGTGCGTGGGTTTATTTCTGGGCTGTTTGTTCCACTGATGTATCTATCTGTTTTGTGCCATAATCATGCTGTTTTGATTACTGTAGCTTTGCAGTCTTGTCTGAAGTCTGAGAGCATTATGCTTCCAGCTTTTTTTTTCCCCCTGAGGACTGTTTTGGCAATTCTGGGTATTTGTGATTCCATATGAATTTTAAGATTATTTCTTCAAGTTGTGTGAAAAATGTTATGGGTGTTTTGATAGGGATCACATTAAATCTGCAGATTGCTTTGGGTAATATGACCATTTTAACAATATTAATTCTCCAATCTAAAAGTATGGGGTATCTTTCCATTCCTTTGAATCACCTTCAGTTTCCTTTATTAATGTTTTATAATTTCCAGTATACATATACATCTTTCATATCCTTGGTTAAGTTTACTCCTAAGTATTTTTTGTGACATAATTTTAAACAGAATTGGTTTTTTCATTTTCTTTTTTTATTACCATTTTCCTTGGTAGTATAAAGAAATGTAACAGATTTCTATATACTAATCTTGTATCCTGTTACCTTGCTGAATCCATTACGTCTAATACTTTTTTAATGAAGCCTATAGCTAAGTGTAGTCACTCAGTTCAGTTCAGTTCAGTCACTCAGTCGTGTCCGACTCTTTGCGACCCCATGAATTGCAGCACACCAAGCCTCACTTTGCGACCCCGTGGACTGTAGCCCACCAGGCTCCTCTGTCCATGGGATGCTCCAGGCAAGAATCCCGGAGTGGGTTGCCATTTCCTTCTCCAGGGGATCTTCCCGACCCAGGGATCCAACCTGGGTCTTCCTCGTCACAGGCAGATGCTTTACCCTCTGAGCCACTAGGGAAGCCCTAAGGTTCTCTATATGGAATATCATATCAAGTGCACACAATGGTAGTTTTATCTCCTCCCTTCCATTCTGGATACCTTCTACTTCTTTTTCTTGTCTGACTGCTGTTAGGATTCCCGATATTATGTTGAACAGAAGTGGCTGAGAGTGGGCATCTTGACTTGTTCCTGAATTCAGCAGGAAGGCTTGTGGCTTTTTCACCACTGACTATTATTTGGCTATTGGGTTTGTTGTAAATGGTTTTCAACGTGTTGAGGTGTTCCCTCTAAACTGATTTTGATAAGTGATTTTATCATGAATAGATGTTGAATTTTATCAAATGCTTTTTGTACATCTATGGGGATCATATATATGGCTTTTGTCTTTTCTTTGGTTAATGTGGTATATCATACTGATTTCTCTGCATATGTTGAATCATCCCTGCAACCCTCGAATGAATCCAACTTGATCATGGTGTATGATTCTTTTTATGTATTGTTGGATTTGGTTTGTCAATATTTTGTTGAGACTTTTTGCATCTATATTTATCAAAGATAATGACCTATAACTTTCTTTTTTGTTTTGTCTGTCTGGTTTTGATATCAGGGTGATGGTGGCTTCACAGAATGAATTTGGAAATGTTCCCTTCTCTCCAGTCTTTTAGAATACTTTGAGAAGCATAGGTATAAGTTCTCATTTGTATGTTTCATAGAATTCTACAGTGAAGTCATCTGATCCTGGACTTTTGTTTGCAGGAAGTTTTTTTTTTTTTTTAATCACAGATTCTGTATCACTTTTAGTGATTGGTCTGTTGAAATTATGCTTCTTCTTGACTCAGTCTTGGTAGATTGTATGTTTCTAGAAACTTGTCCTTTTCTTCTAAGTTGTCTAGTTATTAATAGCTGGCATATAACTGCTCATATGACTTTTTGTATTTCTGTGGTATTGGTTGTTATTTTTTCCCTTTCATTTCTTATTTTTTTGGTCTGCTCTTTTTTCTTCTTGGTGAGCCTAGGTCGAGGCTTATTATTTTTATCTTTTAAAAAAGCCATCTCTTCCTTTTATTTATGTTTTCTACTGTTTCTTTAAACTTCTATTTTATTTCTTCTCTAATATTCTGTTATTTCTTTCCTTCTGCTGACATTGGGGTTTTGTGTTCTTATTTTTCTAATTCTTTTAGGTGGTACATCAGTGGTTTGAGATCTTTCTTCTTTCTTGAGGAAGGCTTACATCACTATGAACTTCCCTCTGAGAACTGCTATTGCTCTATCCCAACCTGTATTATCATTACTGCTTGCCTTGAGGTATCTTCTGAAGGCCATGCCTTGCTATTCATCAACTGACGCTGGGCTCCAAGGTTCAGCCAAGATCACATCCCAGGCCCTCGGGGCTGTCTTCACACAGCTAGATGGAGTCCACTCCCAGGGATAAACACACGAGTTTCAGTGCCTAGCCACTGCGCGTACTAGCAGCACCCACCTCCCTACCCACCACCCAGTGCAGGGTTCCAGACAGGAGGTACCATGAGGCGGCAGCACTAGTGTCTCTCCACCTTAATCAAGCTGAATTTTTAAAAGCAAGACGTATTCACATGTTAGTATATAAATTTTTTTAAAGTACAGCCATAAAAAACTTCTGGAAAAAATAACGCTAAAGTACAAATGCTTGTTGATTCTGGGCAGTATGAACATTAGTGAAGGACATTAACTTCTTTGTATTTATTGTTTTAGTTCCTACCAGTCCATCAGAAGGAAAGGTGTAGCTCTTTATTAGTTGACTAGTTTATTATTCTATCAGGGATGCCCAGTTTAATAGCAGCTGCCTTCTCACCGTTTCAAGAACTGTAAGTATCACAGTAGTAGAGATACCGTTATTACTGCTGAGATTGTTACAAAGACTTATGATATTAGATAGGGCTTCGTAAATCTCCTATCATATACTCTAAAGCAAAGGTCTACAGCCAAGATTTCTGCCGAACATTAAAAAAAAACCCACCACCTAAGATATGACACTTCACGCTCCCTGCAGAGAACCTTATGCTCTTGCTGTGGTTTGCTTAATACAAACGTGTCTGGAGGTGACAGGAGCCTAGTTCTAGATTCCTGTCTGCTAGATAATTGAAATATTTCACATAGGAGCCAATTCCTAAAATCTCTCCCCTTACCTAAGTGAGTTTTCACAATAGTCTGTCATGACTATTGTTTCACAGTATCTCAAAAAAAAAAAAAAAAAAAAAAAAAAAACCAGCTCTGACCTTTTTGAAATAAGCCTAACAGGTAAAGTAACAAGTCACTAGTATTTCCTCAAACTTTCTGTACCAGGTTCCAAGGATACGAAGTCTGCATACAAGCAACTTGCAGAAAGGCTAAATACAGGAGGCATAATATGCTTCATATCTGAGTTTGAGGCCAAACCCCAGGTATTTCCCACTTGTAGGGTTCTTTATTTGCCTATGAGTCCAAAGTCTTCATGAAATGTTCTTGGAACAATGAGATAGCAATCTCAGAAGATAAAAGTTCCTTCATTCTTGTATAGGTAGGAGAGTAGCTGATACAGTACATTATGGTGGTCAAGCCAATGTCCTCTGAACCAGCTGAGCCTGGATTTGGGCTCCAGCTCTTACAGTCATGGAAAACTGGGCATATTAATGTACCTCTGTAGATGCTGTTTTATTTTCAGAATTGATGAATTAAATATATAAAAAGTAATAAAACCAAAAGATTTCTGTGAAGATAAATTCTATACAAAGACTTCAGCAGTGCCTAAAAGAAGAATTGATGCTTTTGAACTGTGGTGTTGGAGAAAACTCTTTGAGAGTCCCTTGGACTGCAAAGGGATCCAACCAGTCCATTCTGAAGGAGATCAGCCCTGAGATTTCTTTGGAAGGAATGATGCTAAAGCTGAAACTCCAGTACTTTGGCCACCTCATGCGAAGAGTTGACTCATTGGAAAAGACTCTGATGCTGGGAGGGACTGGGGGCAGGAGGAGAAGGGGATGAAAGAGGATGAGATGGCTTGATGGCATCACTGACTCGATGGACATGAGTCTGAGTGAACTCCAGGAGTTGGTGATGGACAGGGAGGCCTGGCATGCTGTGTTTCATGGGGTCGCAAAGAGCTGGACACGACTAAGCGACTGAACTGAACTGAACTGAAAAGAAAATAAACATATATTCCACTGTAGCCACATTAATAAATATTCCTCTGGCTTGAGGGCTCCTTCATGACATGCCCTTCCCACTATGCTGTCCTCCAAATTTCCACTAATACTCTAAAACAAGTGAGGGTTTTTTCTCCTGGGCTCCAGAGTTGACAGCCATGTTGGGCTTAGTCTTCAGAAGTAGCTTCAAATTTTCCATTTCCTTAAAGAGATTACCTCACAAACAGACTTGCCTCTCTGATTAGGGTTGGTTTCCCAGGAGATGTACCTTGTTGGTAAGCTTAAACTCAGGGAAAATACAGATGTTCTAGTCAGTTTAAACCACCCACTACTGCTCTTAGAAATAACATTATTGTCAATCCATTTGTGACTGTATGTAATGCTCCCTAAATGCAGGTGAGATTGAGTTCCTATAGGCATTGCTAACGCCTGTAAACCTGTAAATTAAACTTGTAAATTAAAGTGTCAGGTCCCAATTTAATCTTGTCAGATTGCCATTAGCATTATTCCTCCACTTTCCAGATATGCCTCAGCCTCTCAATGGACAGAGCCTGCATTCAATTTATAATTATCTCTTATTAACTCATGTGACTGAGTAGTTCTTTTAAAAGACACCGACCTATTCTCTGGTTACAAACGCCTAGAGCCTCAGTTTTGCAGCTAATGAACTGTACGATCTTAGTAAAGTTGCACGTGTCTGGGTGTCAGTTTTGTAATCAATCTATTAAGGGTATCTTTAATGTCTATGTTTTAATTTCCATCATTCCACTACAAACAAGTATCTCAGACAAAAAATAAAACTATGAAGGATCCATATAGATCTAGATCCATTCAACACAGCAATCCTACCAACTTACTTGAAGATTGGAAGTGTAGAAAAACAGCTGTTTAGGACCACTGCATATGGTTGCGTAGTCTGTACACTGCAAAAAAGCACCTGGCTGAGGTGGGTTTGCTTAAGTACAACGTGACCTTGGTCTGCCATATCTTACACCTGGAGGAAGGAATGCCTTTTTCTTCTAACACAGGTGGTATCTGCTTCACTGAACTATATTCTCTTGGTGTACTGTCTGCTCAAAGGCAGTGCTGCTTTCTAATTCATCCACCCGGCAGGCCATACCTTTAACTAAGTTGCACAAAGACATCTCATCCCATAGGTGAGATGCGGTTTGCAAAAGTAGCGTAATAAAAGAATTCTTCACTACTGGTAACAATTGACCTCATCACATAAAAAAGATCTCCAAAACACGAAAATGTAGGAAAAGTCTTCAAGGTCAGTTTCTCCTCAAACTGGTCATATTTAGAGTACAGATACATATATACATACACACACCTACACAATAAAGAATTCTTCAGAGGATAAATTTTCATGAATAAAAACCTGAAGTCAAGGAAGATGTTTAACAAAAATGTAAATAAACCATGTAATATATATCACTTGTACCATGTTAAGATACTAAAAATGTTTTTGTCAAAAGCATGTGAAAAATACAAAATTTTTTTGTACTTACCTTCTTCACACAGAAATTGTGAAAATCAGTAGAACAATCTTTATAAAGAACTTAAAATGCACTTAAAGAAAATATAAACAAAAAATTTATTACTATTAAGTACTAAATTATCTTAAAAGTAACATTTAAATAAAGGGAATAAGAGTGCACTTCCCCGGTGGCTCAGCGATAAAAAATCTGCCTGCAATGCAGGAGACGCAGGTTTGATCCCTGGGTGGGGAAGATCCCCCACAGAAGGAAAACACAGCCCACTCTAGTATTCTTGCCCGGGAAATCCCATAGACAGAGGAGCCTGCTGGGCTACAGTCCATGGGGTCAGAAAAGAGTCAGACATGACTTAGCAACTGAACAACATTCTTAAGAAAACATCAAAGTCAACAGCACGGAGCTTGTGAAGCAGCCATAAGAAAGAGAGTGGCAAGTGTGTGTGTGTGTGGGTCTGTGTGTGTGTGTGTATGGGTCTGTGTGTGTGTGGGTCTGTGTGTGTGTGTGTGTGTGTGGGTCTGTGTGTCTGTGTATGGGTTACATGTACCCTAAGACATAAGTCATACTGGAAATTATTTTATTTTTAAATATCATTTAAAATTAGTTCACCAAAAAAAAATCATATGATTTTTAATATAGCTATGCCATAATATGTAAATATAGCTTGATAATCTCTATGGTAAATTAAGAACAAAAAGCTATAAGTAACAAAAAGACATTCTAACAATTTTATACTGCTTTTTCTTTATATAAAATCTAATAAGGTGTCTCATATAAAAACGGTAAGTACTAAATAGCATGAATAGAATTTCAACGGTTGTGCTATCTTACCAACTTAAACAAGATATCACAACCTACTATTTAACTCTTAAACCTTTTTAAATTAAGAGGATTATCAGAAAATCTTAAGTTTAAGAACATAGTAAAATAAAACTGTGAACAAAGGAAATCTGATAAATTATTTTAATGTTCATTTTTTCCAAAAAAATTTCTTAGAGATATTATCCCCTTTTGTATTCCAAAAAATGGAAGATGAACATGGCCACCTAGAGGAGAAAACACGATCAACAAATACAGGCTGTCATATTTTCTTACTCTTTCTGCAGTATCTGTATTTCAGATTTATAATATGCACAAACTTCCCTAAAGGACCCCACTGAAGAGATTAATTATAAACAAAAAAGACAGGGAGGACTCTGAAGCAGCAGTGATAACCCATCAGAAGCTAAAGCATCATTCGTTCTGTAGTGAGCTTGACAAACGTAGTCTTTCTAACTTACTGTGTGACCTAGGTTAGGTTAAACGTTACTTATTTGACCTAAAATCTCCTCTCACTTCTGTAAAATGGAAATAATCTTATCACAATGTGTTGCAATGAAGACTAAATGTGACAAGGGGTACAGAAACTAACAGTGTCAGGCACACAGGAGGAGCTCAGTGAATGGAGGTTCTCCCTGCCTGGTCAGAAAGTCCTCCTGCCCTGTCTCTCCTAATCCCTGCCCGGCCCTCTCTGACCCCCTCTACTCTTACAGATACTTCCAGTATTGGCTATTTCATAGCTTCTCTACTGGAATTATTCAGAGTTGAGAAATGGGGTAATGGTTCCTTACCAGCCCTGATGAGGTAACAGTTCAGTTCAGTTCAGTTCAGTTGCTCAGTCGTGTCCAACTCTTTGCGACCCCAAGAACTGCAGCACACCAGGCCTCCCTGTCCCATCACCATCTCCCGGAGTTCACTCAGACTCATGTCCATCGAGTCCGTGATGCCATCCAGCCATCGCATCCTCTGTCGTCCCCTTCTCCTCTGGCCCCCCAATCCCTCCCAGTATCAGAGTCTTTTCCAATGAGTCAACTCTTCGCATGAGGTGGCCAAAGTACTGGAGTTTCAGCTTTAGCATCATTCCTTCCAAAGAAATCCCAGGGTTGATCTCCTTCATAATGGACTGGTTGGATCTCCTTGCAGTCCAAGGGACTCTCAGGAGTCTTCTCCAACACCACAGTTCAAAAGCATCAATTCTTCGGCACTCAGCCTTCTTCACAGTCCAACTCTCACATCCATACATGACCATAGGCAAAACCATAGCCTTGACTAGACGGACCTTAGTTGGCAAAGTAATGTCTCTGCTTTTGAATATGCTATCTAGGTTGGTCATAACTTTTCTTCCAAGGAGTAACAGTATGTCATGTAAAAATGCACATTAAAAAATATCTTCCCTTCTACCTTGTAATTCCCTTTAGTCACCTCAACCCACAGCAGTCAAGTCTGATCTGCATAAACATGCAGAATAGTATGCAGATAAAGGGTCAGATCAGTAATGAGACGCATAACCTATTCAGCTGATCTCTTTACTTGTATCCCAGGAAAATGAATAAATCCTACAAGAGAACGGTACTCAGCGGTCCTCTTAGGTGACCGACCATGAAGTGAGCAGTATTTCTCCTGAGTCAGCTATGAAGAGGTACAACCAGCTGGCAGAGACCTAGATGGGTATCAGAAGCAACCCCCCCCCCCCATTATGAATACATACCAGAGGAAGGTTACTGTTCTGGGGTTGGACACAGAAGGTGAACCCCTTCAACTACCTCTTTTTCTTGATAAAGGAGGAAAAAGTAAAATGAAAATGCAGGTAGCAAATGAGCACTCTTCAACTTACTGTCTCCTAACCACCTTCAGTCTCACTTATGAGTCTACACTTCTCAAACGTACACTGAGACTTACTGATCAACTGCTAATGGACATAGGAGCTAGTCTGCGCTCTCATCCCCACTCTCTCTGCAGTGTGGCATCCAAAACTCTCCTTCTGTGGCTGACGAAATACAACGTTCTAGTGATTCTCCATTTTATCGGTTACTTACTCTTCTCTGTTTAAGTGACACCCTTAATTCTGTTAATGAAAGGAAATGACTTTCTTTTCTCTCCATACATTCTCCCTCATCAGTTTAATTACTTCCCTTGGCTTCTACTGGCTAAGTATATATGATCTGGCAAAGCTTCTCCCAAACTCATTCATGATTTTAAGATCCACAACCATTTCCAACTGCTTAAATATTGTGCCTTACCATATACATGAAACCACTCTTATCTCCCACCCCTCTCCCACCTTCCAAGTAAGAAACATCCCTCTCTGGATTTCTTATTTATATTAATGACCTCAGCATTTTCCTTGTCATACTTGCTGGAAACTAGGATCATTTTTGACACTTCTTCCTTCATTCTAAAGTTCCAACACATTTAGTTTCTAAATCCAGTAAACGGTGCCTCTATAAGATCTCTCCCATCCTCTTATATTCCTACTGCCATTATTATAATTCAGATTTTTACCATTTCCCACATAGATGATTCCAAAGGCCTCCTTAATTGGTGAGTTTTTCCTATAGTCTTCCTGTTGTAAACTACTCTTTTCAAAGCACATCCCTGGTTGTGGTCCCTTGGTGAAAAACTTTCAGTGAGTTCTTGCTGGCTAACCAATGAAATCCAGACTTCTCAGAAAGTCACTCCAGGATTTAGACATTATCTGTCTTTCCACTTTATTTTACACATATATAAACATATATATATATATATACACACACACACACCTATGTTAGAGTTAAGAAGAGCCTTTTCTCTGTTTCTGAAATAGTCCCTAGATTTCACTACTTTGTACTGTGGCGTTTATGAACTTCCTTCTAAGATACCTCTACTTATTCTTTTCACCAACTTTCTACCCATTTTTCAAAGCTGAGCCCTAACGCCATTTCCACAGAAGCTCTCTCACACTTCCCCAGTGGATAGTATTTCGCTCCCTTCCTTAAAACCTTTTAGCATTTTATATGTATTTCTGCATCTTTAGCCTGTGGGCATGTTCAGAATTTAACTATCACTTGAAATTGCTGTTCTCTAAAATCCAGAGCTCTGAAATGTCCCTTTCTAATCAAGTTTTCCTGTTCGTTTCCTTTCTTCACTGAATCTACTTTGGACTCATAGCAATCTCTGATTTTTCAATTAGCAATAATCTATGATACAAAAAACTATCTTCTTAGTTGATCGCTATCTTACGGTCATCTCTCCATCCTAAACCCCAGTGCCAGCATTTTAACAATAAGGATATCCATCTCCACCTGGATATTCCACAGACCCCTGAAATACAGCATGACTGAAACCAGACTATCTCCTCCCACAAACCTACTTCTCTATGCTTTCTAAACTCATTAAACAGTCTTTCCTTACACACAGCATGCAGTCATTCGCCAGGATATACTGAGAAGTCCCTCAATGTCTTCTTGAGAAGTCCCTCGAATTCTTTGTCCCTCAATCAACATTGCTAATAGGATCTCATGGCTGTTTATCGCATCTGTCCTTCTGTCTTGAGCAGTTCCTACCTCCAATTCATCTTCTGTTACAGTATTTAAGCACTAACCTAAAAGTGCCACACTAGCCAGTTTAAAAACTTTCTAGGGCTCCATATTTCCTGGAAGACAACATCCAAACTCCTGAGCATGGCATTCAGGCCCATTACTGCACCTTCTCCAAGCACAGATCCTAGATAAAGCCTCGGAAACACAGTGCCTTCTGCTTTCCTCCAATCACTGTTCTGTGTGACTGAACAGCCCCCCTCAAGTCTAGCTCACCCACCCCATGCAGCTCCCCCGTCCCCACCTCCCAAAGCCTCAGTCGCCTCCTCCTCTGTATTTCTGCACGACGCTATTCTTGTAATTAACAGACTTCTTACCACACAACGTGACACGTGTACTCACAGGTCCTCCTCCGCCAGTCTGGGGGCTCTTTAAAACAAGCTTGCTTTGATTAATCTTTTATATAATTTTTTATAAAATGCTTTTATTTACATCCACAGGATCTAGTATGGCACATAAAAAGCGTTCAACAAATGCTTATGAAATAAGTAAATCTCATTTCAGAATGCCTAAAATCAAGCTATCCTGGATGTTTTACCAAATGATTTAGGGTAGAAATGGTAGAAAGGTACGAGTCCTAAATACACAGGTGACGTTGAAATGAGAGGTGATTCCAGAGGGAAGGGCAGGAACGGAAGGGCCACTGTGGTTACGCTTCTCTCTCTTCCGCTTTCCCCAAACTGCTGAGCCATTGGAGAGTGACAGGACTAGTAGGAAGAAGCAATCAAACCAGCCCAGAAGCGTAGGGTGAGAAGGGATGAGTAGAGCAAAAAAGCCTAAACTGAAGCTGCAAAACAGAAAACGACTAGAGTCCCATATTACACACTCATAGCTTGCTTGTGGCTGCTCACTCTCATCACCATCACTGTTTCCTCAACCACAGCTATGACTACCATTTACTGATCACTTACCAATCAGGCATCAGACACTGTGCTAAGAACACCACACACGACATTTAAGGTCCATGACAACCCTATCAGCAAGTTATTATTCACACTGAGAGACAAGGAAACAAACCTACTAACTGTTAGCTACACTGCTCAAGGGTTCACAGCTTGGTGAGTCACAAGGTCAGAATATGCACAAGGATCAGGCTTTAAGATCCATTCTTTCTGTTCTACTATTCATGAGCCACGATTTATATAAGCTGGGGACTGGCTTTGTCATTTTTGCATTATTTAGTTATCACTATAAACAATATCTTATTTTCTCTAGTGTTAAGTAAGGTATTTTTGAGGGTAGAGTCCATGTCTAATATTTTTTATTTCTTCCCGAACATCTCATAATGAGCTTTCTATATTTATTTTCTTACTGTACCTATGTACTAGCAGAAATAAAAGGGAGGTATATATGCCAATCTTTAGTTAGCATTAAGCCAAATACAAAAGTAAATGATTTAGCTCTTTTGACAACTGTATGTGCCAGGGTAAGGCATCCATAGTAACAGGTCCCAAAACACAAGCCACAGCTATAAAATTAAGGTTAGTTTGCATCTGATTTGATAATAAAGGTGCTATTTAAAATACATTGCTCTTTTCTTCATATCTGGACATATATATAATAATTACTAGGAGTAGAGACACACTGTATCAAGTACATGAACAACTTACTTAAATGTGGAAGGAAAAATGCTGTAAGCAATAGCAAAGCTTTTGCCATTGCCTTCTCCATTTCTCTTTTAGAAAGATAAAAAAATGTGTGAGAGTGGACTTGTATCCTCTATGTAGGTTAAGTTCAAATGTCAGTGTCCTCAAGTGAGGCAAAAATCAGTTAGAGACAAAATAATCCTTGAAAACTCCTTAAATTCCCCTTAAAACCTAGTACAATACAGTACAGGCACTCCATAAATTTATCTCAGTTTTTCCTCTACATGGAACAGATCATCATTTCTTCTGCTACGTGCTGCATGAAGTGTCTGGCTCATGCTAGGGCCCATACTGAATGAAAACGCATTCATTTACACATGGCAATCATAGTCAATACTGTGAGATATCAGTTCCTATAACAGGTATTTAGGAAACGATTCCATCTGAGACAAGAGCATATTCCCATTTCCCATTTCATGATTGCTAGACATATGTTCATTGTGAAAGAACACTATTTCAATTATTGGTGTTTTGGTTTGGGATGTTTTGGTTTTGGCTTGAGCTCAAAGATTTGAATTTGAATAAACTGCAGTCCCAGAAATGCGACTAGACTATTCATGCTCTCATTTACTGTGCAGCCACAGATGCCCAGAGTTGTAGAAACAAATAACTAAATACTATAGCGTATCATCTAAAAAAATTAAATAATTAAACTATCTTACCTTCATCTATTGATGCTTCACTACTGTATCCATCATACTCTGCAGAAAGAGGACTATATTTCTGTCTCGTTTCCCAAGTATAGCTCTTTTGTCTAGAATCTGCCAGTGGTAGTCTGGAATTGTGTGTTCTGGATAAGGCCTCATGGTATTTACCCAGAGCTTCATCTTCACTTTCAGAGGATGAACCATGCTCATCTTTGTCCATGTAGGAATTATCTATTTGGAATGACAAGGAGAGCAGATCAAAATTTAATGCTATAACATAATGGCAAATTTGCTATAGTCATATATATGTTATATATTATATATGTGTCATATATATTCATATACACACAAATATATATACACACACACAATCTGAATTTTCCACTTTAGAAAAATATTTTTTCATCTAAGAAGCCCAAGTTTTGGATTTTTATGTTTTACTAGAATAAACTGACTTGCATATTTGAATTATATAAATAATGTTAGTCACAGGGATTTTCCAACCACGATACAGATAAACAGAATAATAGGGCTTGCCATCTTCCACAATTTTTTTTAAAGCATTAGTAGCACACCAAGAAGTTTAAGTATTGCTAATACATACGGATCTGACTGAAATTATTCATGTAACAAGAGACATTAGTGGTCATCATCTTAGCCAAAATTTTCATAGCTGATACTGCTTAGTGCTAGAAGCAGAACAAAGAGACAGACAGACATACACTACTGACTGAAATATAAATGATTCAACTTTCTAGATAGCAATCTGGCAAGACATATCAAAGTTTCCAATTTGTATAGTCTTTGATTCATTTATAAGAATTAACCAATTCCATTTCTAAGAATTCAGCCTAAAAAAATAATTAACAGATGGGCAGTGATATGTATTTAATGAACTGTGTTTAACAGCAAAAGAAAACAAAAATGCACGCTAAATGTCCAACGCTGGGCCTTGGTTAAGTAAATTATGATACATCTGTGCAATGATACACTATGCAATCATTAAAAACGAGGAGGTGAACTTAGAAGTGCTCACAGGGAAAGAATGCCTACCATATAATGTTAAGAGAAATAAAATAGAAGTTATCGTCTCATTTAAAAAAACAGAGTAACACACATACACACATCTACATGCAATGTATACACACATCCATGCAGTATAAGTTTACAGATACATACAAAAATATCTGGAAGCATATATATCAAACTTAACACATCATCTGTAAAAGACAGACTTCCTAGGGAAACTTTACTTACATATACTCAAATTTCAAATTACATTTCCAGAAGACAAACTGGTCAATTAATTTTATATTCTTTTAAAAAGCACTAGTTATTATTAATATCATTTACTTAAAAAGTAAAGATTTTGAAACTGCATCACGTTGAGATTTAGACAAGATGTAATCTTCTCAGAATTCTAAAACAACCCCAGAAGGATGAAAAGACCACAGCAGTCAGAAGTTATTAGTTCAGTCTAGACATTTCTCTCATTATACTCAGCTAAAATCATCTGCACTACAGGAATCAAAGTTTAAAATTCAAGTGGAGAGACAAAGAACGAGAATAAGATATGGGATATAAATTCAATATTTAGAGTTAGAAACATGGTAGCCTCAGGGTCACTAGTCCAAGTCCCACTTTTAATTCAGTAAAATAAAACTATCAAAGGGTAAAACCATAACCAATGTTATATTCTGCACTGACAACACTTAGTCACCAGCCACATGCAGTTATTTCAATTAAGTAGAAATAATAAAATTTAAAACTTAGTTCTCCAGTGCTACTAGCCACATTCCAAGTGCTCAAGAGCTGTGTGTGGACAGTGGTTACTGTATGGAGCCATAAAGATGTGCAGAACTCTTCCATCACTGCAGAAAGTTCTATTAGACAGGACTGCGATGACGGCAGATCTACTCTAGAACCTAGGCATTCTGACTCCCAGGTTTTAGCACTGCGTGGATTCTAAGGGAGCAGGAGAGCTCTGAGGAGGGTAGCAAGAAATTTACTACTATAAGATATTACCTGAAGTAGGCCCTGCATTCAGAAAGGGAAAAGGAAACCCGTCTTCCTCTTATTATATCTTATAAGCTCTGTCAGAACCTAGGACTCAGGTATTAATACTAGCAATATTACAGTTCAGCAATATGAAGGGACAATCCATATGGGTCAAATGATTTTCACAATGATGTTTAAATCATAATATGTTTCAGTTTGGAGGTGGTGGTTCAGTTGCTAAGTCGTGTCTGACTCTTGCAACCCCATGGACTGTAGCACACCAGGCTCCTCTGTCTACAGGATTTTCAGTTTAGTACTCATTAAAATCTAGAATATTGAGAGATATGTGATTCCTTTAGGTAGTAGCATGCTTCTTAATTAAAACAAATCAAAATTTTAAATTCTGCACTACTATCTGTGAAGTACTTATTAACAGCATCCATTCTGTTATTTTATGAATAAGATAATATGTAAACTATTTTACTTAATTTTATTTCTTTTGATTTTTATTACTTCAGGTAATAAGGCTACCAAAATTAAATAAAGGCTACTGAAAAAAAAAAAAAAAAAAAACACTGAATCTGACATTTCAAACAACTGCTAGGAGGATAAACTTCAAAACACATATATTTCCAAAATTTTACATTCCTTTTTAATTGGCTCATCCATCTTGGATCAGCCTCTATTATATCATTTAAAAATCACTCAGACAACTGATAAACAGCAGCTTCCCATCACACAGAAAGTCTTGCAGCAGAAATGAAATGGCCTTCTGCATTTCTAGTGCTACTCAGTTTTTTGTTATTTTATGAGAATGTAAACATACACAAAAATTCCATATGTATCTTTTATAAATAAAAGCCAGTGTACTTCTGGTGTTGTGATCAGATCAACGGTAAACGAGAATGACTAAGGGATAACCATGGCTCAGACAGTAAATAATCTGCCTGCAATGTGGGAGACCTAGTTTTGATCCCTGATTGGGAAGATCCCCTGGAGAAGGGAACAGATACCCACTCCAGTAATTCTGGCCTGGAGAATCCTATGGACAGAGGAGCCTGGCGGGCTACAGTCCATGGGGTCACAGAGTTGGACATGACTGAGCCACTTTCACTTCACTTCAAGGGATAACCAGGAGTGGTAACTGACAGTATGAAGAAAACCAAGCAATTGTCAGCTAATTGTTTTGAAAACTGTCACAAATATTGTGGATGAAAATTGTGACTGCTTAGTTGGAATTTTAATTGTACATAGAGAACTCATGAATAAAAAGATTGTTCATGTATATGCTTTGAAAACCCAGAAGTCACATAAAACTCTCAATGTATGGCTAAATGAAAAGACATATTCTGAGGCATGTATTTCAATAAAATAAAAATCCATTGCTTTCAAGGAAAACATAAAACATTTGGTAGATTCTTACCAGGAAAGATGTGAAGAGCAACAATGTATAAACCGTTAAGGGTAGGTTACAAAAACACAAAATTTTAAAATTCAACTATAGCACAGCAAATAAACTCCAATTAAAGTATGCAGAGTACTTAAGAAAACCATGGAGTTCTGGGTTGTACAATAAATGGGCATTAAGTAAAATGAAGGTCCTTAAAATTGTCCAAATAATGCAGGGACCAGGGACAATACTTAAATCAGAGGAATACAAACAACATGCTTTTGAAAGGACTGTAAGAAAAAACTGCATGACTTTAAAAATGTCTCCCAGTAAGAGGACTCAAGAAAGCCTTAGTAATACAGATGTACAGAGAACAATTAAAGAAGTTCGATGATGTTTTTCCTAATGTGAAAAAATTAAGAGAAAATCTTATCACTCAAACTCACATTAGGAGACCTCACCTTTTTCTGATATTATCTTAAAATATTTTTCATCTTTACTCTTTGCTGTTTCTTTTTTGGCAGAAATGGCTTCATTTTTCTTTGTTTTTATATCTGCTTTCCCTTCGTAGTATTTTGTTGGATTCATTTGTTCTTTGATTTTTCCTTGACACTGCTCTTTAGAATTAGTTGATGCTGCTGGATATAAGTCTTCCTTCTTAATGGATTTCTGCATCATATGTCTACTGCTTTCCAAAATATCTTTTGGAGAACTTTCATTTCCTAAATAGTTATTCCCTTTGTGGCCTTTACTTTTAATATGCGTTTCAGCTTTCTTTAAGTAATTTTCTTTCATTTCTTGGTATCTTACCTCCTTTAAGTCAGGTTTACCGTCACTGGAAATTTCTAATCCATTTTTTCGACACCTGTCAGTACTTTCAAGTTCTTGCCAAGCAGATCCAGCACTTGCATCCTGCCTGCTGACTGATACCTTACCATCACGCACATGGCCTTTCAAAGAATCGCCTTTTGTTTCCTGATACTGTGACGGCATCTGCTGCCTATTATTAATAAGTTTAACTCCTCCTCCTTCGTTCATTCCTCGGTCTTGCTTTTGTGAAACTGAAGTATTATAGCTGTTTCTCCGATTTGCTCGGTTCTCTAAATTGAATGGTGCTTTCTGACAATTAGTGTTTTGGGAGACTTCTGGTTTTGTGGTGCTTTCTTGTTTAGAAGTATCTGCAGCTTCTGGGGCTGCAGAGCTTTCCTCTTCTGGGCGAAAGCCATTTATCATGCTTGTTACCTGTTCAGCAACTGAGTCAGTGAACGCATAGCTGACTTCTCCTACAGCAGCAGTCAAATCTTCCACAGCATTACTGATCGTGTCCACCAGAGAGGACACTGAAGGCAGAGTCTGCTGAAAACTTTTGAAAAATGCCATTTTCTAATTCCTTGTTCGTAAAAGCTGCAATCATGGAATTTTCTCTTCTCAAAATATCAAGCCCTCTGGACTTTCAATGTAACATTTACTTAAATGGTGCTATTCATTAGTTCAATATCAGTATTTCACATTAGGCCTTTTAGTCTTTCCGTAATAGCTTATGTAACGGAAGAAATATGTTGACGTAAAAGACGCTTCAAAAAAAAAAAAAAATCAAACCACTTGATTTAAACGTAACGACATTTTTTCCCACTCCACAGCTGTCATGACAGCAGCAAGACAGTATTTTTCCCTCAAATACTATTGGGTTTTTATTCTATACCTGCAAGAAGAAGTATAAAAAGGATTTTTATTATGTACTTTTTAGTTAACTTATTAATAGTCTACGTATGGGAACTGCCCTATATTATTAACAAAGCACCAATACCAATTCAAAATAAAAAATGTATTAAGGATTCCCCCAATACATATATTCCCCCAAATATGTATTTGTTTATATATCTAAGCAATTTTGCAGAAATTAGAATAGGGAAGAGCAGAGAGAGAACATTTGCTGAGTGGCTATTACATGTTAAGAATTGTGATTTACAAATTTTTTTCTTATTTGATCTTATAATAACTCTAGGAGGTAACTATTATTATTCTTATTTAATAAGCGAGTAAAGAAACAGCCTCAGAAAAATTAATAAGGTCCCCCAATCTTTCCAATAGATCCTCAAGGTCAAAACTCTTTCTACAGTAAGAGTAAGAGGATATTTAACTTTTCACTTTCATTCACTCAAATGAGCTCTTGGGTTTTCCCGAGGCCATGGAACAGATTGAATGCAGGAGCAGATATGAGAATCCAGTTGTTTCCTTCTTCTGTGCCAGTCATTAGAGAGACTTGCAATGTAAAGCAATGTCACTCCTCTCATCAAACCTATTTTTTGGTTTTAGAAAATATACAGTTTTAAAAATTAATACATTTTAGATTAACAAGTAATAGACTTACTGTTGGGTTTTTAAAAATAAATTGAAAAAATATTTTAAATTTTTCTTAGCTTTTAACTTCTAACTTGGTATATATCATTGAGCTATAACTCACATAAACAAAAACTCTTTGGGGTCCTCAATAATTTTTAAGAGTGTAAAGGGATAAGACCAAAGAAAAACTAGAAATGCCAAAACAGAGAATTACTGGAGGCTACTAACAGAGGTTTCTTTAACCAGTTTATTCTACACAAATGATGAAAAAAAAAAAAAAAAACAGGTGAAGTATGAGAAACATTAATCAAACCAAACCACATAAAATACTACAGTTTCCTTAATGCAAAATCTGCATGATGTACTTCAACAATAAGATTTTTATAAACGATGAGGCTATCACTTTTTAAGTTATCAGATATAAGAGAAAAGCATCTCTTTAACACTTGTACATGGACAAGAAATGTAAGGCTTCTCTTGTATTTTTCCTTAAAATTCTAAATTAAAGTCTCACATTTACAATTTTCAACTTCTTTTTGCTATTATTTACATAAGCCAGTCTTTGGAAACAGCAAATAAAGAACTCTATAATAACTTTAAAAATATAAATTTTTCGTAAGAAAAAGGACAATATCACAGCCCTCATCTTTCCTATTATCTGGTAACACTAAGCAATATGTCTATGTTGCCAAGGAGGAAAGAGGAACACTAAGTTTCATAATCAGATTTTACATACTAAATTACTAGAGAAAACCACCTTCTCTAAACAACAAAATTATCCATTGCTGAGAATTCAACAGCAGATTAAAGAGTGAATACTCTCAAAAGCTTTCTAGGGACATGGGAAAAAAGCTCTCTAGAAAACTATTTGGACAATGGATTTAAGCACAGAAAGTAGTAAGATATGTCCTTCTTCTTAAAGTATATAAAAATGTCATTCTATGATGATATACAATTCATTTTTATGCAATATAGTAGCAATTCATGGGCAATAAAAAGATAGCTGAACATAATCTATGTAATTGATCTTTTACTCTCACAGAATAATGTCTAAAAGTTAGTTTACTGTATGTCAGAATCAAACTTTTTAATGTACATCGTATTTTTAAAATAAAGTAATAAACAGTAGATAGAAAGACTAAACAAGAGAAGCAGCAATATGATACTTACAAATTTTATCTTGTGAATTCTTCCTTGCGCTGTATCCTGAACCAAGATCTGGAAACCCGCCAACATTTTCAAAACAGAACTTCTTATTAATATAGAGAAAAAGGAGCAGCATCAAGATAATAAACACCCCAACAGCAGACAAAAATCCAACTGCCTCTGGAGATACTGGAGGGAAAAAAAGTCACAGCTGTAAGCATTTATTCTTCTTCAAGTTACAAATAAGAAGGAAACCCCTATACATTGTGTTAAGATTGCTGCCTTATTTGAATTTTATTTTAAAATTTTCATAGTTCACAACAGTTCAGTTGGTGAGAAAAATAAATTGCACAGTTTACTGAGTTGTTCAATTTATTCAAAAGTATATTAAAATTTATTGAAGAGTATATTAACAGTTTCCCTGTAAGTTATGTGGGAACAATCTTAAAAGAAATGGGTCTATAAAAGAGGCAGTTACCATATATTTAGTCCATTGACGAGTATTAAAAAAATTTTAAAACAAGATTTAGAAAAACTTATTTCCCAGGCACTTAAATTTATGAGAACGTATACTATTGCTGTTATCTCTAAAAGCTTCAATGGTTCTTTTTGTGTTAAACAACTGTGGACTTTTTAACTTGGCATTGAAAACTCCAGCCTCTTTTCAATACTTCTCTCCAATCAGATGATTCCATTTACCACATGCCGTGTTTTTGTCTGCCTCCTCCCCTTGCCAGGAGTGACCAAGTATCCTCTCTATACCAAATCCCACTCATTCATTCACCCAACAAATACTCTGCAGCAGCGGCCATACACCGAGCATATCACACATGCATTTCCTATCTTCCTTGAACAGGCTGGTGAAGGCAGTCACATCGCAGTGCAACCAAGGTTATGTAACCCAGTGCTGAAGGATCAAGCATGCTTTTCTGCAAGTTATGGCTCCTGTGATTATATTGTAAGAATCACCCAAAAAAGTGAAAGTGAACGTCGCTCAGTCGTGTCTGACTCTTTGCGAATCCCAGGGACTACACAGTCCATGAAATTCTCCAGGTCAGAATACTGGAGTGGGTAGCCGTTCTCTTCTCCAGGGAGCTTCCCAACCCAAGGATCAAACCCAGGTCTCCCGCATTGCAGGCGGATTCTTTACTGTCTGAGCCACCGGGGAAGCCCAAGAATTAGCCAAGTGAACACTATTTCATGCAGAAGAAACAGCATGTGACAACAAGAGTTTCTGTGCATTCCAGAAACTCCATGAATACATGAGAATCATGAACACAAGAGAATACATGAAATCATCCAGGGAGATTTGGTAGAGTGAGAACAGACAAAATCTTCTCCAACTTCTCCAATCCTTAGTCATCTCTTTCTTTTCAGCTCCTGCATTCTCTCTCTCTGTGGGACCAGTCATTTGGAATTAAACAGAACTAAACTTTTATAATCTCAGTGCCTGACTTAAGCATTAGTAGACAATGAATCCAAAGCCTCAAATACCACCCTACTCTTTTCTCCTCCACTGCTCAAGCAGCAACTAAAACGTCATCTCCTCCAAAATTCATTTTTTAATCTGAAGAATCATGACAATTAGCATCTAACTCATTTGTTAAAAATGAAGTGACCCACCAGTCAATGATGAGTGCTTTACTCTCCTAGCTCTTTAGCATTTGTGAAAGCTAGGCATCCCAGGTGCAGGACTGATATGACATTATGGTCTGTTCAAAGCTGGGTCACGAGTACTGCAGTCAAGGACCGAGCAGAGAGTGATACTGCAGAGGAGGCATGATGAGCGTGAGGCGGAAGGTGGCAGGAATGGTGAAGTGCTCTGAATAGCAGCCCGGTGCAGAGGAACAGATCCCGCTACCAGAACCAAGACGTTACGCCTAGACGTTAGCCCTTTCTGTCTCATTCTCAGGCTGGAGCATAGTCAGGAAAGAGAACATAGTTTAATAAAAGAATCTAAGGTATATGACATAAAACAGTGATACACATCAAGCCTGAAGGTTAAGGTAAAAAAAAAAAAAAAGGTAAAAAAATTATCATCAGCAGATCTAAAAGCTAGAAAGATCACAGCAGGACAGAATCTGGTACGAAGACACAAAATTCTCAGTGTGACCATATTCAGTATTACATTATAAACAGCACATATAGGAGCTCCCCTTTCAGCCCAGGCCCAAAGCACACTAAGAAATGTGATGCCGTAAGTGAACACACAGCATTAGCTCTAATAATAAGCAGCTTAAAATCTCCCATCCCGTATGGCTGAGTCCCTTCAGTGTTCACCTGAAACTATCACAACACTGTTAATTGGCTATACCCCAATACAAAATGCTTTTGGTGTTAAAAATAAATAAGTAAAATTAAAAAAAAATCTCCCATCTCTTAGAAGACTACATGAAGGAGGAAACATGACTCACCTAAGAAAGCCAGTTATTGCTAATAAAAACAATACAGCATTTATTATGTGCTATTCACTTTCAAGTACTTTATCATTTGTTAACTCTTTTAATCTTCACTCTCATTTACCCCCACTATAAATTGAGACATGGAGCTATTATACCATGTGCCCAGCTAGAAAGTAGAAGAATCAGGATTCAAGCCCTGTCTGGCTCCAGAGTCTCTGTTTTTAACTACTGCCCATACTTCTCTTGTGTTCCTTTTCTTCCCTTCCCGCCTTTCCTACACCTTACCTCAATCTTTATTTCTGTGTTCCTCTCTCATTTCCCTCCTCCCTTCCCATTTATAAATTTAACCCAGGGAGAAAGGTCAACTATAAACACGTACAATACAGCAAGCATGACAAGAGAAGTACTGAATATATTAAGTAGTGCTGCTGCTGCTGCCAAGTCACTTCAGTCGTGTCCATACTGGAACACAAAGAAGGAATACTACCCGGCAAAGTTACAAACACTTCAGAAAGGAGATAACACTTGGGTAGGGTATGAAAGATTAATAGAAGCTCTATTAAAGAGTAAAGGGCAGATGAAAGAGCGTGATCAAAGACCAGGAGCAGTGCGCATGGCGTCCCATCGGCACTACTGGGCCATAGTCCTGGCTGTCTTATCCACCTTTGGCTCCTCTAAGTACTTAGCACAATGCTACCAGCTGACACTATGCAAACATTTGTAAATGCATGAATGAATGTGTGTTCAAGAAAGATCAAAAGTATGCCAGAACAGTTACTGAAAATGAAAGCAAGGTTCAAACTGTCAAAGAACCCCAAACAGCATCCTAAAGACTTTGTACTTGTAGAACTATATTCCCTAAAACAATCAGAAAACATGGCCAACAGCAGGGAGTGGATGGCGGCAGAATATGAGGACTAAGCGGTAGCGGCGATGGCAGAGAAGAGGGGTGAGTTTGTTCAGAGGAAATTGGTAACAATCCAGTCAACTAATGGAGAGAATGAGGATAAAGAGAAGTAGAAGGTAATTCTAAAGTTTCTAGCTTGAGTGAATAGGTGAATGGTACTGTGCTGAGTTTAATCGCTCAGTTGTATCTGACTCTTTGCAACCCCACAGACTGTAGCCTGTCAGGCTCCTCTGTCTATGGGATTCTCCAGGCAAGAATACTGGAGTGGGTTGCCATGCCCTCTTCCAGGGGATCTTCCCAACCCAGCTCTCCCACACTGCATGCGGATTATTTACCATCTGAGACACTAGAGAAGCCCAAGAATACTGGAGTGGGTATCCTATCCCTTCTCCAGGGGATCTTCGCAACCCAGGAACCAAACCAGGCTCTCCTGCATTGCAGGTTGATTCTTTACCATCTGAGCTATCTGGGAAGCCTGGGTGAATGGTAACACCATTTAAAAAAATGAAAAAATACAAACGTAAAGGTTTAGAGCATGGGAGTCGAGAAATCAGTGGAACAAGAGAGGCAGGTAGGAAGTTTAGGTTTTGACATGTTACTTTAGCATGTCTGCAGACGACTGCAGAGTGAATGTCCAGTAAAGAGAGAAATATGATATGCTCTGATGAAGGTCAGGTTCATTAGAAAGAGTTGGGAGGTCTCCTTTTGCTCATCTGTTGCATGTAAAAGGCATCACTGACTAAATACAAACCTCACTGGCAAATGACAGGTACTATGCTTTAATGGAAAATCTCCTACTTCACAAATTTTCAGATCAATACAAACCATTTATTTGGACAAAATGAAAACAGAATCTTTCCTCACTCGAAAATGTAAAAAGGTGCCTTACACTTACCAGGCAAATATACTATATAACTCCCTTTTAAGGCACTGCTTGGCTAAACGCCCATTCTCTACATTCATGGAAAAACATTTTGTATTTAAAATTTTAAAACAGTAATATAATTATAGAAAAGAAATAACATTTTCTGACAGAAAATATTAAAAAGCTTCAGACTTTTACTTTTTCACCCTTATGTCAGGATTGAGATATTTAATTATTATTTGATAATCCCACTTGTCCATAAAACTGAGATGGAACAATACACTGAAATCACCCTGAAGATATGAATATGATACACCATCAAAAAAGTTAAATAAAATTACATGAACTCAAGCCTCACTAATACAAAACATATTTTTTAGTTTTTGATGGAATTTATTCCTAAATTCTTATACTATGAATCTGCTTAAAAAGCCACAGAAATATTTCTAACATTATGATTAATTTATCTATAGATAAATCTACTCTCTCCAAACATTCTAGGTCATTTGCTACAGGCAAGTAAATGCTATTTTAAATGTATATTACCTCTTAACAGAGAACTTTTGAAGTCTCTAACAGCACACAGTTAATTAGTTTAAGTTAATAAGTTAATATTATACATTTAAAGAACTAAATTTGCTGAATCAAATTTAATTAAACAATAACAACAAAGACCAAACAATAACAAAATTAATAATATCAAACATTTAAGGAGTGCTTAGTATTTGCAGGGGGCTGCTTTAGAAAATGCATTACAAACATTATCAAACTGAATCCGCACTACAACCTCATTTTTCAGGTATGGGAACTGAGGCTCAATAAGATTTCAGTGAGATGAAATCTTGATATAAATACAGGCACACTGATTCCTGCTCCCAAAATGTTAAACGCTAATCCTTACTGCTTTCTATTTGCCAGGCGCTATTATAATCTTTCATTTTAAATGTAATGCTCAAAACGATTTTGTGATAATAAACACTACATATTATCTTAGGCTTTAGATCAGAAAACTGAAGCTCGGAGAGTAGTAAGTTTGTCTAAAGTCACAAATCTAGGAAATGATAGAACCTGGATTTGAACCCAGATACTTTGACTCCAGAGTCCACGGTCTTAAAACACCAAGTAATACTACAGCTTCCTTAAATGCCAACCTGAAATACAAAAATAAGGGAAAGCCATATGATCAAATAACATAGCTTAGTACATATATTATGAAAAAACATTTCATGGATTAGCTTTGTATATATGTATATAGGAACTGATTTCAGCTTTCTCAAATATACAAATGATAAAACTGGAATCATGGTATTTTCTATTCAAGATACTTTTGAAAGCTAATAAGATAAAAATTTAAAAACAAAGTATTCTATAGAATAATAAGCCTGATAGGCATTAGTAATGCTCAATAAAAATATAAGGAAGGTGTCTGTGAGCTATATGACTCTCTATATGAAGTATCTAAAGACTATACTGCAAAGTCAAACAGGGAACAAGGAATAGTATCTCACCAGAAAATACGAAAAGTTCAGCTTGCCCAAGGTTAATAATTATTTATGCTATGTATATGGAACTGGCTTTGCAGTTATCTATACTATATATTTAGAAAAGAATATATATATATATATTTACAAAAGGTAAACTAAAAAAATACCACTTTCTGCCCAAAATACAAAGATGTACTGAAATATAAGGGAGATATTTATTAAACTAACACTTTCAATATAAATTTACTTATATAATAATATTCTTTTCTAATCTGTATCAAAATATTAATTTTTAGTTACAAAATAAATATTATAAAACTATTTTTCCCATCATATTTCAAATACATACAAAATAAACAAGTACTTATGATTCCTATACAGTAATTCTTTTAAAAATAAGAATAAAGAAAAACAACTTACAGTTTTCATCATAAGGTCTTTATTGCTGATTTGTGCTGCTGGGCAAGAAATACTAGTCCTCTAACAGCACTGTCATGGAGACTTAAATAATTCATTTAATAGATGCAATTCTATCTCCTGAACAAAATGTGAACTATATAAGAAGTTGACTTTCATTTTTAATAGAATATTGCTCCCTATTTAATAATCCCTGAATATTTTCCCAGATTTTAATCAGAAAAACCCCTCCATTGATTTTTCTCTGGTTTAGACATAAAACAGATCACCTATCAGAGATCCAAGACACAAGGTAGGAAGGTAAAAGATTAATTTGATGTTTTGCTTAAATTTCCTTCTGTAACATCTCTGTTACTCCCACAAATAAAAACTGCTGTGAAATTTTTATATTATAATATAAATGATGAAAAACTGAAAGAATGACATATAAATCAAAGAAAGGAATAATACATATCTATAATTCTAGATTTTATTAGAACATAATCACTAAGAAAACATTTACTCACACATGACATAGTTGGCTGCTGAGTAACTTAAAGGGACGACAGGGGGAAGGCACTGATGTAATAACATGGGACACTGACGATCTTAGAAACAAAACTCCCCTCTGGGAGACAGTCACCTGAGCAGGCTGATAAAACAGAGGCTACCCAACTTGTTTCAAATGGCAAACCATCAATAAATTAAATCTGTATTTCCTCTAAGTAACATGTAGTAAATTGGAATTTCGTTCAAATCCCAAAACAGCAGCAAAAAAATACTAATTTTTTTTTAAAACTGAAAAAAAGAATGCAAACACTTATGAAGTATGGAACACCTAATACATAATATATTTAAACTTTACACTTAAGGCTTGATAATAATGTACTTACTACACTTAATATATTTAAAGCAAATACTTGTTAATAATAAATCAAGCTCTATGTCTCAAAGAGATTTTTCTTCAAGGGCAGTCTTGACTGAGGCTTCAAAATTATAATTTCAGTGAAGCTGAGACCACGAAAAACTTTTTTCCTGGTAAGTCACCCAACAGCAAAGCACACACATTCTTTTAAACAACAAAGAAGAGTTTCCTGCTCCAAATTTGTTCTCTATTCAGTGTGAATGAATTCTTCCATAATTATCTGAATCTCAGATGGTATGGACAACAGATGAGGTCACTTTTCCCCCTTTTAGTTTTCAATGATTATTCGCCCTTCCTTTTCAGTAAGATCTTCACTGACAAGATTCTGAAACTTCAACACCACGCCACCTGCAGGAGAATCCTTCTAGTTAAAGCCAACCTCATGTCAAATAGTTTTAGATATGCTTTTTTCAGACTTTAATTCTAAAACATTGAATTCTGATAAATACAAACCAGTTTCTTTCGCATCTAAGAACTTCCTCCTATGTTTTAACATCATGTCAACTAGTTCTCTTTAAATTTGTTCACATTATTATATATTTTTTCCAACCTTATTGAGGCACAGTTGAGAACTGAAAACTGTAAGTATTTAAGGTACAACTATGAATATTCACCACAAACAAGCTAATTGATACTTCCATCACCTCAGTCATCATCTTTTGTGGGTATGTGTGGTAAGAACACATTATGACCTCTTGCCAGGGATACAACCCAGTATCAATAATTTCAGTCACATTGCTATTCGTTCAGTCTCCAGAACTGATTCATCTTGTATAAATGAAACTTTGTGTGGGAGCAGAATGAAGCAGGCAGCAGTTTCAGTATTGGTCCTTCGAGGCTGCAGATCCAACCTTCAAATCATTAAAGTAGGGACTAATTTCAGTCAAAAATGTTTTCAGAATAAGGAGTGGTTCTGGAAGTTAACCAAATCACCCATAACAACATCAGCATTAATCACATAGCTGAAGAAAGAATCTATCCGTCCAAAAGGGGAAAGATGAGCAATGGAATGATGAAACCAACAGGAATAAAAATTGGTGGTGCACCATGATGCATCCTTCAGTAGTGTCTATTTCAGTTGGAGATTTAGGGAGATACCACATAATTTAACTAGTAGGTAAACTTTTTTATATTTTAAATTAATAACAACAACAAAAAATAAAATTTTTGCAATTAAAAAAATAAAATTCAAAACAATGAAGCTTTAATACTTTTAGCAGATAGCTTTGTGTACCCATAGGGGATAAACGTTCTCTTTTCTGTCAGAGTAAATATATGAGCAGTACTAAATGCACCTTAATTTATTCAACAGATACTAAGCAATAGGAATTAAAGCCCGAATAAGACAGATGTGGCTCCTGAACCCAGAGACTTAACAACGTAAGCACTACAAGGCACCTGACCTTGACTTGGAAGATAGAGACTGCCTGGAGGAAATGACTCCTAGACTAAAATATGAGGACATGAAGATTCTAGAATAAGAAAGAAGAAGAGATGAAGCAAAGAGAAAAAAAAAGAGTATTTATGGTTTTTTAAAAGAAACTCACAGAAAAGAGAGAAATACATTTTATAGAACAGAATAAAAAGTATAAAGTGTCTAGAGATACAGCTGGATAGAGAGCAAGGTCAAAATCATGAAAGTCTCTGTAAAGATTGCTGAGGAATATGAATTTTACCCTGAAATCAATGGGGCCTCTAAGGGGCTTCCCAGGTGGTGCAGTTAGTAAAGAATCCACCTGCCAATGCAGGAAATACAAGAGATGTGGGTTCAATCCCTGGGTCAGGAAGATCCTCTGGAGAAGAAAAATGGCAACTCATTCCAGTATTCTTGCCTAGAAAATTCCATGGACAGAAGAGTCTGGCAGGCTTCAGTCCATGGGGTCGCGAAGAATCAGACATTATTGAGTACTGTGTGATAAGTTCACTCTGGTATAGAAATAAGGATGCGAGTGGGCTAGTAAAACACATTTCGTAATTTCAGCAATCCAAGCTAAAAAACCGTGATAAGCCGACATACTAGATGGCCCAGCTAACAGACTAGAAGAAAGAGGTACTTGTTGGAGCCTACCTTTTAGGCTGTCTCAAATATCTAAACTGGTAAATGCAGCAACACATATGTAAGATCCTGTATTAATTTTTAAAATACTTTTCCTGTAGCTGCTCCATTAATGCTCCTATTTCCAATGATAGGAACTTCCAACCCATGGCATGGTATCACAATCTTCTAGCAAAATATAAACTACTTAAGGATTCTGTGAACACATATACAAGCTGGCAAGCCATTCACATGCTCTGACAAGTGATCCTTCTCCTATGACGATCCCATTGATATTCAGGTAAATGAAATATAGTCTGTGGGTTAAAATGCCAAATGCTATTATTTTTTAAGGACAACCATCGCAGTGACACAAGAAAAGATTAGTACAGGTTATCAAAATGCCAAGTTTTAGTTATCTAGAAAAACATGTGACACTAGATAGTCATCTTTATGTCTCACTGAAGTATTTCAGGATGAGCTGTTGACTTCTTTCTGTTAAAGAATTACTAGTTATGTAGACCAAAAAAAAAACAGATACCATGTCTAGCATTCTTGGGAAAAGCTCAGTTTCCTCTAAAATGAAAATTTTAATTTAATCTACAAACTTACTACAAACTTTAATTTAACTACAAACTTATCTATAGATAGCATCTAGATTCTAGATGAAAATCTGAAAGCCCAACCAGTCAGTCACTAGGCTTCAGGGCAGGTCATACCACTCAGGCCATCTCTCAGGCAGGTGCAAATATTATAGCCAGCTTTGCTTTTTTGCCCTGTGCCAACCTCTCTGCTTCATCACAACTGCCCTAACTGGTGACTCGATCTATTGTCATAAGAGGACACAGAAGTCACTCCCTCTCTAATTGAATATTCTTTTTTTCTGGCCCAGCAACCTAAGATGAGGGAATAGCAAACAGCTGTGGACATGACTGAGTGCTGAGATATGGACATGGACAGAGGCAGAAAGAACAAATCTACACAAAAGGATGGAAGGTTACATCCAAAACTCAACGGCTCGGGCTCAGCCTAAGTGGCTCAGACTGGAAAAAGTACTGCCATGTGACCCAGCAGTCCCACTGCTGGGCATACACACTGAGGAAATCAGAACTGAGAGAGACATGTG
Organism: Capricornis sumatraensis; assembly: GCF_032405125.1. Lineage (NCBI taxonomy): Eukaryota > Metazoa > Chordata > Mammalia > Artiodactyla > Bovidae > Capricornis > Capricornis sumatraensis. The sequence goes on from NC_091082.1 coordinate 80,538,445, forward strand.
TGCCCCAGTGTTCATCGCAGCACTGTTTACAATAGCCAGGATATGGAAGCAACCTAGATGCCCATCAGCAGATGAATGGATAAGAAAGCTGTGGTACATACGCACAATGGAATATTACTCAGCCATCAAAAAGAATGCATTTGAACCAGTTCTAATGAGATGGATGAACTGGAGCCTATTATACAGAGTGAAGTATGTTAGAAAGAAAAACACCAATATAGTACACTGCTCAGTCGCTTCAGTCGTGTCTGACTCTGTGCGACCCCATAGACGGCAGCCCACCAGGCTCCGCCATCCCTGGGATTCTCCAGGCAAGAACACTGGAGTGGGTTGCCATTTCCTTCTCCAATGCATGAAAGTGAAAAGTGAAAGTGAAGTCGCTCAGTCATGTCTGACTCTTAGCGACCCCGCAGACTGCAGCCTACCAGGCTCCTCCGTCCATGGGATTTTCCAGGCAAGAGTACTGGAGTGGGGTGCCATTGCCTTCGCCAATATAGTATACTAACGCATTTACATGGAATTTAGAAAGATGGTAACGATGACCCTATGTGCGAGACAGCAAAACAGACACAGATGTAAAGAACAGTCTTTTGGACTTTGTGGGAGAAGGCAAGTGTGGGATGATTTGAGAGGGTAGCGTTGAAACGTGTATATTATCTCATGTGAAGCAGATTGCTGGCCCAGGTTCGATGTATGAGACAGGGTGCTCAGGGCTGGTGCACTGCGATGACCCTGAGGGATGGGATGGGGAGGGAGGTGGGAGGGGGGTTCTGGATGGGGAACACATGTGTGCCCATGGCTGATTCATGTCAATGTATGGCAAAAACCACTACCATATTGTAAAGTAATTAGCCTCCAATAAAAATAAATAAATTAATTAAAAACAAAAAGAATCTGCCTGCAATGCAGGAGACCTGGTTTGATCCCTGGGTTCAGAAAATACCTGGGAGAAGGGAACAGCTACCCACTCCAGTTTTACGGCCTGAAGATTTCCATGAACAAAGGAGCCTGGCAGGCTATAGTTCATGGGGTCACAAAGAGTTCGACACAACTGAGAGACTTTCACTTTAAATCAGCTTAAAGAAAATAACTCTATAAACTGTTATTTCATACCTTTACCAATAAACTGAATGAAGGAACTGAGAATACATTCATTAATTTTGTAGATGATGTTAGGAATGTTATGTTGGGCATGGTGGCTAATTCATTAAAAGAAAGATACATGAGGAATCTCAAAATACTAAAGAAATAATACGTCAAAACAAAATGAAGTTCAACACAGATAATGGCAAGTTACTATCCCACTAGGAGCCAAATGCTGATAAAGGTTAATGAACATTTTGGCTTAATAAGATGTACTAAGCAAAAGTAAAATAATGTTATAATACATGTAAGATAAATATCAGCAGCGTAAAGTTTTTAACAAGTGAAAACTAAGCCTTCTATTATGCCATTGGATTCTTATTAAAGCAGTTAGGTTATCTCATGTTCAAAACAATGTTCAATTTCTAGTCTCCTTGAGTTCCAGTGAAAATAGCAGTCTGATATCCCATCTCTTGTATTTTCACAAATATCTTGATATTAGTTGGAGGCTAATGAAAGTGTAATTCAGTCTTAAATGCTGTGTTCTTTTCTCATAAAAGGATTCAATTAAACATTCAATTAAAGAAGTTTTAAAAAGAAGGGATAAAATAGCCCTAAAAAGAAAGCAGTAGAAATAATAAAGATAAAAGCATCAATTACTTAAGATTAAAAACAACACAAGAATTCAAGAACTTTTTCTTAGATTTGGTGGGGGTGGAGAACTAAAATAAAATATACACACCTTTAGCAAGTGTAATCAATAATTACAATAAAACTAACACTGATTCAGGGAATTCTGTGGTGGTCCAGTGGTTAGCACCGCACACTTCCGATGCAGGGGGCCAGGGTTCCATCCCTTGTCAGTTAACTGAGATCTTGCATGCCCTGTGGCATGAAAAGGTGGGGGTGGGGGGGAGAAAAACCACTAATTCCAGCTTTACTATGCCATATTTTACAGGTAATGTTTCCATTCACATTCTGTAACCCTACCCTTGAAGAAAAGGAAACTGAAACTTGATGGACTGAATAATTTCAAATTCACACTTAAGTGGCAGAGTCAAGATTCAAACAAAAGTTTTTTAACATCTCATTATCTGAACCAACATACTGTTTACAAATACAGGATACAGAACAGAGACAACCATAGGTAGGGATGATATTTAAATTTTTAAAGGCAAATACTATGCATACCTCAGCATAGATATATTTTCAAACATCTACAGAATAAGCATAAAAAATTTTAAGTATAAAGACTTACCTTAACTAAAGCCCTGTTTTGTTTATTTTTTAGTGCTTTTAATATGTGTTGAGTTGCTCACTCATGTTGGACTCTTTGTGACCCTTTGGATTGTAACCTGCCAGCCTCCTCTGTCCGTGAGATTTTTCAGGCAAGAGTGGGTTGCCATTTCCTTTTCCAGGAATTATGGTGGCAACAAGTGAACACTGTGATTTTTGACGTGTTTCAAACATTGCAGAGATTTTGAAAGGGACTGAGCCAGGGCCACCCATCTCAGCTTTCAAAAGAGTTTGAGCATCACTTCCCAGCCGCAAAAGATCCCCAAGCTGGGAAGGAATGGATCTGAGAACATTTATTAATAAGCCAGGTGAACTGAATGACTGTGCTATACGAGAATGACTGTGCTTGAGATTGCAAAATGGTGGTCTTTAAAGTACATCTGAGACAACTTCAAATCTCCGTTAAGTTCAGGATTCAAGTCAAGGCAGAGTATCTTGAGATGGCCACAAAAGCACTGAAAAATCTGCCTCCATGTCCAACATCCTCTCTTTGTGAAGCACGGTTTTCTGCAGCGATAGCAACCAAAACGAGATTGTGACTGGACATGAGCAACACACTTGGAATGTCGTTGCCTCCTATCACCCCCAAGTGGGACTGTCTAGCTGCAGGAAAATTTTGCTCAGGGCTGCTACTGATTCTGCATTATGGTGAGTCATATAATTACTCCATTATTATCACAATGCAATAACATCAGAGGCACAGTGCACAATAATGTAAGCCACCTGAATCATCCCGAAGCCATTCCCTGCCCCCCGGTCTGTGGGAAAACTGTCTACCGTGAAACCAGTCACCGGCGCCAAAAAGGTTGGGGACCGCTAATCCGCCACTATGCCACACCCTTAACAGTCATTCCCAGACACATTCCCCATGTTTCAATTTATACAAACTGGAAAAATCAAGCAGTTCTTCTGGATTATGGAACAACTCCTCAAGAGTCACTCTCTGTACTTCACGTCCAAGGCAGCTAAGACTCCAGTCCACTCAGGTCCAGAAGGACAGAGGGATGGTGCAGGAGGGCTTTACGGAGAATCAGGAGTGTGTCACAGAGCAGCTGTCTCAGAGGAGGCACTGCAGCTTCCTTGGGCATGTCATGCTAACTCCAGACTCACCAGGCTCTTCCCATGTGTCACCATTCCAAATTTCAGGATCCTACCCACTCCCCCAACCCACCGCAATCAACACCCTCATTTCAACAGCAGACATTCTACAAAGCTGGGGTCCAGTTTGCATTGTAATTTAGTCATTTTGAGGAAGAGACTTTGGATTTCATTTTCAGCCATCTCAGTTCTCTGAACTACAAGAGATAAGGCTCTCTTTAGGGGAAGACAGAGAAATTTTCAGGTGATTTATGAGCTAGGAATTCATATCCCTATGCTCACCTTTTTCTCCCTGGCCATGTTCATGAAACTTGTTATTCTGAAAAAATGTTACCAGGTGTCAAAATACATGGTCACCCAAGGACTCACCTCTTGAAAAGTATTTGATTAGGAGTATCCACTGATGATCTTGTGCCTATCACTATTGCCACACCAGGCCAAGGACAACCAGTACTCTCTTTACTACTTAAAACAGAATCAGCACCTTTAAATCAAATCAGATCAAGGGACCAGTTGGAGAAATCCCAGAACAAATTCGGAAAATGCATTCTTAAGATACTCTTCCATTAAAAGTACTCTCAGTAACCAAACCTGTATTAGGGTTCTCCAGAGAAACAGAACAAAGAGGAGAGAGGGAGGGAAGGAAGGAGAGGGAGGGGGAAAGATTTATTTTGAGAAACTGGGCCGTATGATTGCTGGGGCTGGCATATATGAAACATTAGGAACAGGCCAGCAGGCTGAAGAGCCAGGGAAGAGTTGATATTGTAGTCTTGCAGTCTGTAGACAGAAATCCTTCCTTATCGGCTGGATCTCAAGTCTTTCCTTTCAAGGCCTTCAGCTGATTCGATGACGCTCATCTGTATTATGTACAGTAACATGCTTTGCTCAAAAAATTACTGGCTTAAAGGTCAGTTATATCTAAAAAATACATCAGAGAAACATTTAGACTGGTGTTTGACCAAACCACAGAGTACTATACCCTAGCCAAGATGACACATAAAATTAACTCTCACAATATCCATACAAAAACCTGTACACAACATTAACTCTCACAATATCCATACAAAACCCTGTACACAAAATTGTATAACAGTTTTATGTGTAATAACCCCAACATGGAGAGCACACAACTGTTCTTCAACAAGCGAATATTTAAACAGACTGTGGTACACTGACACCATGAAATACTCTCAGCAATAAAAAGGAGCAAATTACTGATACATGCAACAACTTGGGTGGAATTCAAGGGCATTATGCTAAGCGAAAAAAATCCAGTCTCAAAAGGTCACATATTATATAACTCTACTTATATAGCATTTTAAAATTACAAAATCAAAGAGTTAAAAAATAGAGTAGTTATTGCTAGGCACTAAGGATATTCATTCAGGTCATTATGAAGATGCATTTATTAATATAAGAGGGATTTTTTTGGTTAAGAATTCATGGGAAGGTTTAGAGAGAAAATGTTTTAAGAGATGCATAATGATTTTCACTTAACCAGATATTAAAATAATTACCAAGATTAACAAAGTAGACAGAATAATGAAACCATATAAAAAGTTCAGTGTATTTGTATACATAGTAAGCCAGAATATGATAAAGAAGGTTATCTCATATCAGTGAAGAAACAATAAACTCAGAGGCTATTCAATAAGCAATGCTGTCATCTCTGAGTATAGATACAGGGATTTCACATACATATTAGCTATTTGAAAAAATGTTTAAGTTTAGATAAAATTTACAAAAGCAAAACAAAAACCTATAAATAAAAATGATTAATACCTTTTTCCTGCATACAAATATAAAAATTCTATGCATCAAAAGATGCTATAATCAAAATTCAAAATTATACAATGAAGAGGACAGCAAAAATTAAGATATGGCAAAAAAAGAGAGAGAGAGAAGTTACCACTCTTAACATGCACTTGATATTTTTAATAAACTTTAAACCTACAAGAGCAATTTCAAGTAGACATTCACCAAATAGTTGTAAATTATCATTAAACTGAAAAATATCCTAAGACTCTTTGTGTACATTCCAAAAGTCACTGGTAGATGTAATCCAGTTGATCTATGCAAGGGCAACAAAGGAAAATTAAGAGAATTAGAACTAAATTCTCCTTTGGGTCTGGTGAAGCCACTCCTGTCTTGCCAAGGAATTTCTTTGTGAACAATCCCCAAAATCAAGTCTTCTGTGCCTAAATTTCCCATCTACTCTGCAGACTGAGGTGCACGCGACGCTGTTGGACACTGTGGTCCCTGTGTTGTTTCAAAGCACACTGCTCTTACTGCAGGATTTTCTTTCATAAAATTAAGTACAATCTAAAGCAATGCTGGTTTCTATTCTTAAATCTAATCCTATTCTATTCTTAAATCTGGTTTAAGGATAGATGCCTAGATGACTGTATAATCCATCTGGGACAAACTAATTCAGCAGTCTTGGCAGCTACAAAAATAAAGGGGAGGCTACTCAAAAAACTGCACAGCAGGCTCTGGAAGGGATCGAATACTGAAAGGTCAGTTTAGACACTTCGGGATTTTTCATTAAAGACAACAGGAAGAAAAATAACATGAAAAATATCCGCACTCATGGTAAACAGAGAAAGGGAGGGTAAAACAACATACCAATTTGACAAAGCTTTTTAAACAAAGAAATGAGAAAATAATCTTCTATGTGATTATTATTAGTGAAATCTGCTATACACTTTTAAAAATACCTTAAAAATTAGAATATTCTTCGACACTGATAATCTATTTCCAGGAATTTTGTGTCAATGTAAAAATTACTTTTTTCCAAGGATATAATCAAAGCTACTGAAAACACTATAAATGTTTCTATTCAAAACCATTATTTGTAATAACATAAATTTGTACATTTTAAAAAATCCAGAAATAGGAGATTGGTTAATAACTACTAGTATTTCCATACAATGGAACACTATATTATCACTAAAAATTAGATAAACAGTAAGAAAATAAATTGAAAAATGGTTGCTAATGTAGGAAAATATTCAATGTTACATTAGGTTAGAAAAATTCTGGACATAATCCACAGAGTGGTACCTGTTTTGTTTAAACTACGTATATATTTAAATGTAAAAATTATATGAGAATATTGAAATATTAATTGTTATTGTGGAGGGTAGAATTATGTGCTGTATATTTTCTAAACAATTCTCCTTATTTTCTAAATTACTGACAATGAACAAGTATTATTAGATGATCAGAAAAAAAGCTACTATATTTCATTATATAAATATATTGAAATTATATATAATGAAATTATATATATATAATACACACACCCTCCCCACACACAGAGGATCCTTTTATTCTTAAAAAGGCAATACAGAACAATTTCCAAAATCTGATCTAAAGAGCACAAGATAACAGGATTTTAACAAGTGTTATTTGCGAGAAAAGACCTTCAAAGGTTCTATAATAAAACACATTTAGGAAAAACTGGGCAAAATAGAGTTGAACAGTCTTCTTCAGGCTTCCAGAGCCTTCAAACGCAAATTTTTCAACCTCAGCCACCTCCATGCCAGCCCTTAGAGAGACTCCGCAGAACCTCTAAGAAGCTGAAGAACCACTTAAAAATCGCCAGTCTCTTCTATTATTCTCACATGCTGGATATATTTTATAAAATGTAATGAGACAGGGAGGGAAGAAGAACAAATTATGTCACAATAATTGTGAACTTCCACAAGGCAGTAATTTCTAAGTACAATTTGGGACCAGGGAAAGGGGGCAAGAACTAAAGAAGACAGCAGATGGAAAGACGTGCAAACCTGACTTGCTTACTAACATTGGTTTTATATGGATATATCATAAAATATGCAAATTGCATAAATATGCTTTTACATGTGATGACAAATCACACTGATGTGGTAGAATTTTAAAGATACTATAAATTGAAATTATACGTATACCTTAGCATTTAAATTAAAGCTGTACCTTTGACTTTAAAAGTACCAGAGTCAGTGCTAAAATTTATGCAGCAGAAAACAAACTTAAGCATTCTTTACCAAACAGATCTTCATATCAGCCATTAGATGGCACCACATACCTACTAGTTAACATAACTGTAATCTTCCCCCATGTGTTTAATTATAAAACATATTTATCTTTTAAGTAAATATCATACATATCATCTTTTGTCATTATTAAATGTTAAGTTTTCAAATGAAGAAAAATAATTAAACAATTATATCAGTATCACCCTTTCTGCAACATTACAATTTAAAAAAACTAAGTCCATTCAGAAATCAAACTGGAATGTTCTAAGACAACTATTCAAAAGTTAAATGTCAAATGGCTAGAGAATGTCTTCCCTTAAGACAAACAGAAGATAAGACTAATTTTCTACCTTAATTTTTTTCTACTTCTTTTCTTTCATAAACCTTATACTGTCCAGTTTCTAATTCTTCTCAATAATCTAATTTCTGTCTACTGTTCTTAACTAAATTTCATCATATTTTATTCTCTAATCTAGGACTCTCTCAAATTCTATTAATTTAAAGTATAGCTTCCTAGTCTCTACCGTGATACCCTCTGATCCATATCTTTTTATTTACCATTTAGACACACAAAAATCTGCCCTATTCTGCTCACTGCTTTTTCCAATCCCAATTAAGATAGAGTAACAAGGATAAGATTGACCCTATGACCTAAAAACAATGAAACATGAGACAAAATATATGAAAGACCATGGACACAGGCAAGCAAGGGCAGTGACCGTGGAGAAAGGAAAAAAGTGATAATTATTATTTTCCAAGCTTACTGCCTGGAGAAAGTTTCCAGGCTGCAGCAAAGAGAAAGGGAACCTAAGCAGAGCCCTGGGAATAAAAGGAGGCTAAGGAGGCCAGAGTTTGCACAGCTAGCTGAGTGCCAGAGAATGGAAAGAACAGTTGCTCAGTCGTGTCTGATTCTTTGCGACCCCATGGACTGAAGCCCACCAGGCTCCTCTGTCCATGGAATCTTCCAGGCCAGAATACTGGAGTGGGTTGCCATTCCCTTCTCCTGGGGATCTTCCCAACCCAGGGATCGAACCCAGGTCTCCCACATTGCAGGCAGATTCTTTACCGTCTAAGCCAGCATGAAAGCTGTGCAGAAAGAACTCCAGAGAGCCGTGCTGAGTCACCTGTAAGTAAGAATACAGCTGAGTGCTACTCAAGAAATTCCTGTGAGAAAATCACCAGAGACTGGGAAAAGATTCCTCCAAAAGGATTAAAGACAAAAGTGTTCAGACATCACACAGCACAGAAACAGGGTCTATTTTCAAGATCCACTGATTAGAATTCTAGAATATCTTGCCCAAAGGTTAGGAAAAATTAAACTCTAGAATAAATGCAGGTATGATCCCACCAAACAATATTTAAAAGAAGACCAAAAGGAACAAGCTGTTTCCAAGTAACAGACTAATTCATAACAAAACTCAAAAAAGTAAACAAAATAGCTAACATACAACAAGGAAAACGTCACAATTTCTAGCATTCAATAAAAATTTATTAGGCATGCAAAGAAGAGGAGGTGAAAATTTAAAAAAAATCAAAACTGACTCAGAATGATAGAATTAGCAGATCATGATATATGGTTCCAGGTAATTTCACCAATAAGCATCTTTGCTACATACCAGCCATAAATATTTTCACCACATACCTAATTGGTCATAAGGTAATTTTGCTGTAAAAGATTAATAATAAAAAAGAGGGACATTTAAAAGTACATAATGAAACATTAAGAAATGAATACATTAAAGAAACTATAGCAAAATACAAAAATGTGGAATATATTTAAAATGTGTGTAAAGTCATAACAAAGCTGTACAAATAACTGATTTTATGAGTTGTAACAAGCACTGTCCTCAGTCTTTCATTCACAGAATTTTATATGTTTTTTCTTCTTATTAATTCATCTCCTCGTTGGAATTACTATTTTACTTTTTCAATAAAATTTCTTTCTATATTAAGAGGAGTAACAGTCTCCAAAGACTAGGATGCATATCTGTAAACTGAGCTTTGAATTTCCGTGAAAGCCATCCACACTGTTGCTTGTTCCTCCCATACTGTCTCATGTCTGTTGACAGACACGGAAAACTTCTAAGGGAAATGTGAGTTCACTGCTGCAGGTTCAGATCACCAAAGGATCTGCAAACTGATACATTATTTCCTAGTACAATATGCAATCAGGCTTTATCCTCTCTTATTTCACACTTCTAGTATGTTTTATTACCATATTTTCTATCAACTCAATATATATATAGTTTGTTATCATCCACTATTTTAAGATCACCACACCTACTGGTCACTCTATAGACTATTTACATAATATAAACATGGGTACATTGCGTTAATAGAGAAATGAAACCAAACTGCCAACCAGTTATTTTATCTTTATGGCAAAACTGCCTTACAGCCAACTAGTTATGCAATGACAATGCTTGCAGGGAAGATGCTTAAAGAGAAATACTGGACATAAATACTAACAGTTATTATAATGTATCCCATGGGTTCAAAAAGCTAGCAAAAAGAGAAAGTATTAAGAACCATTGATATATGTTTTTAAAAACCTAAATCAACCTTCTAAAGATGAAAACTATAATATCAGAGGTAAAAAGATTAACAATAGATTAAATATTGAAAAATAAAATATTCGTTGACTTGAAGACATACCAATAGAAAGTAACTGAATAAAACAAAGAAAAAAATTATTTAAAATGAACAGAAAGGCTGTATGTAAACTGTGAGACAACTTAAGGTGCACAAATATATACGTAATTACGGTCCATAAAAAAAGAGGCCAGAGAAGGGAGAATTAAGAAAATATGTGAAAAAATAAAGTTCAAAATTTTACAAATTAAATGAAAATGACAAACTACAGAAGGTAGCTGAACCCAAGTACAAAAAACATAAAGAAAGGTACAAAAAGGAATACCATATTCAATTATTTAAAAACGGTTATTAAGATCTTAAAAGCAATCAGAAAAAATTTACACATGATGTATAAAGGAAAAAAGATAAGATTAACAACAAATTACTCGTTAGGAACAAATGCAAGCTAGAAAAAGTGGAGCACCCATCACTACAGCGTTGAAAGAAGGGGAAAGGTAATGAACCTAGAATTCTTACCAGTGAAAATATCTTTGAAAAACAAAGGTAAAATAACTATAATAAATTGTTTTTAAACTGTGAGACATTCAAAAGCGAAAAGAATTCATCACTAGCAAACCTACTTGAGAAATGTTAGTCCTTTAAGCAAAAAGAAAATGATACCACATGGAAAGAGAGATTTATCAAAAAGGAATACAAGGCACTGGAAATGGCAAATGCATGGGCAAAGACAGGCTTCATCTTATTAATTTTTTAAAAAGATAATCGAGAGTGATATCGTGGAAAATGGAGGAGAAAGCGTCAAGGCTTGGTTTCTGCACTGAATAACTATTACACTGGAAAAAGGTGTCAGAACCAACTGTTCTTCAACAAAAAATTTTGTTTTCTATTTCTACCTACATGAGATAGTAGATACTCACTAAACTTACTGTGATAATCATCTCATGATGTATGTAAAGTTGAATCATTATGTTGTACACCAGAAACTTACACAGTGCTGTATCTCAATTATATCCCAATGAGATTTAAAATTTCTTTTTAAGTCAACTGTTTCTGAATTCTGCAACCTAATCACACACTTAGAGCAACCAGAGACATACCTGATGAAGAAGAGGTTGCTGAAATTTGGGAGCAGAGCAGCGGTGTAGGAGCCAATGATAACCCTTCATCCTTGGCCCCGCCTGGGTGGGGAAAGCACCTTATGCTCCTGGAGCCGCTGGCTGGTGCTGGGGGGGCTGGCGGTGGCAGTAAGCACTCTGTCTTATGAAAATTTGGGGTCGCACACTTTGGTTCTTCTAGCTATTCCCTAAAGGACCAGTGCAGATGTTTGCCTTTGTTTTAGCTCCCTCAAACTACAGTGACATCCCTGGCAGGAACTACTGAAAACTTTAGACAGGTAGATCTTTGTTTTGCTCGGTATTTTGGGTCCAGACATTTAAGAAAACCTCTATGAGGTCATGGCTGACCACAGATATAATGCAAAAGGAAATTTAGTGACCACACATAAGAAAGGACAAAGACTTTACAAATATAATCTAACTGCAGCACCCAACAGGCAAAAGTCAGCAATCCTTGATAAGCAGAAGAATCTGATTTTCATGCCACATTATGGCATTCAAAATATGCACTTTCCAACAAAGAATCACAAAGCAAGGAAACAGGAAAGTATGTCCCATTCACATGAAAAAAAAATATATATATATTAACATTTCAAAACTATCTCTAAGAAACCCAGACATTAAAACTGCTAGTAAAAAATTAGAAATCAACTGTATTAAATATGCTCAGTGAGCTAAAAGAAACAAGAACTAAAGGAAATTTGGAGAGTAATATATTAACAAATAGAGGGTCAATATATACACACTGTTCAAGGGAAACAAGCAAGAATTCTGATGATGAAGATGACTGAGATATAAGACAACTGGAAGTATTCAGTTTGAGAAGCAGAAACATAATGAAGAAAAATTAACAAAGTCCAAGGGACCTAGGGAATATCATCAAACATACAAATATATGTACCACAGGAGTCCCAGAAGAAGAGAGAGGGACAGAAAAATATTTGAAGAGATAATGGCCACCAACACCCTAAATTTGTTGAAATAAATGTAAACATCCAAGAACGTCAAGAAATTTCAAGCACTATAAATGCAAAGTAACCCACACGAAGGCACATTAAACTCCTAAAAAACAAACTCTTGAAAACAGGAAGAAAGAAACGTCTCACTACATAGAAAAAGTTCTCAGTAACAGCTGATTTTTTTTGTTTTATCAGAAACCATGGAGGGCAGAGGGCAGTAGGATAACATATTTAAAGTCCTGAAAGGAAAAAAAGAAAGTCTGTGAACCAAGAATTTTAAACACAGCAAATTATCTTTTAGGGTTCATGTTTGGGATCGCATGTACACCCATGGTGGATTCATGTCAATGTATGGCAAAACCAATACAGTATTGTAAAGTAAAATAAAGTAAAAATAAAAATTTTTTTAAAAATAAATAAAATAAATATTAAAAAAAAAAAAGAATGAAATGGTAAGACATTTCCAGCCAAATAAAAGTTGATGGAGCATGTTACTAGTAGAACTGTCCTCCAATAAATACCAAGGAAGCCCTTCAGGCTGAAACGAAGAAACAGTGGACAATACTAGAAGCCACGAGACTAAACAATTCAGGCCATATAGAACTACACAGGTAAACAATAAAGCCAGTTATTGCATCCTGGGTTTATAACTCATTTCCCTCATCACTGTTTCAAAAGAAAACACATAAAATAACCATTATAAATCTATGGGCACATAATGCATGTACACTGACAACTATCAGAAAGCGGAATTAAGAATCAAACCTCACTTACAGTTGCATTATAAAGAATAAAATACCTGGCAATAAATCAAACCAAGAGGCATAAAGTTCTACTCAGAAAACTATAAACTATATGATACTGATGAATGCAGCTGAAAATGACACAAATGGAAAGATATACTATGCTCAGGGACCAGAAGAATATTGTTAAAATGTCCGTATTACCCAAGGCAATCTACACTGGTTCTAGAGAAGACAAATCAATGAAAAGAAAAAACAATCTAAATACAGAAACTCACACACACACACACACACACACACACACACACACACACACAAGTTTAGTATATAATAACAGAGGTTTATCAAATTAGCCAGGATGAATTATTCAATAATTAGTATTCAAATAACTGGTTAATCAAAAATAAATACAAAGCTGAGTCCTTCACACCGAAAAAGTTGTAAGTGGATTCAAGACTTCAATGTTTAAAGATGCCCACATTTTACAGTAATTAGAGAATCACTGAGTTAAACTATGAATTCTTTAGAGAAATCATCTCCAAATGTAAGCCACAGTCAACATCTGTATGCCTCTCACTTTGTGGACAAATTTCTCAAAGGTTTGTTTGTGGTTATCTAACTTTGGGGGTTAAACGGTAGAAAAGATGAATCCTATTTCGGTTGATGCACAGAAAACTGTCCTCTGTAGGTATTTTCTCTCTTCTTGAAAACGGTCATGCTGCTGCTGCTAAGTCACTTCAGTCGTGTCCGACTCTGTGCGACCCCAGACTTTAATTAAATTTATTGTTCAAAACAACCCAGCCATATATATCTCTTTATATAGAAACTCATATAAATATAGAAGTATTTAAGCCAATATATCCCATTCTTTCATCTGAGTCTTAGGATGAAATAGACCCATAAGAACAACAACAACAAAAATCTCCCTTCTCCCCTACTCTGCTTCGAAAGGAAAAACATCTTAAGAGAGAGAAACCAAGACTAAATTGATAATGCGGGCAGCATTCCGTAAAATGTTCCGACGCTTATCACTGAAAAGGGCTGTAATGGTTGGTATATATGATATCAATTTTCAGAATGGCATCAAGAATTCATCTCTAATCATCTTCTCTGAAGGATTAAAAAGGAACCCTGAACATCTCAGCTCCAAATCAGTGAGGCATTGATCCTGAGCTGGAATAGGCTGAGACCTTGTCCCTTGGACCACAGGCTGGACAGTTAAAAACATTCTGATTCTTCTGTCCTGGTTCGAATAAATGAACTTTCTTTCCCTTTTGAGAGTCAGTTATTAAAGAGTGTGTAACACAGCTGAATAACGCATATGGGCTTAGGAAAAACGGAAAGAGGCTTTAACTCTATGAAGTTGGTACCTAGAAGTCATTCTGCAAAACAGCTTACAACTAATTCAGCCTATAGAAAAAGAAATAAAAGGATAAGAGAGACAGTGGTACTTTCAGACAGAAAGGACCTGGTGAGGTACAGGGCTGGCTCTCACACAGTCTACATTCTGAGTGTGCTCTCCATTTTTATAACAGTGACTCCAGATTCTCATAATACTGTGGCCTTCACAATAAATTCTTTCCCCTTAAGTCCTGAACTTCAATCTCCCCCTTCAACTGTTGAGGGGCTGCCTTACTCACTAAATATTGATATTAACTTACAGCAGCCTCAATTTGGAATATAAAACTAAAAACAGCAAGCATGAGTCAACGCGGAAGGCTCTTTTCCCCTCGGGGCGCACATAACCTCTCATTAAGAAGTTCGAGAAAGCTGGGAATGAATCAAAGAAAATACAGCTCCATGATTTCCACCTTCCATTGAATTGTAGATGAAAATGTCATTTTAATTATAGTAGCAAAAGCCCTATTCTTTGTTACCATCAAGGCTCTATAAATTCACAATCTAATTAAAAATTCTTGAGTCAGGGAAAAAAAAAGAACACCTTAAAATGTACTCTAACACAATAGCTTCAAAAATCTACTGGTCCCCTCAACTCAAGAATATCTCTTATTAGCACTGCCTAGAAGTCACTGAGCTATATGAAAGAGAAAGATAGCTAGCCAAGAGCCGTAAAATATGAAAATAGTATAAATAGGAGAATTATATCACAACTCTAGATTTTTTTAGAAGATAAATTCAGACTAAATTACATGCTAGGAAAAGAAGCACATTATTTACAACATACTATTTAGTCACAACAAAGAAATAGCCATAAACAATTATAATTTTTAGTATTTGAGTAATGATTTAACAATACGTGAAGAATGATTTTTACTGGATTTGCATGGAAACTGAACACAGATCTCTTCATATGCCAACATCCAAAAATTAGGGCTCAGAATTGTCCATACTTGGAGCCATTCCCTTATTCAGAGATCAGCCAAGTGTTTCCTTTATAAATATCCCATTATTTAAATGAATTACTAAAACATTGTGGAAGATTCATGTTGAGCCAAGTCATTAGTAGCTCTCATACATTCAAAATGCTGAATGTCAACCCACTAAAACAATGAGCAACAGAAACTATCAGGACATATCTTCCACATTCACATATACAGAACACATCTAACCCACTGTTAAGAGTCTGCAAGTTTCAAGAGCTGTCCCTACTCCTTCATTAAAATAATATTAATAACATGCATATACCAACTTACTGGCTAAGAAGCCAGACACAAAAAGCCTACACAATTCACTTAGCCTAATGTTTCCAAAGAGTTGACTCATTGGAAAAGACCCTGATGCTGGGAGGGAGTGGGGGCAGAAGGAGAAGGGGACAACAGAGGATGAGATGGCTGGATGGCATCACTGACCCGATGCAGATGAATTTGAGTAAACTCTGGGAGTTGGTGATGGACAGGAAGGCCTGGCATGCTCCAATTCATGGGGTCGCAAAGAGTCGGACACGATTGAGTGACTGAACTGAACTGAACTGAACTGAATGTTTTCAAGATGTATCCATGTTGTGGCTTACATCATGTTTCACTCCTTTTTGTGTGTGAATAATATTCTATTGCATGGATATACCAATTTTGCTCACTCCACTGATTGGCTGATGTGTATTTGGGGGTCATTTCTATTGCTTTAATGATTATGAAAAATGCTGCTATGAACATTTATGTACAAGTTTTATATTAACATGTATTTTCAATTCTCTTGAATGTACCTGGGAGTGGAATTGGCAGGTCATCTAGTAACTACAGTTGTTCCTTAGTATCCACAGGGCATTGATTTCAGGACCTGCTGTGAATACCAAATCCAAGGATGCTAACGTCCACAGTGGGCCCACTATGACCATGATTCTGCATCCACGGATCCAAACAACCATTGATCAAGCATTAGGCTCATCATCTGAAACTGGCTGAAAGTACACACGCAGAACCCATAGATGAGGTGTTGACTGCATATTTATTGAAAAAATCTGCATGTAACTGAGCCCGTACAACTCAAATCCATGATTTTAAAAAATTAACTATATATTTTTAACTTTTTGAAGAATTTTCAAAATGTTTTCTAAAGTGGTTGCACCATTTTATATTCTTACCAGCAATACATGAAGATTCCAATTTCTCCACATGGCTACCAACACTTGTTACTATTTTTAAGATCATTCTTTTAGTAAAGCATTTGGAAGAGAACAATAAAGAATCTTTACACAGTTTTATTTTTCCTTAGAAGCTGCCAAAGTAGTAAAAATTACAACTGAAAAGGAGTAAATAAAACTATCATTATTTGCAGGTGAAATAAATGTTTATATAGAACACCAAAAATATCTGTAGAAATATTTAAACAGTTTAGCAATAAGACTGGATATAAAATCAATATAAAAGTTAATTGCATTTACATTATCAGATTCCCTGTTCTTTAGAGCAATAAAAATATGAGATTTCTAAGCACAAATCTAACAAAAATTATGCAAAATTTTTATAGAGAAAATTTTAAAACTTTATTGAAAGGCATTAAACAAATGCAAAGATACACTATGTTCAAGAACAGAAGGTTTCAATTACAATAAAGACATTAACTCCATATGGATGCAAAGATTCAACATAACTCATTAAAATTTCAAAAGGGCTTTTTAAGAAACTGGACAGATTGATTCTAAAATTTAAACAAAAAACAAATCAAAGGCCCACCAATAATCATGACACCACTGAAAAAGAAAAAGAATTTGCCCTAATAGATAAGAATCACAAAGTTCTAATAATCAGTGAAGAAAAGGAATAGATAAGTGTTGATAATGGAACAGTGTGAAATATTTGAAATACTTGGTAAATTGTGTAAAGAAAAACTGAAATTAGGTTCTTACTTTTATATTTGGAAATATTAAAAATTTCCAAAAAATTAATTTCATCCAGATTAATAACTATGACTAAAGTTTAAAAGGTTAAGAGTTAAAACTTTTAAAAATATTGTGTCCCCACAAAGTCCCAAAGAATGCTAAAGAGAAAAAAGGAGAGAGAAAGAAAGAAAAGAATGAAAAAAAGAATATTTACAAGTCTGACTAATATTAAAATTTTTGCTCAAAGACCATAGACACCTGTAACTGCAAAAAATGGAAGTTGCCTAGCTCCATGCCTCCCAAATTTTCCTCTCCAAATTGTAAAAACTAGCAGTAAAAAGTAAATCTATATAAAAACCATGTCCTCAGAATAACTTGAATACAAAGAATACAGAAATCTCAAAATAACTGTTAGTAAAACAGACAAAACTTAACAGATCTTAGGGCACAATCTCTCACGTTCTCACCTACTCCAATCCCACTGAAAGCCTTTGCCTTAAACAAAGAAAAGACGAAGAAAAACTGCTGAGAAGACAGAAGGGAGAAGATTAAAAAAAGAAAGAAAGAAAAGGTGACCTAAAACTATTGTCAGAAAGAAAAGCCCACCCTAATCTGAAAACACTTTAAAAAAAGAAAGAAAAAACATTAGATTTAGATAGAGCACAGGGAAGGAATCTCAAAGTACATGTGAGCGGAAGGGACAAGCCTGATTTAAATGGGTGGGTGGGTGCCTCTGTAACTTAGTTTCTGGAGAAGGACAAGGCAAAAGGAGAGAAGGTTCTTTGGCAGTTTGGTGGAGATGAGGAAAAGAAACAAAATTGAAGAGTCTTGGGCTTCCCTGGTGGCTCAGACAGTAAAGAATCTGCCTCCAATGCAGGAGACCTGGGATTGATCCCTGGGTCAAGAAGATCCCCTGGAGAAGGGAAAGGCCACCCACTCCAGTATTCTTGCCTGGAGAATCCCCATGGACAGGGGAGCCTGACGGGCTACAGTCCCTGGGTTCTCAGAGTTGGACGGGACTGAGACTGAGCAACTAACACTCACTTGCAAAGACAAAAGAATCACAAAATCAGACGATGCAGAACCCCTTCCCCACCAAAACAAAACACAACAAAATACCCTCACTGTATCTCTCCATTTCAATATCCTATTCTACTCAGCCTGAAATTCGCTCACTGATGTCACATTTTTAAATTACACATCCACATCTGCAGGGAATTTATGCAGATGATCGTCATTAACATAAACAGAACACGTAAGACAAGGAAAAAGTAGGCATATTACATGAGGGTGGACTCACTGAGAAGTGGGAGAATGGGGCTCGCCGTACTTCTTGGGCTCACTGCTTCATTAACATTTCCCAGCTTTCTCTGAGGTTAGACGTAGCCATGACTGCATTATTGACAAGGGGTATGCATCCCAGGGGATGTGCTCTGCTCCTAGGCCTAGCCCATAATCACCTCCTAGGCAGAATCCTCCCTCCCCCTTCCCTCTTCCGCACCCCCTGCTGGATGCAGATGAACCCGCCACCTCCAAAAGCACACACAGAAGGCACCAGAGCCATGAGATAGGAGCCTGGATTCCTGAATCGCTGCTCAAGACTGTGATGTAGCAATCACACTGATAGACCTGACTCAGACAAGTGAGAAAGAAACCTGCATCCTATTCAACTCATTATCTCATCCTATTCAACTCATTATCTCATTATGTCATGATCTGCCTGACATACCAATACCTTAAATAATACAAAAGGCTATTTCCTAAGGAAGCAAAAAACCTTAACTAATGATATACGGTAAGAAGAGGCCTATGGCAACGCTGAGGGAAAAGGGGTGGCGAGGCAGACTGTGAATGCCAGGCCAGCAGGGATTCTCTCTGGCCAACAAGGCACTGAGGTGGGTGCCCGAAAAGAGAAGTGAAGCTCTAAACACAGTGACTGTATAACAAGCCTTTACTGCAAACATTAGTGCCAAGTGAAAGTCACTCAGTCGTGTCTGACTCTTTGCAATCCCATGGACTAGGAAGTCCATGGAATTCTCTAGCCCAGACTACTGGAGTGGGTGGTCTTTCCCTTCTCAAGGGGATCTTCCTGACCCAGGGATCAAACCCAAGTTTCCCACATTGCAGGAGGATTCTTTACCAGCTGAGCCACAAGGGAAGCCCAAGAATACTGGAGTGGGTAGCCTATCCCTTCTCCAGTGGATCTTCCTGACCCAGGGGTCAAACCAGGGTCTCCTGCATTGCAGGCAGATTCTTTACCAACTGAGCTATCAGGGAAGCCCAATAAGCCTTGATCTAAAAACGTAAACTCCGAAAATCGAAATACAACTATACAGGGAAAATGGGATGTGGACAAACGCATGGGGAGGATGAAATAATATTTTATTACTGTCAATAATGATTTAAATCATTGAATTATTTATGGAATGCTGCTGCTGCTAAGTCGCTTCAGTCATGTTCAACTCTGTGCGACCCCATGGATGGCAGCCCACCAGGCTCTTCTGTCCCTGGGATTTTCCAGGCAAGAATACTGGAGTGGGTTGCCATTTCCTTCTCCAACGTATGCATGCATGCTAAGTTGCTTCAGTCATGTCCGACTCTATGCAACCCTATGGACAACAGCCCACCAGGTTCCTCTGTCCATGGGATTCTCAAGGCAGGAATACTGGAGTGGGTTGCCATTTCCTTCTCCATTTATGGACTGGTTTTACTCAATAAATGTACTAATAGTCATTTAACATGTATTAGCTAGTTAATAATTGGCTAGTTAATGCTGTGAAAGTGCTGTACTCAATATGCCAGCAAATTTGGAAAACTCAACAGCGGCCACAGGACTGGAAAAGGTCAGTTTTCATTCCAATCCCAAAGAAAGGCAATGCCAGAGAATGCTCAAACTACCGCACAATTGCACTCATCTCACACACTAGTAAAGCAGTGCTCAAAATTCTCCAAGCCAGGCTTCAGCAATACATGAACCACGAACTTCCATATGTTCAAGCTAGTTTTAGAAAAGGCACAGGAACCAGAGATCAAATTGCCAATATCCTCTGGGTCATTGAAAAAGCAAGAGAGTTCCAGAAAAACATCTACTGCTTTATTGACTATGCCAAAGCCTTTGACTGTGGATCACAATAAACTGTAGAAAATTCTGAGAGAGATGGGAATACCAGACCACCTGACCTTCCTCTTGAGAAACCTATATGCAAGTCAGGAAGCAACAGTTCGAACTAGACATGGAACAACAGACTGGTTCCAATTAGGAAAAGGAGTACATCAAGGCTGTATATTGTCACCCTGCTTACTTAACCTGCTGGGCTGGAATAAGCACAAGCTGGAATCAAGATTGCTGGGAGCAATATCAATAATCTCAGATATGTAGATGACACCACCCTTATGGCAGAAAGTAAAGAGGAACTAAAAAGCCTCTTGATGAAAGTGAAAGAGGAGAGCGAAAAAGCTGGCATAAAGCTCAACATTCAGAAAACGAAGATCATGGCATCTGGTCTCATCACTTCATGGGAAATAGATGGGGAAACAGTGGAAACAGTGTCAGACTTTATTTTGGGGGTCTCCAAAATCACTGCAGATGGTAACTGCAGCCATGAAATTAAAAGACGCTTACTCCTTGGAAGAAAAGTTATGAGCAACCTAGATAGTATATTCAAAAGCAGAGACATTACTCTGCCAACAAAGGTCCGTCTAGTCAAGGCTATGGTTTTTCCAGTGGTCATGTATGGATGCAAGAGTTGGACTGTGAAGAAAGCTGAGTGCCAAAGAATTGATGCTTTTGAACTGTGGTGTTGGTGAAGACTCTTGAGAGTCCCTTGGACTGCAAGGAGATCCAACCAGTCCACTCTAAAGGAGATCAGTCCTGGGTGTTCTTTGGAAGGACTGATGCTAAAGCTGAAATTCCAATACTTTGGCTACCTCATGCAAAGAGTTGACTCATTGGAAAAGACTTTGATGCTGGGAGGGATTGGGGGCAGGAGGAGAAGGGGACAACAGAGGATGAGATGGCTGGATGGCATCAGCAACTCGATGGACATGAGTTTGGGTGAACTCTGGGAGTTGGTGATAGACAGGGAGGCCTGGCGTGCTGTGATTCATGGGGTCACAAGGAGTCAGACACAACTGAGCGACTGAACTGAACTGAACTGAATGTCTCTGAAAAGCAGAGACATTACTCTTGCTGACAAAGGTCTGTATAGTCAAGGCCCACTGGTCACATATGGTTAAGAGAGCTGGACAGTAAAGGAGGAGGAACACCAAAGAATTTATGCCTTCAAACTGTGGTGGTGAAGACTTCTGAAAGTCCCTTGGACAGCAAGAAGATCAAACCAGTCAGTTTTAAGGGAGATCAACCCTGAATAATCACTGGAAGGACTGATGCTGAAGCTGAAGCTCCGGTATTTTGGTCATTGGATGTGAACAGACGATTCATTGGCAAAGTCCCTGATGCTGGAAAAGATTGAGGGCAGAGGAGAAGAGGGCATCAGAGGATGAGACGGCTGGATGGCATCACTGATGCAATGGACATGAACTTGGGCAAGCTCCAGGAGATGGTGAGGGATAGAGAAGCCTGGCGTGCTGCAGGACATGGCCTTGCAGAATCAGACATGACTGGGTGACTGAACAACAAGCTAGTTTAATCCTCACAACACATGAGGAACACAATACTGGTATCCCATTTCATAGATGAAGACAGTGAGATACATGTGGTTGTTCAGTGGCTAAGTTATGTCCAACTCTTTGCAAGCCCACGGACTGCAGCACACCAGGCTTCCCTGTCATTGAGATATATGAGGGCTCAGTAACCCATCTAAGGTCAAACAGTTAATAAGTGGCAGAAAGACAGTATTACTAGAAGCCAGGCATCTTGATTCTAGAACCATATACCCAACCAACACACTAAACTACCAGAACTAAACCTTTACCTGCAACAGGAGGAAAACAATAGATGTTTAAATATTTTCGAAAGCAAGAAATAGAGAAACTTAACTTAGAATATGAAGGTGAGCAGAAAACAGCTAAAAGGGTTGAGTGCCTTTGACTGTGGGAGTAGGATGGGTGTGAAGGACGGAAGGGCTAGGAGCATGATCTTATTAACAACAAAAGAAGCACTGCTTTGATTTAAAATCAGAGCTTTAACTTTCAATGAAAGGAGATAATTAAGACAAATGTTACATACATCATAATTTTGCTTGAATTTAGACATGCTGCAAATTCACTTTAAAAAGTGGATCTAACAGAAACTAACATGACAAGTTCCTTTGTAATAGAACACTTTAAGGGGAAATTCAACCTTAGTACCTAACTCACTTAGTACAGCAACTATAGCTTGTTGCCTTGTCTACTCTCTAATTGTCAAAACCCCAACCTCGGAAAGAACCACTAAATTAAAACTGGCTGAGAACATTTATTCCTGCATGATGCTTTCAGTTGAGAAAATCATTGGAAAAATCAAACAACTATCCCTGGCAGAACATAAGACAACCATTAAGTGTGTGTTTTGAAACTGGAATTCCAAAGACAATAAATTCATTAAGACAATAAACTATTCACGTTCAAAAACCACAACATAAACATCTCTTTAATGCTTACATGTAAATCTATGTTCAGGTTAACCTTGCGTTTCGTCCTCTCTTTTCTACCTAAGCTCACTTCCTGGGTGATCTCAACTAGTCTCACTGTTTTAACCACCACATATCAAGGGAGAGCAACATCAATGTGGTAGCTGCTGATGCTTTCCACGCAGGATAATAAGCCGGGATCGAACATATCCACAGATTAACTTTGGAAGACTATACCAAAACAGAGAAAATTGGAGAAGGTACCTATGGAGCTGTGCATAAGGGCAGACAGAAAACTACCAA
Source organism: Capricornis sumatraensis (assembly GCF_032405125.1). Taxonomy (NCBI): domain Eukaryota; kingdom Metazoa; phylum Chordata; class Mammalia; order Artiodactyla; family Bovidae; genus Capricornis; species Capricornis sumatraensis. The sequence continues at coordinate 80,561,505 of NC_091082.1, forward strand.
TCAAGGGGTAGCCACGAAGAAAATCAGACTAGAAAAGGGAAGAGGAAGGGGTTCCTAGTACTGCAGTTCAGGAAATATCTCTTACTAAGAGAACCTCGTCATCCAAATACAGTCAGTCTTCAAGAGGTGCTTATGCAGGATTCCAGTTATATCTCATCTTTGCATTCCTTTCCATAGATCTCAAGGAATATTTGGATTCTATGCTTCCTGGTCAGTTCATGGATTCTTCACTTGTTCAGAGTTATTTGTACCAAATCCTACAAGGGACAGTGTTTTGTCAGTCTAGAAGAGTTCTAGACTTAAGACCTCAAAATCTATTGATGGATGATAATCGAACAATTAAACCAGCAGATTTCGGTCTTGCCAGAGTTTCTGGAACACCCATTAGAGGATACACCCATGAGGTAGTAACACTCTGGTGAAGATCTCTGGAAGTATTGCTGGGGTCAGCTCGCTACTCAACTCCAGTTGATATTTGATCAATAACTTTCAGAGCTTTGGGCACTTCCAACAATGAAGTGTGGCCAGAAGTGGAATCTTCACAGACTATGAAAACACATTTTCCAAGTGGAAACCAGGAAGTTTAGCATTCCACGTCAAAAACTTGGATGCAAATGGCTTGGATCTGCTCTCGAAAATGTTAGTCTATGATCCTGCCAAATGAATTTCTGGCAAAATGGCACTGAATCATCCATACTTTAATGATCTGGACAGTCAAATTAAGAAGATATAGCTTTCTGACAGCTTCCACGTCTTGTGTCAAGAACAGATGATTGTATTTTTACTATTATCTCTGTTTATATCTCATATATTTTCTTTCCTTTGTTGTAAAACTTAAGCTATATTTCATCTTCTGATTTCAAAAGTGTTAACTTAAAAATGTAAATCCTGTTCTATATGAATTTAAATGTAATAATTCTGTATATGTTTGTAGATCCCACTGTAACAACTGTTTGTTACTATAATAAAACTATATAAATAAATATAGTATTGATGTCAGGAATCAGGAAAATTTTGAATTAGCTTAAACCATCTAAAATGCTATAGCAGTCTACTTTTCTTGTAGTTAAAAATACCAAAATTTAGGAAAGTGTGCTAAGCTCAAAGTTCATAATGCTCTTAAGTATTTCTTATGCTCTGAATGTTTAAATTTTCTTGTCAGTTTCTTGCCATACTACCTGCTTAAAGAGGAGTATTCTTCAACTGGTATTTCAATTTGTGACCTACATGCTCAGGCATTCAGAATGAGAAAACTAACCAGATTTGAGAGATAATGCTTAATTTATAGAGGTTTTTGGTAACATAAAACTAACATTAGTGTATGACAAAGTTGGCTAAGTTTTATAGTCAGAGATCAAGGGCTGTCCACAGCAGTTTAGAAAACTTATGAGCTATTCTATTTTTGTTTCCCTGGTGGCTCAGACGGTAAAGCGTCTAGCTACAATGTGAGAGACCTGGATTCGATCCCTGGGTTGGGAAGATTCCCTGGAGAAGAAAATGGCAACCCACTCCAGTACTCTTGCCTTGAAAATCCCATGGACGGAGGAGCTTGGTGCAGGCAACTATCCATGGGGTCGCAAAGAGTTGGGCACGACTGAGCGACGTCACTTTTCATTCTGTTTTTAGGTAGGTTATCTATCTGACTGAATTCTTGTGCTTTGGTCAGAGGTAATAACTATACAAAGGAGTTGCTTATCTTGGCTTTCAAGTCTGACTAAAACTGCAAATTTTGACAGAGTTTAGTTTATTAGCAGCCTTCGTTGAAGGTTCTCATGTATAATTATTTAGCTAAAATCACTAGCCTTGGGAATTGCTTATTAATGCTCTTCATTGTGATTTTTACCTGTAAGCAGCCTATTTTAAATTGTTTGTTACAGCCAAGAGAAATCTCTAAAAATAACTGTATCATTTTTCAGTTCAGTTCAGTTTAGTCACTCAGTCGTGTTCCACTCTTTGCAACCCCATGAATCGCAGCACGTCAGGCCTCCCTGTCCATCACCAACTCCCGGAGTTCACTCGGACTCGTGCATTGAGTCCGTGATGCCAACCAGCCATCTCATCCTCGGTCGTCCCCTTCTCCTCCTGCCCCCAATCCCTCCCAGAGTCAGGGTCTTTTCGCATGAGGTGGCCAAAGTTTTGGAGTTTCAGCTTTAGCATCAGTCCTTCCAATGAACACCCAGGAATGGTCTCCTTTAGGATGGACTGGTTGGATCTCCTTGCAGTCCAAGGGACTCTCAAGAGTCTTCTCCAACACCACACTTCAAAAGCATCAATTCTTTGGCACTCAGCTTTCTTCACAGTCCAACTCTCACATCCACACATGACCACTGGAAACACCATAGCCTTGACTAGACGGACCTTTGTTGGCAAAGTAATGTCTCTGCTTTTTAACATGCTATCTAGGTTGGTCATAACTTTTCTTCCAAGGAGTAAGCGTCGCTTAATTTCATGGCTGCAGTCACCATCTGCAGTGATTTTGGAGTCCAAAAAAATAAAGTCTGACACTGCGTCCACTTTCCCCATCTATTTCCCATGAAGTGATGGGACCAGATGCCATCTTAGTTTTCTGAATGTTGAGCTTTAAGCCAACTTTTTCACTCTCCTCTTTCACTTTCATCAAGAGGCTTTTTAGTTCCTCTTTACTTTCTGCCAGAAGGGTGGTATCATCTGCATATCTGAGGTCATTGATATTTCACCCGGCAATCTTGATTCCAGCTTGTGCTTCTTCCAGCCCAGCGTTTCTCATGATGTACTCTGCATAGAAGTTAAATAAGCAGGGTGACAATATACAGCCTTGATGTACTCCTTTTCCTATTTGGAACCAGTCTGTTGTCCCATGTGTACATTAAAAAAAAAAAAAACCCACATATCCCGCAATTTATCTCCTATTCTGACCTTTCCCTGATTTCCAAATGCAAATATCCAACTAACTTCCTTCCTGACATCTATGATAAAGAGGCATCTCAAAGCTAACACACCCAATACAGAGAACCTGATTTCTACACGCCATGACCCCTGCCGGCCTCATCAGCTCTCCCCGTATTTCCCAGTTCGCTTAATAGCACAGCCACTCAGAAGTGATGCCAAAACCTCTTAGTATTTCTCTCTTTCCCTTCCAACCCCCTCCATATTAAATCTATACTGAAGTTTTGTCAATTCTACCTATAAAATATGTCCCCAACCTAATAAGCATTTCTCAACTTCTCCACAACTAACATCAAAACCCAAGCCCCATCAATTCTTACCTAGACTATTTCAATAGCTTCCTATTGATGTCTTTATATTCACTTTTTAACCTTTACAAATGACATATTAGAAAGAAATCATATCACTCACCTGCTTAAAACCCTCTTTAGCCCTCTGTGTTTCAAATTAAGTACAAACCCCTTACTATGGCCTAAGTCCACACATGATCTGGAAACCACCCATCTCTCTGACCTCAACTGTGAGACTTCCCACACTCATTTACTCACTCACTACTTCTCAGCTACAGTTCCTTCAGCATCTGGGACATGCCAAGCCGTTTCCACCTCAAAGTGTTTGCATTCTGTTCTCTATGACCTTTCCTGAGCGCCATATTCCAGCTCCTCCTTGTCATGCAGATATCGGCTTAAATGTTATCTCCTCAAAGAATCCTGACCTGACACACAGACACACATACACATGCAGGCACAGGCACACATGCACGCACATGCACACACACCCCCACGTGCACACACACATTCTCGCTCTCATTCACCTCTGAAACTTGCTCCTTGACACCTACCGCAACTACCTCTTTCGTGGCACTACAACCAATAAACCCACACCATCTCTTCCACGGAGGGGTGAAATGTTACTAGAGGGTAGAAGACAATAAAAGAGCCGTAGAAGCCGGCTTAAAAAGGAAAAAGAAGGAAAATCCAGCCCTAGGGCCGTAGACTCAGAGTTTGTTGAGAAAGAGATGGGGAAGTTACAGAACCATATAACCTGTAGGCCTTTCCCTTCAGATTTTAGACTCTCTTAATTACCCCAAGTCAAAAAAGGGGTAAGAAAACACAGAGGGCTTGGGTCTCCTCTATACATGGAGAAAAAATAGGGACAATGCCAACCAACTTGCAGTAAAATTATAGTATAGATGTAGGTTTTCTGTAGTGTCCTCTATTTAGATAGCCCTTGGCATCTAAGACCTCCACGAGGGACAGTGTTTGAGACAGCCCCACTTCCGCTTCTCACTCACCTATCCAACCCCTTCTCCACAATGCCCTGGGTATCACGCCTTCAGGTCCATAATTTCTCACCTTCCACAATGAAAGTGAAATACCTGGTAAAGTGTGGTAACAAGCTTGGATCCAAATGACAGAGGACCCCAACCTTCTCTTTCCATGTAATACATTTGATATGAATTTCTAAAGATCAGGCCGACTCTAATTACAGCAAATGTCAGGGAATGAAAAACCATGGGATGCTGATACAAAAGAAAAACATTTCAGAAGAGGCAGGTTTTTCTGGTGTCCTTTAAATCATACCATTTCAAACATTTGTGTACTCTACAGACAGAGGTGAAAGAGCTATTCAACTGCACTTACATGAGAAATGAAAATATGAATGATGCTGAACTATTTTTACTTACCGGAGTACCAAAAAATCCACAAGTCATGACACTCTGTTGGAAGAGCTGTGAATTATACATTTCTGGTGTAATGCAAAATGGTACAATGCATAAGGACAGGAATTTTGCAATTTCTATAAAATGGTGTAAGAATTACTCTTTGACTCATTTTTTTTTAAAGAAATCTACTTAAACACAGACCACTAATAAGCAGTAACAAACATACAAAAGTATTCACTGCGGCATAATTTCAACAGCAAAAATTTTAAAACAAAGCAACTTCCACTGGTAGGAAATTAATTAAATAAATTTCGGCACTTTCACATAATAGAACACAAGGCAGCCAGGAAAAGGAATGAGAGAGCTCTCTACCAACTTGAATTTAACTCTACAATATACAGTTAGGTTTCCTTTTCAAAAAAAAAAAGCAATATGGAAAAAATATACATATATTTCACCTTTTGTAGGAAGAAACATTACATATTTCTGGAATGGGTTGCGATTTTCTTCTCCAGGGGATCTTCCTGACCCAGGGATCAAACCCACACCTCTTATGTTTCCTGCATTTGCAGGCCGGTTCTTTTTTTTCTCTGCTCACAGGATCTCTTACTGTACAAAAGTTTTAAATTTAAAAATGGTACAATTTATCAGTCATTTCCTTCTGGGTCTGCTTTCTGTGACTCAAGGACTTGTTTCCCACACTGAAATCACACTGTGTACGAAATGTTCTCCTAAAAGTTTTAAAGTTAATCCAAATAATATTTATTTTAGTGTAAAGCATGAGGTACAGATCAATTTTTATTTTTTTGCATATGGATAAACATTTGTCCCAGCATCACTTAATAAGTATCCAATCTTATCCACTGAATTGTGATACTCACATTTTACATAAATTTCCATGTAAATGAGTATCTTTTTGTGTTCTTTCTATAGTGTCTGATTAGACTATTTGTCTGTATCTGGGCCAATTCCACACTGTGTTAATTACAGCAACTTTACAACGAGCTCTGGATATCAGCAGGACCAATCCCTGAAGTAGGGACAGCTAACTGCCACAATATCCATTCTCTCTCTTCCTTTTAGTTATGGAATCAACCTCTGGATTTTACTTGTTCTGCTCAGGCAGAACTATTCTAGGCTTCCCTTGCAGTTAGACATGAGCATGTGACTAAGTTCTGGCCACTTGCACGTGAGCACAAATTATCTGTTTGCAATTCCTGGATTGTATCCTTAAAAAGACTGACTTTTTCCCTTTCCCTTTCTGGGGACTGGAATGTACACATTGTAACTTCAAATGTGCCAAGGAAGACATCTTAAAAGGTCATCAAAGCAAGACAAATGAACTCACCAACTAGAATCACCTAATTCCATCCTGCCTATGAACTTGGAGTTTTACGTAAGAAAGAAGTAAACTTTCCTTGTTTAACCCCTTGGTCTCTGAGAAAGCAACCAAATGGATATCTTATTAACACACACCCATGTTCCTTTACTTGAAAGCGAACTTAGTTCTTCTTGGCTGTTTGAACTGCCATATACACTTAAGAATTAACTTGTCCGCTCTCTGAAAATTCCTGATGGGATTTAGCTTAGGACTGCATTGAATTCATAGATCAATTTGGGGCACCCTGTGAATTTAAACATACTGCATATTACTACCTATAAAATTATTTTTCTCTTTATTTACATATCTTCTTTTATATCTATATATAAATCTTTTTAACTTTCTGTATACAAGTCATAAACAACTTTTGTTCATTTTGTTCCTGCGTATTTACAGATTTCATAATACTCTGAAAAAGATCTTATTTTACTGCATTTCCTAATTATTTGTTGCTTACCATACAGGAATGTGACAGTGTCAGTCACTCAGTCATGTCTGACTCTTTGCGACCTCACGGACTGTAGCCCTTCAGGCTACTCTGTCCATGGGATTCTCCAGGCAAGAATACTGGAGTGGGTTGCCATTCCCTTTTCCAGGGGATCTTCCCAAACCTGGTCTCCTGCATTGTGGGCAGACTCCTTACCATCTGAGCCTCCAGGGAAGCCCATATAGGAAAGTAGTGGGTTTTTATAAAGTGATCTTGCAAAAGCTGGCTTAAAACTCAACATTCGAAAAACTAAGATCATAGCATCCAGTCCCATCACTTCATGGTAAATAGATGGGGGAAAAATGAAAACAGTGACAGACTTTATTTTCCTGGGCTCCAAAATCACTGTGGACGGTGATTTCAGCCATGAAATTGAAAGATGCTTGCTCCTTGGAAGAAAAGCTATGACAAACTTAGACAGTGTATTAAAAAGCAAAGACATCACTTTGCCAACAAAAGTCCATATAGTCAAAGTGATGGTTTTTCCAGTAGTCATGTATGGATGTGAGAGCTGGACCATAAAGAAGGCTGAGCACTGAAGAAATGATGACTTCAAAATGTGGTGTTGGAGAAGACTCCTGAGAGTCCCTTGGGCAGCAAGGACATCAAACCAGTCAATTCCAAAGGAAATCAGCCCCAAATATTCACTGGAAGGACTGATGCTGAAGCTGAAGCTCCAATACTTTGGTTACCTGATGTGAAGAGCATACTCATTGGAAAAGACCCTGATGCTGGGAAAGACTGAGGGCAGGAGGAGAAGGGGGCAATGGAGGATGAGATGGTTGGATGGCATTATCAACTCAATGGACATGACTTTGAGCAAACTCCAGGAGATGGTGAAGGACAGAGAAGCCTGGTGCGCTGCAGTCCACGGGGTTGCAAAGAGTCGGACATGACTTAGCGACAGAACAACAACAATAATTACATAGAAAGTGAAAATGGGAGACAACGAACTTGGATATCAAGCTTAGGAGACTTTCAAGCAAAGTGCTAAAGGTGGCAGCCTGGTGTCTTCATGCTATATATGGTTAAATTTGAGAGGAATGAGATAAAGTGAGGGAAGAACTGTTAAGCAGAAAGGAACCAGTACCTGATGATTTGGAAAATCCTCCAGCCTATCCAGGCTGTAAATTATGCTAAAATCGGGGGTTCGGTGTCAAGCAAGCACGCTCTGAGACACAGCCAAGGTGGGGCTAGACCACCTTTGGCCGGTGCCTCAAACAGAATAAAGGGTCAGAATGCTCAGTGACTCTGAGCGCTCTCTGAAGAAGTCAGACACGTGACTCACAGATCTCCTTAGCCACTCCAGCAGAAGCCAGAAACAGAGACAGAACCATCCAGGAAAGACTGTGGAGGGGCGTCCTGTCTGAAGGAAGGAGCCCGCCCCCCGATATAGAGGGAAGACTCACGAGAACCTTTCCTGAGACTACACTATACCAGCAGAAACACCACCACGTTAGACTGAAAGGGAAAAGACAGGACAAAAGGAAAGAAGAGCGACAGACGAACATTCTACGGGTGGCAAACAGTCTGGTGAAGATACTCAGGTGCAAATATACACTGCCCTTCCGGAAGAAGGAAGGATGACTCCAAGGATAGAGTCCTAAGCCTTAGAGTGGAGCCTCAGACGTCAGGGCCAAAAGCCACAGAGTGTTATTTCCAGTGTTGAAACCTAACATATTTTTCCCAGTTGGGTTTCAAAATTGCTTGGCATCAGTGACTCCTCTCTTCCACTTTCCCACTTTGGGAATGGAAATGTCTGGAACTGTTATCCTGCTCCATCATTGTGTTTGAAGAGCAGGTGATATATTTGCTAGTTTCACACGTCTACAGATGGAGAGGAGTTCTGAACCAGGACAGATGATATCTAGAGTTTCACTCAGACCTGAGATAAATGATTCAGATGATAGGACTTCTAAGTTGATAATATTTAGACGATATTTTGATGATTTATGGGCTTCCCTCATGGCTCAGCAGGTCAAGAATCTGCCCACAATGCAGGAGACCTGGGTTTGATCCCTGGGTTGGGAAGATCCCCTGGAGAAGGGAACGGCTACCCACTCCAGTATCCCGGCCTGGAGAATTCCATGGACTGTATAGGCCATGGGGTAGCAAAGAGTCAGACATGACTGAGCGACTTTCACTTTCACTTTGATGATTTACATGGGAAGACTTCTGAGTTGATGTTATAATGTAAGGCTTTAGAGATCAGGGTAAGGTCTTTGATTTTATTTTAGGTATAGAGGGAATCCAGAGAAGAATTCCAGCCAGCAAAGTGATATGACCCAATTCACATCTAAAAGATCACCGATGTGCACTGTGAGGACAGTAAGAGTGGAAATGACGGAACCTGTTAGGAAATCATTACAGTGGTGGAAGCAAGAGAAGACAAGGACCCAGACTACAGTGATAAGAGCAGGCTGGAGGAACAGAGGACTAGGTTAAAAGATGTATTCTGGAGGTAGAACTGCAAGAAGTTGCTAATAATAATAAATGCAACGCAGAAGATAAAAGAATGAGAGAAACGTGGAAGATTCTTAAGCTGGGACTTGACCAACTGAGTAGACTGTTCTGCTCACTACCTGAGATGCAGAAGGCTGAGGAAGGTATAGATTCATGTGAGAAAACCAAGATTTGCATTTTAGACACACCACGTTTTTGTTCTAACAGACATGCAGATAGAAATATAAAGTAAGGACTTTGATAGAAGAGGAGGGAACTCAAGGGCAGTTCAGAGCCAGATTTATGAATCTGCATGGCATTGAAAACAGAAGGACCAGGAGTTACCTGGTGGTCCAGTGGTTAGGACTCCATGCTTTTACTGCCAAGGACATGGATTCAATCTCTGGTCAGGGAACTAAGATCCCACAAGCTACATGGCATGGTCAAAAAAAAAACAAACCAAAAACAAAACACCAGAACCAAATTATATGTTTTGGTTGGTATAACCAACCATCTATTCTAAAGAAAGAATAGGTGGAAAAAGAAGCAAGCCCAAGACCAAAGTCTAATATATTCTAATATTTAGAGGTCTGAGAGAGGAAAGAAGCTAGCAAACAAAGAAAGCAAAACAGGTAAAAACAAGTTGAACACAGTGTTAGAGATGTCTTCTTACCAGGACCATTGATACTAATTATAATTATTTGTCTTGACATAGCCTTCATTGGAGAAGGCAATGGCAACCCACTCCAGTACTCTTGCCTGGAAAATCCCATGGACGGAGGAGCCTGGTGGGCTGCAGTCCATGCGGTCACTAAGAGTCGGACACGACTAAGCGACCTCATTTTCACTTTTCACTTTCATGCACTGGAGAAGGAAATGGCAACTCACGCCAGTGTTCTTGCCTGGGGAAATTCCAGGGACGGGGCAGCCTGGCGGGTGCCATCTATGGGGTCACACAGAGTCAGACACGACTGAAGCGACTTAGCAGCAGCAGCAGCAGCCTTCATAGGCTCTACTCTACAAAAATCCAGTTTAAAATGCTAAACTTTCAGATCTGAGCATTCATTTAAAAAAATATTCATATGCTTAGGAAACGTCCCCTAGAAGAGGACACAGTACTGAATGATGAGGGGATACACAGAGATCCAGAAACTTTTCCATGATATCGCCACGTGGAAATTAAAAAATGTTAACTTTAATCACAGATTTTAAATTCTATAGAAAATTGGAAGGAGTGAAAATGCTGGACTAATCTAGAGAAATCTGGGCACGGCACGGTCTGAGAACCGCTGGGATAGGAATGGAGGAAGCAATAAAGAACGGCAAGAAGAGCCACGTGAAAAAGGTGAGTTCAGCCCAACATCTAACACTACCAACACTATTTTCTCCGCTGAAGCTTCCTGTCCCCCTTGCAGCCACAAGTCCTTTATGCATTTTGTTTTCCAACCCTCTCCTATCTCTACTGTTGTCTTCTCTCTTTACCTATCCACTGTTCTTACAGTTTTTGATTCCAATTGACTTGTACAATGTCTTTTGCTGTTCAAATAAATTCTGTGTTTTAAAAAGTTTTTGTGGGACAAGGTAATACCTATAAAACTATTTAAAACATTTTTAGTACATCTGGATTAACATATTACAGGTGAAGACTAAAAATGTTTCCATAGGGGAAGAAAACAAGGCTAATTTGTCCCCCCTCCCCCATTTTAGATAGGAAGCACAAGCCAACAATGTTTATAGCATTGAAAACCACAGTCCTCAATCTGAGATTTCAGGGAACTGACTTCAGTTTTCTCCTTTATGGTACCGGATACACAGATATATTACACTTTAATAAAGGAGGAGGCTATTTTTAAATGAACAGCAATCAAAGCTGGTGACACATAGATAAGCTAGTATGATTATGTCAAATTCACCTAAAAGAGACTTCAAACCTTTTATTCAACTTGAAAGAAGCTGAGGCTTTTCAGACCTGTGGAAGACTTCCTGACAGTACGCTGACATTTCCCGGTTTGCCAGTCATACCCACGTGCCACAAATACAGACAATGCCTCAAGCCTCCTCAGGGTGAAATATGAAGGCAGGAAGCACTGCTACTTGGCCAGACTCGGGAGGGCCAACTCGGTTTTCAAGAAAGATGAAAGAAAAAGACAGTGTCCCAAATTTTAAAAGGAGAAAAGAGTAGTACATTTATGAAGATTTCTCCTCCCCAGGTACACCTTTTCCTTTCTGCACACCCTTTCACGGATGTGATCGCTTACGAGAGTGGGAACTCCCAAGGTTCTCCTGATTCTTTCTGATCTAGAGAATACCTGATTCCTTGCCTCCCACCTAATAACTGAATTACCTTTCCTGGGGCCACCTCGTTCAACCACCTGGTTGTCAGGTGGCTCCTTCTAAGGAAGCACAGACAGCTGTTGGTGCCAAAAGATGTTGTGGTCTTTGGACATGATCCCAATGGGAATCGCAACCAACTCTTTACATCTCTCTGATGGGGTACAGTAATAGAACAGAAGTCAATGGGAGGTCAGCATGCACTCAGATTCCAGATTCTGAAAGGGGACGAAAATCAAACCCTCCAGTCTGTGCCTCTTCACCATGTCTGACAACCAATAGGCGAGAAACTGGCCTTTACCAGCCCATGAAAATGACATATAAAGTAACAACTCTCAATAACCACATAATAAGCAGTATGCACTTTATGAAAGGTTAAGTCTACAATACAAACAAGTAATATTAATATTTATTCCATTTTATACTTTGTAAGTCCCAATTATCTGCCATTGTACTAAAATGCATCCTGCTCTGTGAAGGGTTCACTTTGTATCTAAGTATCCATGCAGAGCACTGACTCACCTTTTCTAATACAAATAAGTTCATGCACTCCACAGGTTCTTTCTCCACCTGTTAAGAAAAATTTTTTCAGAAATTAAAAACAGGTCATAATCTGAGTCTGACTGTTACAAAGAACTGCTGTAAATTAGATTCTAGAAATGGCTTCAGAAAAACGTGCCCTAACTCTTCTCTTCAAATTTTACTATAGAAATATGCTAACCTGATACACAGTACCCTCCTGAACCCATAAGCTAAGATCTTATAAAATTCTGGAATAAGGAAGCTTCGTTCAAGTATGTTATTTTAAATGGCAAGCTTCTCAAGAGCAGACATCGTAGCACCACTTCCTAAACACTCCTTTACATGATCCAGAAGGAAACTCTGCAAGGAAGGACCCACTTTTGTATCTGAGCCTTAATTTATGCAGGTAAGTTAGCATGGAAGGGTCAACACTGTAAAGGCGATATTTATGTTTTACAACATATACTCATATTCGGATCCTTTCTCCATTCTCCAGCTACCCACTCTTCTAAATCTACAAGACAAATTTTATAAATAGCATGATGATAAAACTAACAAATGTAACCGAAAGAATTACTTTATCTTAATCACCATTATTAGGAAAAAAAAAATCACACTCGTTATCTTAAGAGTAATGTTATTTGTTAGTTACATAAAATAGGTATTTCCTTTGCACTGAAACATAGCACCACTACCTTAAATGAATGTGCACTGAATGACATTCTGTAGTGTTCTATATATGCACAAATAACCTTACAATTGTGCTGAAAATTATGCTTAAACTTTATATAATAGAAATGTTAAATAATTTCATCATCTTAGCTCACTACAGAAGCTTATTATAAACAGTTAAGTTATAAGAAATAGAAATATCTTACAGCCATAACATGAGAAAGAAAAACTATGATATCCACTGAAAAAAAGTAGGTCATTCAGGAAGCAAGCTAAAAAACTAGAAAACAGTATTTCTATCACTAAAGTAGGTTAGAGCTTCATTCTAACTTGTCTGTAACAATGCCACTGCCTCTTTATTATCAACAATAGAGACTAAACACTGGTTATCAGGAAGATAGACTTAGCAAGAAACGCTTAACATAGTTATGATAATAAATTATTACTTAGCAAACCTTAGTATAAATACAGTAAGACTTTATCAAATGGGATATTACCAATGGGTAATCACTGATTACTGGCTAAAAGGGCAGAATTAACTATACCTACAAAATATACTTTATACAAAATATACTTTATCTTTAAAAATGAGAAATTAGTCAAACGACTGCTGGAAGGGGAAGCTTTACCAAGTTATAAGAAGTAACTATTTTCCAGTGGTTTAGAAGAACCATGTCATACAACACAACTATAATATATATTGACACCATCACTGATATTTTCACAGGCTACTTAGAAATAGTCCTTATACAGTCATTAAGACCTATTGTCAAAAAGGTAACACTTCTAACTTAAGAGATACGCACATAATTCACGTAACAGCCTTTCATGCCTGTAACTGAAATCAGACTTCCCGCATATGTAATATAGATTTGTTTGGTTCTACTATACACATCTAGTCTTCAACATAACTGTATCATTTTTTACAAGGCTTAATATAACAATAACAATAAAAACTACTGTAGTCTAAGACTTTTCTCAAAACTGCAAACGACAATAAAACCTAACTCTCAGAATTTTACAAATGAAAAGTTAAGTCAAATAACTACTGTATTTTAAATTTATAGAGTCAACCAATAATTACATTTGCCAAAGTATGCACAAAAACCACATAATTAGGAAAAGCAAGTAATACCGAACTCTACTATTCTTGATATTTGTTCTGAAAATTCTAACCAACAAGTGAGATTTCACTGATGTGTAACTCAAAAGCAATCACTAACTGAAATTAAAAGGAATAGTGAGGATAGGCAAATGCCAGACAAAAAGAGCAAAATTGAGGGAAAAAAACTTTCAAAAGTACAAAAGAAAAGTTAAATAAACTTTATTACATTATCAAATACAAAAATCAATATTCTTTTATCCCCAGTCCTTCCTAAGGCCAGAAAGAATATAAGGAAAAAAATATGCATTGCACAGGTTAAATGTGTATTTTTAATGTACATGTTTGGGAATCAAAGGCCTAAATATTTCTTCCATCTGAGATACAGCAAACTGTGTACAAATTTTATACCTTTTTAAACATTTTCTAAAAGAAAATCTGAAAAGTTTACAAGAGAAATGTCAAATTTGTAAGCAAAAAGCAAGCCACTGGAGGCACATCTTGACTTAAATATGGAGATACGGAAGATCCCCTGTAGAAGGAAATGGCACCCCACTCCAGTACCCTTGCCTGGAAAACCCCATGAATGGAGAAGCCTGTCCACGGGGTGACAGAGTCGGACACGATTGAGCGACTTCACCTATAGAGGTAATCCAAAAGTGGTCTACTTATTTTTTAAGAGTATAAGGCACAAGGGAAATGATTATTGATTTTTAAAATTTCAGCTTTCTGAGGTATAATTGATATATACAATTTTAAGATATTTAAAGTGTATACCATTATGATAACCAAGAACGTATATCCAATATACGGGAGAATAATTATTTTTTATTTGTTTCTATTGAGATAAATGACCATACAACACTGTGTAAGTTTAAGGTAGACAATGTGCTGATCTGATACTCTACACAGTAAGATTTCCACTTTAGTGTGAGCTAATAACATGTCGCATGATTCTTTTCATTTTTGTGGAAGGGACACTTAAGATCTAGTCTCTAAGCAACTTTGAAGTGTATATACACTACTGCCCTTGCTGAGTATTTGATCCCAGGACTTATTTATCAACGGGTCGTGAGGTGTACTTAGACAGTATCTCCCTACTTCCCCCACCCTCCTTTCCCTGGAAAGCATCCTTCTACTCTCCGTTTTTATTTTATGAGTTTGGCTTTTTCAGAATTGACAGATAAGTGTTATCATATGCTTGTCTTTATCTGACTTGGCATAATGCCCTCAAGGTCCATTCATGTTGTCACAAATGGAAGGATTCCCTTCTTACCCAGAGCTAAATGATATTCCACTATGTATGTATATATACATACATGTGCATGTGTGTTTATCTCAAACCTCCCTTTTCCATTCATCTATTGACAGACACAAAGGTTGTTTCCATATCTTGGTTATTATGAATAATGCTACAATAAATATGGCAGTGAACACATTTCTTTGATTCTCTGTTTTCACTTCCTTTGGATAATTATCCAAGAGTGGGACTGCTGGATCATATGGTAGGTCTATTTATAATTTTTTGAGGAACCTCCACATTTTTTCCTGTAATCGCTGAACCAATTTGAAGGAATGATTATTTAATCAATCAGTCAATCTCTAGAAAGAGATGAGTTTTCCACTAAAATGAATAGCCACCCCCAAAATGAATTCTTGTATAAACAGAATTTTTCACATGCCAAATTTACTTCAAAGACATAATAATAATAAAGACTTTAAAATCATATTAAAATCACTGAATATAAAAAGACTAAAACTCGAAAATAAATCTGTCTTGTTCATTATACATAAACAAACCAAGGCACTTAAAGGTTAAATAAGGTTGCTCAGGGTCACTAGTTAACTGTCAGAAAAAAGTAACTGGGATCCTAAGTTTAACAGAGTAAGAAAATAAACATTGATATTTATGAAAAAAAAAAAGAAAATTTGCAATTGTTTTCTAATCCTTTAAGGTAACTTAAGTAAAAATGAATTTCTCAAAACTGTTTTTAGAGATAATACTAGCATTGCTCTTGAAATGATCATCTCAGGAACATGGAAATGAGAAGTAGATAGAAAGTGACAAGCTTAGTCAAAGTTACCATCTTTTCCCTCAGGCAAACCCATGTAAGAGCATAATATAAACTGGCATAATCCTCTACAATTGGGGTAAGTAAGGGTACAACAGGAAATAGACGTGCGTGGGCTCACACACGTGTGCTGTGAATGTGTGCATGTGTGTGTTTGGATATGAATGTGCACACACTTGAAAGTGCCTGGGAGCCAGCAATTTGGGCAGGGGACGAAGGGTTAGTTACTACAAAGTACTTTTCACATGTCTACAGAAGAAAGTACGTAGTGATGTCATATTCCCATCAAATTGTGCTCAGGTATACAAATTAAACCCAAAGATTTAGTTCCTTAAAAACAAATCTAGTCCTTTCTAAAACTGACTTTTATTTTTTCTACACATTTATTTTGACCATTAGCCCAAATCACTACAATTTACAGGTTCTATTAAGTCAAACACTACTGCAAAACTACTTTAGAAACATTTTAAATTCCACAGTCCATTCTAAAGAAGATCAGCCCTGCGTGTTCTTTGGAAGGAATGATGCTAAAGCTGAAACTCCAGTACTTTGGCCACCTCATGCGAAGAGTTGCCTCATTGGAAAAGACTCTGATGCTGGGAGGGATTGGGGGCAGGAGGAGATGGGGACGACAGAGGCTGAGATGGCTGGATGGCATCACCGACTCGATGGACGTGGGTTTGGGTGAACTCCGGGAGTTGGTGATGGACAGGGAAGCCTGACGTGCTGCAATTCATGGGGTCGCAAAGAGTCAGACACGACTGAGCGACTGAACTGAACTGCACTGAATTTCATCTAAAGATTTCTCTCCAAAAAACCATGCATGAAAGTAGCCACAGCCTTTTAATTAGTGTCTAGCTCACTTTAATAAACTGTTATAGCTATTTCTTCAGTAGACATCTAAGTTTCCATAATAGGCATAAAACTTCAAATATTTCCTACTAATGTTGCCAACTACTCCTAACCGCTATAACCCATTTAGACTACAGTCACTAATTTCTAGATACTTGTTAGTTTCTCCCTAGTTAAGTCATTCAAGGAATAATACCAATTTTAGTCTCTGATTGAAAACAGTGTTGTTGAAAGATCATGGTTTGCACAGCATAGTAAATACAGGTTCTCTTTTAATCCATACAAGTTTCTATGAATTTTTTCAATAGTTATTCTAAGAGGTATAATATTTACCTTATAAATTTACTGTTCACAAATGTAATCCATTTTTCCCACTTTTGACTACTTTTCATTCAGTATTTTTGTGTTGTTGTTGTTAATTATGGTTTTGACTCTTTGAAGCTCATTAATATTATAAAACCTTGAATAGGTATACTTCACAAGAAGGTTTCTACTTAATTTAATTTTCTATTTAATGGAGAATACCATTTTCTCCACTACTGCACCAGATCATTTTTTTAAAGCTACAAATGGTCATTATTGCATTAGTAAGTTCAGAATACTGAATTTAATATTTCATTAAAATCCTCTATCTTTTGATGACTCATACTATTACTGTGAATATCAATTCTAATAACAGCCCTAAAATGTGAAAATAGGAAACTGACCTGAATACACATATGGATCATAGGAGTTTGTTTTTAAATAAATTCCTAATAACAGCTTGCTGTGTTGTCACTATCTCTTCTAAAAAATGGAAAATCAAGTGTTCCAACTTTTAGGTTTCTATTAAAATTTTACTCTATATACAAACAAAATATGCAAATATTCATTTATTCAAAGCTTGGAATGTTTTTTCTTTATAGTAGTTTGATCAGCCTTATGCTATTCCTATACATAAGTTCACATTAGGTATTAACAGGTGAGGATCTGGGGATGTTGGGGTAAAAGCATGAAAGTCAGCTGAATGGAAATCAAATCCACGAAGACAATCTACTATACTACTACACACACGCTACGGACAAACATTATAATCATTTTAAATAAAGCAACTGTGCAAACACTATTACTCAACAAATTGTATAAATAAGCCAATATGTGATTTTGCAATACCATGGAAAATAACAAAAAGCAAAATGCATCTTAATACGAATATTTCTCTAGTGTTTTCTACTTCTTTTCTAATTTTGCTTAGTGAGTTAGAAAAGGAAACTAAAATAAACTGTAAATTATTCAAAAGTACTGTGTAGAGGTCTCTGAACAAATTTACCTAATATACAAACACGTCTTAAATCTCCATGAAATGTTAGAAATTTGATGCCTGCTGAAAGCCAAAGGATCTCTTCCAGGAACATCACTGCTTAAACTGACTGTAAATCTTCCAAAAAACAAACTGTTCAATAAATTGCCTTACTCAGTCACAGACTGATAGCTGAGACTTCCTAATTACATTACCCCCTGTACACACTGTGTAACATCTCTCTAACAACAGCATGGAAAGCAGGAGTGTGGTGTTCTCCCTCAAGACTAAGAATATAACATGCTTGCATTGTTGTTGTTGTTGTTGTTTTAAATTAGTTCTTTATTTTTATTTTTTTTCACTGAGCCCCGCAACATGTGGGATCCTAGTTTCCGGACCAGGAATCAAACCTGCACGCCCACGGGGTCTTAACCCTGGACCACTTGGGGGAAGTCCTGTATTGGGCTCTTTAATTACACATTTCAAATGACTTTTGAAAGTCCAAATTATATCTTGGAAATCTCAGAGTCACAACAAATCTTCACAGGCATCTGAGTCGTACTAATGACTTACAAAATAAATGCGAAAGTGTGCGATAAACACTTTCAAAGTGTGTGCAAAAGGCATTGTGAATAAAAAGTACCAACAGATTCTCTCTTTCACTATTTTTCTTTTTTAAAAAGCTACCCAGAGAGGTTAAGTAAAGTTACTATGTGTAGCAAGTTAACAATGAAGGTGAATATTTTTACTTCAGCAAAACATTCTGCAAGGAGTCTAACGTTATTCCAATGGAACAGACAGAAAAATGTGGACTAAATGGAGAAGGGTGTAAGTCAGATCACTAAAGACTAGCTTTATCTTGAGGTTTTAAATCAGACTTGCCCTTTACAAAGATAACTAGAAATAGTTTGAAAAATGGATTGGAATGAGACTTAAGACTGGAGATAACAAGACAAGGGAAAAAACTAATACAAATCTCTTAATGAGAGAAAAGGGAATAAACTAAAATGTAATTTCAGTTAATTTGAGATGCAGGCGTGGTAGGACTGAGTGATCAACAGGATGTGGAGAGTGAATTGTAAGACAGGGTTGATTTCCAGCTTTCTAATTCAGACATCTGGTTATTTAAAAATGCTACTCAGATGGCAAATTTGCATGGAGTGGGGAGTATGGAGGCTGGATTTGGTAGGTGTGAAGACAACTTTGGTTTAGGACATTTTCAATGTCCCAAGCTAAACATTTTTGATTGCTGTGGGACATCCAACATATATAGCTACTATGTGGAATTGTATTAGGAAAACCATGTGTACTTTTAATTTAGTAATAGTGAATTTTTATTTTATTGCTCCAGGAAGCAGAACTAGGAAGGGATAGATAGACAAGTTACTAGAAGGCAGACATTTGGTCAAATACATCTGGGCAAGGGATGCAACCCTTTATGATAATCGATAGAACTCTCAACAATTCAAGAAACATCTTGAGTACATACTATATTCAGGTATTGTACAAAATCTAGTGAATAAAAACCAAATAAATGTTATGCTCCAGGCATTTATGGTCAGACTGGGGAGACAAGTTTACAAACAAGAGATTTCCACATGATTCAAGGGGTGCAATCACAGCAGTGTGTACAAAGTAGAGTGAGAATAAGGTTGAGAATGGAAACAAGAGAACATTAGATCACGGAGATAAAGGGAAAGCTTAGAAGTAAGTAAGAAAGGGAGAAAAAACTTCAAAACACAGGAAAGAGTCAACAATGTCAGACTGATAGAGGCCAACATTAGAAGTGTTAATACGCCAGATAACAATTATACATCTTGACAGGCCGGCTAGACCAAGATTCCCAACCTGGTATCTCTCACAAGACCTCTAGGGTAACAATAAGGGTCTATAAGCCATTCTCAAGATTTTAGTATGCTTTTTAAAAAATTGTACCTTAACCTAAGATAGGGCTAACTTCTTCACCTCTGACTGGAATTATATTAGCTTAGAGTGGTAACACCATCATCTCATATTTGTCTGAAGTCCTGATTAGCAGATATCTGATTGATAAGAGGAGGAAATAAATGATTAATTTGTATTGCAAAATAGGGGCTTTGAAAAAAAAGGAATAAATAAAAGTAACCCTTCGTACTTAAAAGTCTGAATTAAAGGGTTAAAATGTTGGGCCAGGGCTAATAAAGAGTACGCTTAACAGATACAAATAATCTCTTTAAATCAAAACACTAGTTACCTAGGCAAGCAACTGAAGACACATGACTTGGAAGTAGTCCAGATAAAAGAGACTATGACTTTGGTTGATTACAACTTCATCCTGAGCCAACATGAAGCTCCAAAATGGCTATTCTAATTAGCTACACTAATAAGATTATGCACAAGGAGTGATATAACCATTTTAACAAAACATCTGGAATGCAGTGGTGCACTACCATATTTCAAACTTTAAAACATACAACGACCAACCATCCAGAGGAAGAATTAAATATTGTGTCTAGAAAAGAAAATGCTCAGGAGTTGTCTCAAAACAGTAGAAGTGAGGTCAGGTACACAGAGAATAGGGAACTTTTAGCTTATTGCTCCAGAAAGCAGACCGAGGGTGAGTGGATTGAAGGAAGTTACTAACAGCAGATTTTTGGTTAAAACCAGGACCTTATGAACTGTAAGAATTATAGTTCCACATCGGCATAAATGTTCATTGGCATACGGGCTCAATGAACTCATTATCATTGAATATTTTTATACAAAGTAAGGATGATTCATCTCCTGGTGTTCACACTATATTGTAATTGCATGGTTAAAATTATCTGTCTCCCCCACTAGAATATGTATTCCTTGAGGCAAGAAATGTGATTTTATTCATCTTTGTGGCCCCACAGGGTCCAACACAGGATGCTAAGCACATCGACTGCTCTGTAAGTCTACAAAATTAACAGGTGAATGAAGACACTGACTATTTTAAGAACCACTTCTTTGGGAAATGGGAAGAGATGCTCCTATGGGCCCCTTAAAATTCTAAGATGTCCCTAGTATAAAGCCCTCATCCAGAGTTCATTCTACTTCATGACACAGCTAGGGGGTAGGGCACAAACAATCTGCTTTAGTATGTGACAGACAGCACACCTTACCTGACATCTTTATTTGAAATGCTAGCACTTTAGCATTTGAAATGCTAAACTATAATGATAGTTTCCTTGCCAAACTAGAAAACACATAACTCCTGACAGTTATATTATGAAGCCATCAACAAATTATTAAGTATGAAAATACTAATTGAGAGTCTCTCAAGCACAAAAGAATCTCTAGAACAGGAAAATTTGAAAAATCTTGTTTTTTAAATATACAAGCAGTAGTAGGCAGAGCCTGGTGGCTCAGCTGGTAAAGAATCCACCTGCAGTGCAGGAGGCCCTGGTTCGATTCCTGGGTCGGGAAGATCCAGCGGACAAGGGACGGGCTACCCACTCCAGTATTCTTGGGCTTCCCTTGTAGCTCAGCTGGTAAAGAATCTGCTTGCAATGCAGGAGACCTGGGTTCGATCCCTGGGTTGGGAAGATCCCTTGGAGAAGGGAAAGGCTACCCACTCCAGTATTCTGGCCTGGAGGATTCCATGGACTGTATAGGTCATGCAGTTGTAAAGAGTTGGACACAACTGAGCAACCTTCACTTCACAGTAGGCAGAGCAAAATGCCTTCTGACATAAAAAAGTGATGACATTTAACAATGAGAGGGAGAAGGGAAGAGTCAATGGAGAAAAGAGGGGGAAACTGGAAATTTTTTAAAGAAATTTTAAGTTATAGGATCATACATGGATACTATCTTGCTAATTCTTCTTCACCTTCTACATAAGCCTTTTTGTCTTTACCAAGTCACAAGAAATTCTTCCACAAAGTGGTTGGGGAAATAAAGTGCAAAACATAAATCAGTATATTCTGTTTCTTGATTTTTAACCTCTAGTAAATAGTAAGATAAAGTTTGAAAGTACTGCTCTGGATAACAAGAATATGAAAGATTATCAGATCTTATTCCCAGTATTCTCCATCACTTTAGCTAAACGTAAGTGCATCCTAAGTCTCCTCAGTGGTGTCTCTTTGCCACCCTATGGACTGTGGTCCCTCAGGCTCCTCTGTCCATGGGATTTACCAGGCAAGAATACTGGAGTGGGTTGCCATTTCCTTCTCCAGGGGATCCTCCCGACCCAGGGATCAAGCCTGTGTCTCCTGTGACTCCTGCATTGGCAGGCAGATTTCTTTACCACTGAGCCATCTGGGAAGCCCCTTAGCTAAAGCATATACTTGTAACTGTCTGAAGAGGTAATCAATCTCTTAAAATAAGTAAGATAAACATAAGCACACAACTAAACCAATTCTGGAACCAGCAAAGCTGTATGCCTCAGGGTTGGCCACCAAGATGGAAAGTGCTTTCAAAAGTTGTATTTAGGAGAAACATAAAACTTAGGCAAGGTCTGACAATGCTGTAGGTGCCTTACACGTTTGTACAGATGCATACACATACACACAGGGAAGTTTTACAAACCACTTTCATTGTTTGAAGTAAGGTAAGGGTGGGATAGGGCTCAAACATGCTGCAGACTTGCACATAAATCCTAGACGTATCATATTAATTTTCACAATACTGTCCTTTAAAACAAAGCAAAATATAGACACTTCATGACAGTTACATGTTTCTGTAAGAAGAGAAAAATACACTTTAGTGCCAGCTGTCTACCTTATCGAGGAACTTTAATTAAGCTATTTTTTGAAAATATGAGTATGGATGGCACCATAACACTTAATAGACTGACATATATGCAGGATTTTAAGAGTGTGCATTTCTTGTAAAGATGTCTTTGCCATCTCTTTCCTAGAGAAAAACCAGTTTTGAGTGTTAGGAGAGAAAAATTCTTGAGAAGGAAATTACCCTCACTCCAAATTCCCTGGTCCCCTACAACAGCACACAGAAGGGGAATGGACGGACAGCGCAGTCCAGCATCTGCTCCAGAGTAGGGGCTGAGCAGGGTTAGGACTGGGGACAGCAAACTGGCCTCCCAGTTTGGGAGGAAGGGGAATATCGCGGAGGGCGGCTTGCTGGGGCGAGGTCAATGGAAGGCGGGGTTCACCCTGCGCTCCCGGGCTCCTCCAGCCCGTCCCGCCGGGTCTGCAGGGCCGCACCGGACCCCCCACCCCCGCCACTTCCCCCCGACTCGGCGCCGCCGGGAGCAAGCAGCGGCCCCGGCGGCGCCGTACCTGTCGGCAGGAGCCGCTCGACTCCTCGCGCCGGGCCGCGGGCCGAGGCCGACGGAACCACCGAGGCCAGGTATAGAGTCTGGCGGCGCCGCTCCGCCCACCAGCCTCCCGGGACGCGGTCCGGGACCCTCGAGCCTGCACAGTCGCTCCGGGGCCCATCGGCGCCGCGGCCTCCCGGGCACCCCCGAGCTCCAGCTACCTGGGCGCCCCCCACCCTCCGCCCCAACCGCGGACGGCCTCCACTTACCCTCAATCGCCATGATGCGCTCGCCCTGGACCGCACCAAGTGCGCGGCCGGGGGCGGCGAGCGGGACGCGCGGGCGGAGGACGCGCCGGGGCCGCCGGCGAGCGGGGCGGGGCGGGGCCGGGCCCGCAGGCGCGGGGCTGCGCGGCCGGGAGGGGCGAGGCGCGGGCGGGGCGGAGGAGGGGCCCGGGCGCCGCGTGCGCGCCGAGGAAATGGACGCTTCCCCGGCCTCCCGCCGCCGCCGCCGCGGCCGGCACGTGACGCGCCCCGCCGCCGCCCCGCCGCCCCCGCAGCGTCTAGCGCCGGGGTTCGGACCGGGAGTGGGGCGCGGAGGGCCCCCGAGGGGCCCGCACCCGAGACCAGCCCCGGGGCCTCTTGGCGGTCGGAGCCGCACACCGAAACGTCCGCTCCCTGCTGGCAGGCGGCAGCCGGAATCGACCGAGGGCGCGCGAAGGCTGCGGTCAGCACCATGGACAGGTCTCAGCTGTCAACCGGGCTCCGGGATCCTCACCGACCCGGTGATGACTCCCTGAGATCTGGTCATCTGAAAGCCTGCTTGTTTGGGTTTTGCTTTGCCTGCATCAGCCAGATACTCGCCTCAGATCTCCGCTGAGGGTGAGAGACAGCCAGCTGGCAGAGAAAGGGATCCTGAGGACAGCCGCTTCTCTGTCTCCCTCCCTCTCAGTTTCTCTCTCACACTCACACACACACACTCACACACAGTCTCACACACACTCACACACACAAACACACGCAACGTGTTAGCGTGCACTTCACCCCTTAGGTTCCTGATCAACCCGATCGGTTCTGGCCATCAACCTCAGCTTGGTTTTTCCCCTCGGAAATACGCGTTGGCATTTGTCTCCACATATTTGAGGTCACAACAGAAGTAAAGGTGAGACAGACGTGACAAAGGGCCTGAAAAAGCAAGTCACGTGCAAGTTCTTTAAACCGGCAACCCAGTGAGCATTACGAACACAGGTCAACGTTGACCGCAGAACAGCTGGTAGATTAATTTTGACCTGAGGTACTTGAACCACTCAACATTCACCCACCTTTCAACTTCATTTGGTACTTTGAGGACCTGGACAAGGAAGAGCTTAAACAAGATTAACGCACAGAGAGTTGGTGATTCTCCTTACAGAAAAATGCTAACTCCTAGTGCAAAAGAGCTATACTGGGGACTGACACGAAGAAAATTTTGCACTTATGTAAGTGAGATTGGACTGTAAATCTAGAGCAGAAATTGTCTTTCATTACATTTGTGTAATCTCTCCCTCAGTCACAGTTTATGTTCAATAAGCATTCATTTTTTACCATTTTGATTAGTCCAGTGAACATGTATCAAACTAGCATTGTGCTAAAAGTTAACTATAAGAGTGTTGTTACTGAAGGATCAAACAAAATGCTCTTCTACCAGTAAATACTAAAATGTCTATATTTTAGGAAAGATTTGTGTGTGTGACGCTTACTCCTTGGAAGAAAAGTTATGACCAACGTAGATAGCATATTCAAAAGCAGAGACATTACTCTGCCGACTAAGGTCCGTCTAGTCAAGGCTATGGTTTTTCCAGTGGTCATGTATGGATGTGAGAGTTGGACTGTGAAGAAGGCTGAGTGTCAAAGAATTGATGCTTTCGAACTGTGGTGTTGGAGAAGACTCTTGAGAGTCCCTTGGACTGCAAGGAGATCCAACCAGTCCATTCTGAAGGAAATCAGCCCTGGGATTTCTTTGGAAGGAATGATGCTAAAGCTGAAACTCCAGTACTTTGGCCACCTCATGTGACAAGTTGACTCATTGGAAAAGACTATGATGCTGGGAGGGATTGGGGGCAGGAAGAGAAGGGGACAACAGAGGATGAGATGGCTGGATGGCATCACGGACTCGATGGACGCGAGTCTGAGGGAACTCTGGGAGTTGGTGATGGACAGGGAGGCCTGGTGTGCTGCAATTCACGGGGTCGCAAGGAGTCGGACACGATTGAGCAACTGAACTGAATTGAACTTACCGTAGATATCTGTG
This sequence comes from Capricornis sumatraensis, assembly GCF_032405125.1. NCBI lineage: Eukaryota > Metazoa > Chordata > Mammalia > Artiodactyla > Bovidae > Capricornis > Capricornis sumatraensis. The sequence continues at coordinate 80,586,743 of NC_091082.1, forward strand.
AGATTCAGATAAAATATGTATACTGCCAAAGTTATTTTCTCCAGGCAGCTTCCCTTAAAACAGCCTTGAGTTCCCAGGTACTGGTTTGAACTTGAAACCACAGTTCTGGGTTTGTGGTTTCTGGTTGGCTCTGAGTAATCCAATTGCTCAGCTTTTTTTAAGAATTTCATAATGAAAGCCAGAAACAAACAAACAAAAATCATTTTTTCATTACCAACTACACAAGTTAATAATATAAATGGAGCCAAGTTACGTGAGCTCCCATAACTCAGGTTAATATCACAGTTTCTCAGAAAATTAATCTGTGTGTTGTGGTGAGTGTGAGCTTCAAATATGTCAAATCTGGGAATTTAGGCCAAAGCTACTCAATATTGATGACATTTCCCCTTGGATTAGGATGCATAATTCTCCTCACCAACATTGCCTTTTTTTTTTTTTTTCCTTAAGTGCTCCACAAATACTAGTTGGGAAATTCCTGTCATTACTGCTGGACAACATCGTATGACTTACCTTTCCAGTGCTTCCTATGGCTTCTCTTTTACATAGTGTTCTTTGTTTTGGCTGCACGGGGTCTTCGCCGCTGTGCAGGTTTTTCCCTAGTTGCAGTGAGCCAGGACTACTCTCTGTCATGGTGCAGGGGCTTCGCTTGTTGCAGAGCATGGGCTCTAGGCTGTGTGAGCTTCTGCGGTTGAGCCACACGGGCTCAGCAGGTGCAGGTCCCCGGCTCTAGAGCACAGGCTTAATAGTTGTGACACATGAGCTTAGTCTGCTCGGCAGCATGTGAGATCTTCCCCAGACCATGGATTAAACTCATGTCTCTTGCATGGGCAGGCAGATTCTTTACCACGGAGCCACCAGGGAAACCCTCATATGATGTCAGAGTTTGCTTGGCAGCCACATGAAATTGAGACTTAACTTCTTAGATACTCTTACAGTATGCCATGGGCTTGATACATTTAATTTGGGGACTGTCAAGTATTTATAATTTAAATATTTCAAATTTTATCCATCACACATCCTACCCAATGACAAGACATTTTTCTAATTTTGACCGTATACTTCTAAGTAATGTTTAGTGTATACACCTTTACATTGTAGGGGATGTTTTTAAAAATGCTCATTTTAAATTCTTCATTCTTCCTTATTAATGAATTATTTGAAGAATAGTTTCCAAACATGTAGCACAAGCAATTACCCAGTTTCCCCATCATGTGTTGTGGAGAGATAGTTGGGGCTGAGATGGGAAAAGAAAAACAAAAGAAGTCAAAAGTAACTCCTTTTCTTTTGACTAGGAAATGGAAATATGTTTTTGGTATTTTAAGTTTCCACTCAATCTTGCACGCACATGATTTAAGATGATAGTTTGACTTATGGGAGGCCACAGTGCTTAACTATCCAGTGGTGTGGCTGAAACATCACTAGATGAAGGCGTGAAGGTGAATCATGTAGAAAGAAAACCTCAAAGAGGAAATGAAAGGTAATTGTACCTATATTAGTTAAGTAGTTTTCATGTGCCAACAAAACAGTCTACCACTATTAATAAAAATACTATCTTGATGAAGAGTATGTTCCAAGTTACGAAAGTTCCCACTGTACTTCTAAAGAACCAAATGATTTTTCAAGTTGGAAATTTCCTTTAAGCTATCCAACTGAAAAAAATCAAAGCCATTAAAAGAATGGAAAAAATATATCTAGTAATATATTTTATTCTAGTATATATAATTAAATAGATGCTTAATTCTAGTATTATGTATTACCTATATAAAAATGGAGTCTTAACAAATACCTATACCAAAATTATATTTTGGAAAATTTAATGTGTTAATTATGTTGTCCAGGAATTTTGAGTGTTTGAGTAAGAGAGATACTTTTGAACTTTACGTTTTATTAGCAGTTGCAATTATCTGAGAAGATGTAGCTGGATATAAGGATCTAATGAAAATCTTGTTAAAACCATTAATATTGCATTTCTTTCATGAATCATAATGTTGTGGAAACAACTATAATATTAGTTTTTTACCCTGATAACTTTTCCAGTGTGAGCAACTCAACTTGAAGTAGCTTAAGTAAAATAGAAAGTTAATTACAAAGATATAAGCATAGAAATAAAGCTGGGCCTCAGCTTTAGTAATCTTGGGAACCTAAATGCTAACACTATATTTTCTGCTTCTTATCTCTAACTGTTCTGCATGCTCGTTTTTTGCTTGCTCACTGCAGGCTAACTTTTTCCCAATGATGGAAAACATAACCCCCGAGAAATTCCATGCTTTATGGATTCTGCCAAATTTCTAGGTCCTAACTCCATAAATCCCAAAAAAGTAGAATGTTACTAACTCTACTTAAATAAGGTAAACTATTTCAGTTGGCTTGAAACTCAACATTAAAAAACTAAGATCATGGCATCCAGTCTCATCACTTCATGGCAAATAGAACGGGGAAGTGGAAGCAGAGACAGATTTTCTTTTCAGTTCAGTTCAGTTCAGTCACTCAGTCGTGTCTGACTCTTTGCGACCCCATGAATCGCAGCACGCCAGGCCTCCCTGTCCATCACCAACTCCCGGAGTTCACCCAGACTTGCGTCCATCAAGTCAGTGATGGCATCCAGCCATCTCATCCTCTGTCGTCCCCTTCTCCTCCTGCCCCCAATCCCTCCCAGCATCAAAGTCTTTTCCAATGAGTCAACTCTTCGCATGAGGTGGCCAAAGTACTGGACTTTCAGCTTTAGCATCATTCCTTCCAAAGAAATCCCAGGGCTAATCTCCTTCAGAATGGACTGGTTGGATCTCCTTGCAGTCCAAGGGACTCTCAAGAGTCTTCTCCAACATCACAGTTCAAAAGCATCAATTCTTCGGTGCTCAGCCTTCTTCACAGACCAACTCTCACATCCATACATGACCACTGGAAAAACCATAGCCTTGACTAGATGGACCTTAGTCGGCAAAGTGATGTCTCTGCTTTTGAATATACTATCTAGGTTGCTCATAACTTTTCTTTCAAGGAGTAAGCGTCTTTTAATTTCGTGGCTGCAATCACCATGTGCAGTGATTTTGGAGCCCCAAAATATAAAGTCTGACACTGTTTCCACTGTTTCTCCATCTATTTCCCATGGAGTGATGGGACCGGATGCTATGATCTTCGTTTTCTGAATGTTGAGCTTTAAGCCAACTTTTTCACTCTCCTCTTTTACTTTCATCAAGAGGCTTTTTAGTTCCTCTTCACTTTCTGCCATAAGGGTGGTGTCATCTGCATATCTGATTGGATAATCATGATGGTATGATCACTCATCTAGATTTTCTTTTGGGGGGTCCAAAATCACTGCCGGTGGTGACTTTAGCCATAAAATCAAACTATGCTTGCTCCTTGGAAGAAAAGCTAAGACCAACCTAGACAGCATATTGAATAGCAGAGACGTTACTTTGCCAACAAAGGTCCATCTAGTCAAAGCCATGGTTTTTCCAGTAGTCATGTATGGATATGAGAATTGGACCATAAAGAAAGCTGAGCGCCAAAGAATTGATGCTTTTGAACTGTGACGTTGGATAAGGGGCTCCTGAGAGTCCCTTGGACTGCAAGGAGATCCAACCAGTCAATCCTGAAGGAAATCAGTCCTGAATATTCACTGGAAGGACTGATGCTGAAGCTGAAGCTCCAATACTTTGGCCACCTCACGCGAAGAACTGACTCATTGGAAAAGACCCTGATGCTGGGAGGGATTGGGGGCAGGAGGAGAAAAGGATGACAGACGATGAGATGGTTGGATGGTATCACCGACTCTATGAACATGAGTTTGAACAAGCTCCAGGAGCTGGTGATGGACAGGGAGGCCTGCGTGCTGCAGTCCATGGTGTTGCAAAAAGTCGGACACGACTGAGCAACTGAACTGAACTGAACTGAACTTGGGACCTATAAGACTGAACACAGGAGAGGGGGAAATGGTTCCCAGAAAGAGATTCTTGGACAGAGAAAGCTTGAGTGATGTCTGCAAGAGTACTCTACTTCACTACATTTCTCTGGGATTCTCTTAAAGCAAAACTGTTCAAAAGAATTGTCTGCGATGATGAAAACTGTCCATTTGTGCTGTCCAATGCAGTGGCCACCAGCCATATGTGGTTGGGTGTCTAGTGTATCAGACAGCACAACCTCAGAGCCACAGAAATGACATGGTGTGGCTCACGGGGCACTTCCAGAGAAGATTGCTTAATGGATACTTGGTGGGACAAACTGTGATGTCTCTAATGAGAAGAGAATGGTAATAATTTTCCATGTATTGATACTCTACCTGATGGACTAGAACAATGAGAAGTGTATCTGTCATGCTGTGTAGAGGTAATTAAAGATGAAGACGGAAAGAAGAAATCAAAGGAAACATAAACCAAAACAACTTTTTTTCTCTTCAATTTCCTCCACCAATTATCTTCTTCAAGACTTGTCACTTACTCCACTATAGGCAGCAGAGTGATAGCTAAGAGAAAAAAGTAAATGTGAAGCACTCCAAAATTGTTTTTATTCAGTTAGATCAAATGGTAGTTTTCTTTCTTGCCCTCTAAAGCTGTAGAGTTATCACAAGCTCTACCAAAGAAAAGAGAAAAGGGATATCTGATAGCACGGACACTAATTCACTACTCCACACTTACTTTCCATTACATTTTTCTAAGCCTTTCCTGCAGACTGAAGAGCCACCTACATGCGTCTTCCCTTCTGTCTCCAAACATGGTGTTCTCCTGTATAAAATCTGTTGTAATATCTTGTTGATCAGTGAAGTTATTGCAGGTGGCTAAACGTATGGAGCAGTACACTGCAGGAGACTGGTCTGTCAGTGTGGAGGAGTGAACACTCAGCAAATATAGAGCAATGGCACACAAAAATGTTCAACAAGTACATGCTCAGTGGGATGCAAACTAAATTAACTCCAAGTTCTTTATTCACAACAAAGAAGTATATTACTTTATTCTACGTAGGAGTACTTGAATATATTTAAATTTTTTTCACAGCTGGATGCTCCCATGATAATGACAAGGGACAGTTATATAACAGTTTTCACTCAAAGTCAAAAAATATGCTCCAGACTGTTTCGATGATGTAACTATGTCACGCAGCGGTAAATGTAGAAAGCAGAAGGCAACATGTAGCAAGTTTCAAGAACACATATATGTAGGAAGGAAATTAAGTTCTACGCAGACTAAAATAATTGATAGCCTGAGTTAGATGAGGAAATCTGCTGTCGCAAACGCCACTCAGGTTTCCTTAGCTTATGGAACTATAAATGTGTGGGCCTCATTCAGAGAGGGTCATTAAGAGCACTGAGTGCTTACATTTATCAAATACACAAATGACAAGCTTGAATTCTGTGTCAAACTCAGTCAAGAGTGAGGACAAAATTAAGTCATTTAAGGAATGCATAGATTCAAATATTTATTCTCATGCACATTTGTTTATTTTTTAGATTTTAACTTGAAATAGCCCAACAAAATGAGAACAGAATCCTAACCTATGAATACAATGAAAAGAACCCATAGCATAACAGTTGGACATCAAGCCTAGAGAGCAACATATTTAAATTAGAAAAGAAAGTCTGAAGAGGACGTTCGGGGAGAAAATTCTTTCAACAACGATTAACAATATATTACAAAGCTGGAAGATATTATGAAAAAGGTATATTTTTATATATTTATAGAAAAAAAAAGGCAATTAGGTAGTCAGTGGGGAAAGCCATATAGTCCATGTAACAAGCAAATTGAATAGGGCATGATTTTGAGTAGCTGTTAGAATTTAAGAGTTAAGTCTTTCAGTTGAGTCTGACTCTGCTACCCTGTGGACTGTAGCCTGCCAGGCACCTCTGTCCATGGAATCCTCCAGGCAAGAATACTGGTGTCATTTGCCATTTCCTTCTCCAGGGGATCCTCCCGACCCAGGGATTGAACCTGGATCTCCCACGTTGCAGGCATATTCTTCACCATCTTAGCCACCAATCCATCTGATCTTGACATTGTTTGGGTCAGCACTCATTTAGCAACAGAAAATTACATTTTCTAATCATATAACTTGCATCACAATAAATTTATTCAATCATAATATTATAAAATATCACTTATTTGTTCTAAGGGGGTGGAAAAGGTACAGAATACTTACCATAAAGAACAGAATGTAAATGTTAGCAATATTGACAACATCAAAGTAAAGACAGAGCCATCAGGAACTAAGTGAAGCAAGAGTTGAGGGGCTTCCCTCATAGTCCAGTAGTTAAGGAGTCCACCTTGCAATGCAGGGCACAGTGTGGGTCTGGGGGGATCCCACATGCTATGGAGCAACTAAGCTTGAGCACTGCAAGTACTGAAGGCCACATGCCCAAGAGTCTGTGCTCTGCAACAAGAGAAGCCACTGCAATGAGAAGTCTGTGCACCGCAGCTAGAGAGTCGCCCCTGCTAGCCACAGCTAGAGAAGACCTGCACACAGCAACAAAGACGCAGCACAGCCGGAAACAACGGAGTAACTAAACGAATTTTTTAAAAAAGAATAGTTTTCAGTTCAGTTCCGTTCGGTTGCTCAGTTGTGTCCGACTCTTTGCGACCCCATGGACTGCAACACACCAGGCCTCCCTGTCCATCACCAACTCCCGGAGCTTGCTCAAACTCATGTCCATCAAGATGGTGATGCCATCCAATCATTTCATCCTCTGCCAGCCTCTTCTCCTACCTTCAATCTTTCCCAGCATCAGGGTCTTTTCCAATGAGTCAGTTCTTCACATCAGGTAGCCAAAGTATTGGAGCTTCAGCTTCAGCATCAGTCCTTCCAATGAATATTCAGGACTGATTTCCTTTAGGATGGACTGGTTGGATCTCCTTGCAGTCCAAGGGACTCTCAAGAGTCTTCCCCAACACCACAGTTCAAAAGCATCAGTTCTTCGGTACTCAGCTTTCTTTATGGTCCAACTCTCACATCCATACATGACTACTGGAAAAACCATTGCTTTGACTAGCTGGACCTTTGTTGGCAAAGTAATGTCTCTGCTTTTCAATATGCTATTTAGGTTGGTCATAGATTTTCTTCCAAGGAGCAAGCATCTTTTAATTTCATGGCTGCAGTCACCATCTGCAGTGATTTTGGAGCCTAAAAAGATAAAGTCTCTACTGCTTCCATTGTTTCCCCTTCTATCTGTCATGAAGTGATAGGACCAGATGCCATGATCTCCATTTTTTGAATGTTGAGTTTTAAGCCAGTTTTTTTACTTTCCTCTTTCACTTTCATCAAGAGACTCTTTAGTTCTTCTTCACTTTCTGCCATAAGGGTGGTGTCATCTGCATATCTGAGGTTATTGATATTTCTCCTGGCAATCTTGATTCCAGCTTGTGCATCTTCCAGCCCAGCGTTTCTCATGATGTACTGTGCATATAAGTTAAATAAGCAGGTGACAAAATACAGCCTTGACGTACTCCTTTCCCAATTTGGAACCAGTCTGTTGTTCCATGTCCATTTCTAACTGTTGCTTCTTGACCTGAATACACATTTCTCAGAAGGCAGGTCAGGTGGTCTGAGGTTCCCATCTCTTGAAGAATTTTCCATAGTTTGTTGTCATTCACATAGTCAAAGGCTTTGGCACAGTCAATAAAGCAGACGTTTTTTCTGGAATTCTCTTCCTTTTATCTATGAGCCAATGAATGTTTGCAATTTGATCTCTGAAGAATAGTTTAGGGATGGTAATTTCTCTCACCTTACATAAAGCAGAATTAGAAGTTTTCATGTTTAATTGCTGGAAGATAATTAGAATTTTATATATTTTTGATTGATATAAAAGACAAATAGAACATGTGTATACATTCTTTCATTATTAATATATGTGGTATAGTACTGAATACATATTTAAGAGGAGAAGGCAATGGAAGAAAAGGTGGGAAATAGTACAGATAAGCCAAATTCCTCTTCTTTCATAAATGGGAGTAAGTAAATTTTCTCTGAACTTACAAATTAAAAAAAAATTATAAATATATTCTTCAGAATTATGATGATAATCACAAGAATCAAAATCAGAAACATTTAAAAGAAGCTTACCTTTTAAGAATATGCTGGGAAGTTTAAGAATATGTATGGGAAGTTTCAATTAGAAAATATTTATTTTTATTTTGCTTTATATCATTCTATACATAAGTATGTTTTATTGAAAACAAAAGCATAAGTTAAGTGGCTCCCACTTTCACTACTCTCAGAATAAAATCAATACTTACAAGGTTCTTGACAATCTAATTCCAAATGACCTTTTCAAACTTGTCTCAGAATTCATGGATCTGATTATCTCAGTTTTTCCTGAATGTCCCCTGCTTTCTCACCCTTTCATGTATGTCTTTTGAACACAGTTATCTTTCTGTCAAGGTGGAAGGTAGAAATCTTCTTTGACAGGGAAATTTCTGTTAATCATTTAAGAATAACATCAGCAAGAAATCATTTTAAATGGAGAAATCAGACTAGATAAAAATTTACGACTTATGGAAGAAAGACACTATAAGTAAATGCTGTTGTGTCTGACTCTTTGTGACCCCATGGACTGTAGCCCACCAGGCTCCTCCGTCCATGAGATTCTCCAGGCAAGAGTACTGGAGTGGGTTGCCATTTCCTTCTCCAGGGGATCTTCTCGACTCAGGGATCAAACCCAGGTCTCCCTCATTGCAGGCAGATGCTTTAACCTCTGAGCCATCAGGGAAGCCCTTAGAGGTAAATACAAACTGGGAAATGGAATATTTGCAGGAGTTGGAAGGCAGTAAAGAAAGTGGTTTGAGCACGTACTCCAGAGCTAACATGTCTACCACTAACCGCTGGGTGCACTACTTTGCTCAAGGTCTAGGGCAGGTTATTTAACTTTCATGTGCCTCAATTTCTCCATCTGTAAAATGGCAATAATAATAGTACCGACGTTATAGCATGTTTTCGAGGAATAAATTAGTACTATACCATTTAGAAATTGGCCTATACTGAGTGGCATATCAATTTTATATACCATTATATTGTTGAGAATTTAACAGTGTGCTTATTCTCCACTAGGCAATTTATTTGCAATGCTTTGTTTAACTTCCATCACGACTCTGTAAGTTATATCATGTTATTAGCTTAGTCTTATAAATAAAGAAACAGAAATTCAGAGCCATTTGGTGGCTTATCAAGTTTACAACTCAAACCCAAGCCCTCTGACCCTGAAGCCCACATTCTTGATGTCAATATAGGTTGGAGGCCAATTCATATGCTTTGAGCCATTTATTTTATATAATAAATATATGCAGCAATTTTATGTATCACCTTGACTGGGCCACAGGAAACCCAGATATTTGGCCAAACATTATTCTGTTTGTGTCTGTGAGGGTGTTCTGGATGAGATTAACATTTGAATTGATAGACTAAGTAAAGCAGATCGCCCTCCCTAGTGGGAGTGTACCTCACCCCATCACTTGAAGACCTAAATAGAACAAAAAGGCTAAGTGAGAGGAAACTCATTCTTCCTGACAGCCTGGAGCTGGGACACTGGTCTTTCCTTGCCTTTGGACTTAAACTGAAACATCAAGTCTCCTTGGGTCTCCAGCCTGCCAGCTTCTGGATTGGAACTTACACCATCAGCTCTCCTGGGTCGCAATCCTTTGGACTTGCACTGGAACTGTATCATCAGCTCTCCTGGGTCTCCAGCTTGCCACCTGCAGATCTTAGGACATTTTATAATGATGTGAGCCAGTTCCTTACTCTCTCTCTCTCTGTCTCACTCTCATTTATATTATATAGATAGGTGAATCAGATAAAGGTATAGATACATGGACACACATACACACTATTGGTTCTACTCCTCTGGAGAACCCTGACTAACATGTATATATTAACACGTTTTAAAGACACTGGAGTGTTGGATAGATACACATCAAACTGTTGACAGTTGTCTCTTCTAGGAGCCAGAAGCACGGGACAGACTCTCACTTTATGTTTTCTCATTGTGGGTCTTTAAAGGTTTCAGAAGGAGCAAGAATAGCATTTAAAATTAAAAGTATATCATTATATTCTGAAAGTTAAGTTAAAAATGGCTCCTCCCCCTCTCTGTGATGGCTCTTGACTCTCCTCCTCCTCAATCAGAGGTAAGAACACTCCTGAGATTTTGCATTTGCATTTATTATAAAAGTTAGGGTATCTCTTCACAATTGAATGAGCCTTAGATTGAGTCTTGCATTAGGAACCCTGTTGCATTCATCTTCTTGGTCACCTTTCACTGAGGAGACTAAAATGGGAAGTTCCTCAAATAGATTTGGTCTAAGCTAGACAAGGCAACCTAACCTGAGGGAGCAGGTACGCATTCAACCCACCTTTGCCTGTGCTCTCCTTCTCTTTGTTTTCCTGGAAAGGGTTTTAATGCGCTCTGTTAGGGGCCATTCCCTTTTGACTTAGCCTCCTTTTATGTCTGAGGCTTAGTTATATAATCATAGCAAAGTTCTTTATTTTCTCCAAATTTCCTATGTAGGGGCTGGTCATTGGGGAGTCACTTCATGTTCTGAGCTGTAGCTCTGCAAGATGGGAGAATCTAGATCCAGGCAATAATTTTAAAGAAAAATTTGCACAGGGATATCAAGGATCCACAGCCCAAAGGAACCCCTGAGCATAAACACCTCCAAACTGGGAGCAAGGCTTGGATTTATATGCGTCTCTTTTCTCTCTTATTGTCACGCAAAGACCTAGGAAAGACCTGCCTTGTATTCTGATCTCCCTCATGCTGACTATATATGACTGTCATTTTCCCCAGGGTACATTAAATAAGAGTATATGCGTGTCTGTTTGTGCGCAATATAAAAGTCCTAAGTCTAAAACTTTGTAGTTAAAATGACCAACACCTGAACTAACTATCCAATCTATGTTCTCAGATTAGCCAAAGTGATCAACTGGAGAGGGGAGCTGGCTAAGAACTCCATCCAGAATACTACACTATTAGTCCCGCACTTGCACAAACCCAAAAGTGAGTGCCTCCTTAAATTTAGCACCCTAGATGTTTTGCTTATCTCCCTCTCAGTCCTAACCCTGGGTCCTGCCATCCCCACTTTCCCTGGGTCACAGCAATGGGAGAGGATCCTGCTGCTGCTGCTAAGTCGCTTCAGTCGTGTCCAACTCTGTGTGATCCCAGAGATGGCAGCCCACCAGGCTCCCCCATCCCTGGGATTCTCCAGGCAAGAGTACTGGAGTGGGGTGCCATTGCCTTCTCCAGGGAGAGGGTCCTAGTAGCGATAAATCTTTCCCACTCCCTCTGCCAAGCCCACAGTGGTTCCTCATTAACAAAATGTATTTAATTAATGAGATGTCTTCAATAAAGTCCTCCAATAAATGAATGAAAACAGGAGAGATGAGACCGAGGTCAGAAGCAGCACAAGTGGAAAGGACCTGGAGTTTTCACTGAGAATTAGTTTACATTTCATACACAGGGAACCTACTAAAATTATTAATGTGATTTTAGGCTGCTGTTTTAGATACTTATTATCTATCATAAAGGAAGCAGTAACCCCACTCTTCTCTGCCCTGGTAAGACGCTACCTGGAGTGAATTCAGCAGCAGAGTATTTCTAATTATATTCTATGAGAAAAGGTTAAAAAGCTGATAATGTTTAGTCTGAAAGAGGGATGACTCAGGGACTCCATGATAATTGTTTTCAAATATCTGAATGTTTGCCAGAAGTAAAGGAAGCAGGCTTATTCTGCGTGATCGCAAGGGTCAGAGCCAAAGCCAGTGGGTGGCAGCTGCACAGAAACAGTCTTGGCTTGTTATAAACCCTGGTGCCCCGATGATTACTATTACAAATAATCACTCCCAGTTTAACATGTAAAATAATTGGATTTTTTTTTTACCACCATAAACCAGATCGTAATCCTACCCTATATATAAGCTCTATTGGAATAGAATTATGCTAACAAAAACATGGGATGGATGGCAGATTGGAGAAGCTGCCTTGTCTCCTTCCTTCCATCCCTTTCCCCTCTTACTCACTTGGCTTTTGTTTCTTCATCTTGTGCACAGTTTTCCCAGGTGGGCTCTTCCTGGAGAGTTCCCTGGTGGTCCAGTGGTTAGGACTCGGCCCCTTCCCTGCCGTGGCCCACCCAGGTTCAATCCCTGGTCAGGGAACTAAAAGCTTGCAAGCCAAAAGAAAAATGAAAAACCTTCCTCGAGCCCATCCCAAACTCTCTATCTCTTCCTCTCCCAAAGTCCAATTCCCCCAGTAGTCTTCACTGTATCCCAGCCACCTGGGATAGAATGGCTTTGTCACATGGACAGAACCTTATATTTTGCATGCCCCATCCCATCCATTTCTATCTACCTCATCTCCCTTCTCTTCATTTATACTTTTGATGTAATTCCCAAATATTCACCTCTAATCTCCCTATAGTCAAGAAGCTAAAATGAACTAATGCCTATATAGTGATTCTAAGAAAAGGCTGAGATATAAATGAACATGACATGTTGTGCTTGAAGGATGGTGATATTTGCAAGATACAGGAGCTGTATTAGGGAATCATAAGGGTCATATTAAAAGGTTATGAATGCCCGAGAGAGAGTGAGAACCCTCCCAAACCTTGTCGGTTCCTTGCAGTAAGATGTGATACTATGTTTGCCAGTCCCAAATATAGTACAACATCCACTGGCCCCAGTGATTGGTCCAAGGAATAGGCATGTGGCCCAGGCTGGACAGAAATTAATAAGAACGCCTTGCTGAGACTGGCTAAATTTAAAACGGAGGCCGAACAGCTTTTCTTTACGCGCACTGAGCTGTAGGCATGTGGCATCAAGTCTCTTACTGGTGCCCCCGCCTTGTGAAAAATAGAAAATCTAGCTACCATCTAGATAGAAAGAGCGCATTCTAGTGGCACTAGTTTGCTGGTTCCAATTCCGGAGATTCCTAGACCTGTTCTAGTGCCCGTACCACTTTCGTTGATTCTGACCACTGGATCTTTCCAGCAAATTCCCTTTTTTCCTTAAGCTAGGTGGAGTTTCAACCCCGTTAGCTCTGCTGCTCAGGCGACTCTTCGTGACCTCATGGACTGTACCCCACCAGGCTCCCCTGTCCATGGGATTCTCCTGGCAAGATTGCTGGAGTGGCTGCCATTCCATTCTTCAGGGGATCTTCCCAACCCAGGGATGGAACCTGCATTTCTTACATTCCCTGCATTGGCATGTGTATTCTTTATCACTAGCACAACCTGGGAAGCCCTCAGTCCCATTAGCTCCAATCCAATTCAAACTCCATCATTTGCAAACCCCACCCCCATATGTGTGTGTGTACATACACACACACACACAAAACAGATGACAGATACAGGATTAAGTACTGAAAAAAGCAAAATTAGTTCTAATTTTTTCTAATGTTAGAAGCATGAGACCAAATTATGGTATTATTCATAGAAATATGAGGATTAGAAACATTTTATGGGAGATGATTGTTTTGCAAGATGATACTCAAATAAAAATGTATTGTAAGGTACTGAGGTTAATAAAGATTGGAGCCTTAAGGAGAGGTCTCAGGAATGAGATGCAGTAAAACATAGATTTACCGCTTGGAACTAGGAGGTAAAATCAGTTTACTAAGATAGTACATTGGGCTTTTACTATGTAATGAGATGATCACTTCCTCTATTTTTATTTTGTATATATTTTATAGAATCAATATGAAATTGTTCAGTTCAGTTCAGTTCAGTTGCTCAGTCGTGTCGGACTCTTTGCGACCCCATGAATCACAGCACGTTCACTCAGACTCACGTCCATGGAGTCGGTGATGCCATCCAGCCATCTCATCCTGGGTCGTCCCCTTTTCCTCCTGCCCCCAACCCCTCCCAGCATCAGGGTCTTTTCCAATGAGTCAGCTCGTTGCATGAGGTGACCAAAGTACTGGAGTTTCAGCTTTAGCCTCTGTCCTTCCAATGAACACCCAGGACTGATCTCCTTTAGAGTGGACTGGTTGGACCTCCTTGCAGTCCAAGGGACTCTCAAGAGTCTTCTCCAACACCACAGCTCAAAAGCATCAATTCTTCGGCGCTCAGCTTTCTTCACAGTCCAACTCTCACATCCATACATGACCACAGGAAAAACCATAGCCTCGACTAGACGGACCTTTGTTGGCAAAGTAATGTCTCTGCTTTTGAATATGCTATCTAAGTTGGTCACAGCTTTTCTTCCAAGGAGTAAGCGTCTTTTAATTTCATGGCTGCAGTCACCATCTATAGTGATTCTGGAGCCCAAAAAAATAAAGTCTGACACTGTTTCCATTGTTTCCCCATCTATTTCCCATGAAGTTATGGGACCAGATGCCATGATCTTCGTTTTCTGAATGTTGAGCTTTAGGCCAACTTTTTCACTCTCCTCTTTCACTTTCATCAAGAAGGTCTTTAGTTCCTCTTCACTTTCTGCCATAAGGGTGATGTCTTCTGCATATCTGAGGTTATTGATATTTCTCCCGGCAATCTTGATTCCAGCTTGTGCTTCTTCCAGCCCAGCATTTCTCATGATGTACTCTGCATAGAAGTTAAATAAGCAGGGTAACAATATACAGCCTTGACATACTCCTTTTCCTATTTGGAACCAGTCTGTTGTTCCATGTCGAGTTCTAATTGTTGCTTCCTGACCTGCATATAGGTTTCTCAAGAGGCAGGTCAAGTGGTCTGGTATTCCCATCTTTTTCAGAATTTTCCACAGTTTATTGTGATCCACACAGTCAAAGGCTTTGGCATAGTCAATAAAGCAGAAATAGATGTTTTTATGGAACTCTTATGCTTTTTCCATGATCCAGCAGATGTTGGCAATTTGATCTCTGGTTCCTCTGCCTTTTCTAAAACCAGCTTGGAAGTTCATGGATCATGTATTGCTGAAGCCTGGCTTGGAGAATTTTGAGCATTACTTTACTAGCATGTGAGATGAGTGCAATTGTGCGGTAGTTTGAACATTCTTTGGCATTGCCTTTCTTTGGGATTGGAATGAAAACTGACCTTTTCCAGTCCTGTGGCCACTGCTGAGTTTTCCAAATTTGCTGGCATATTGAGTGCAGCACTTTCACAGCATCATCTTTCAGGATTTGAAGTATCTCAACTGGAATTCGATCCCCTCCACTAGCTTTGTTCAAAGTGATGCTTTCTAAGGCCCACTTGACTCCACATTCCAGGATGTCTGGCTCTAGGTAAGTGATCACACCGACAATTTCTTCATTACTGTAATTTGGCAATTAGTTCAAATTAACTATATTTTTATTTGTATGACAAAGGTTAAACAAAATCAAAGCCAAAACAATATTTAACACAAACAATAGCATGTGCCTCCAGAGATGGAAATGGCAACCCACTCCAGTATTCTTGCCTGGGAAATCCCATGGACAGAGGAGCCTGGTGGGCTACAGTCCATGGAATCACAAAGAGTTGGACACGACTAGGCAACAATTAAAAAAGATGTTGAAGTCAACAGAATAAAGAAAAATAAATAAATCCATGGGTTTCAGCAGATTATTTGGATATGTTTCAAAGATATATAATAAAAAATTCCTCAGTGAGCTCTGAGCCCAAGTAGTCTATTGCCACATCATACCAGTCACCAAATTTTGCATATATTTCATCTAATAACTACTAAATGTTTGGCCTGACTCTTATACAAATGTTTCAGTGATGACTCTAGTTCTTCGTCTTTTTTGTAAGTCTTATCTTCCTCAAAGGTCTTGATTCACTTCTTCACTGTGGTAGAGAAAACATGGGGTTGGAAAGAAATAATTATAAAACCTAATAAACACATATGTTTTCCAAATTAAAAAGAACAATAGCATGTACCTTAAATATTTCTGGATGTAATTACTTCAAGTAATAATTTTATATCTGGAAGAATGTGAATGAGGAGCAAGAAGAAAGTATCCTACTCGTGTCATTACAGCTTTAAAAAGTAATTAGGAAGAGGAAAAATTGGATTGCTAACTCATTCTCAAGCTAAGTCAAAAGTGACTTAAGTTTTAAAAATTCTTCCTTCATCAATCCCATTTCTGAGTCAAATGACAGCGTATCTTACACTTTCCTTAAAAATTTTCGGTTCAGAGTCATTGCTATTGCAGTGATACATTTGAAGACACAGAGAATTTTAACATATAAGACTTCTCTTTAAGAGATAAGAACCCTCTTTCCCAGAAAATTGATTAGGCCAGTAGATGATGAGGTAGCTGTGATAATTATGATACTGTGCCATGCCCTCGATGATCTGAATTCTCAATTTGAATTTTTCACAAAGAACTTTTGGCAGCAATCTTGCAACTCTTGCCAAGAAGAGTTGTCCCTGGTGGCTATTCAAATTAGCGAGTTAAGCAAACTGAGGTATTAAATATTCAAGTTTCTTTAAAATACCTGCTTCAGTGAATTCGTGTATTTTCTTGACTCTTGAAATAGAAATCAGATTTTTCTTTTTGCGTGTAGCATAGCATGAAAAAGGCCTTCTCCGCGTGTGCTTCCTGAAGCATGGTTCTTAATTCTGTATCAGTACCAGCTGAGACTTGTTAGATACACAAACTCCCAGGCTCCATCTCACATCAGGCAAATTAGAACCTATGGAGGTTCGGCCTGAAAATCCACATTTCTTAAAGCCTGCCCTCTGAGCGATTCCCATGAGAGGCAAACCCTTACTCTGTAAAAACTGATTTTTAAATTTTAATTCTTTTATTATGTGTGATAGTGTCGGTCTTCCTCACACTGCGGATCTTTGTGGCCTCCTGCAGGATCTTTCACGTGGCACACGGACTCGCTAGTCACGCTGTGTGGGCTCTGGAAGTTGTGGTACACAGGGGCTCTGACTGTGAAATGCAGGCCCCAGGGAGCATGGCTGTGGCACT
Organism: Capricornis sumatraensis; assembly: GCF_032405125.1. NCBI lineage: Eukaryota > Metazoa > Chordata > Mammalia > Artiodactyla > Bovidae > Capricornis > Capricornis sumatraensis. The sequence continues at coordinate 80,603,586 of NC_091082.1, forward strand.
CGGGCTTAGATGCTCCGTAGCATGTGGGATCCTAGTTCCCCGACCAAGGACTGAACCCCCATCCCCTGCATTGCAAGTGCAAAATCTTAGCCCTTAGATCACCAGGGAAGTCCCCGAGACTGATTTTAACTGCAGAATATTTTCCCCTCTCTAGATTACTTTAAGTTCAGGAATCTAACACATGTTGAAGTTTTTCAAATTTAAAAAGTTTCAAAGAATACTTTCTCTGTGTCTCAGAAAGAAAGACTAGGGAAACAAATCTTTGGGATATCTTCCTATTCCACGACACATGTTCCCTTCTCCGAGAAGTTTTCCCAGCTACCAACAGTGAGACCCTGGGAGTCAAGCTGGTGTAGTATACCTTAATCTTTGGTCCTGTTTGATTGGGTCAGGGTAATACCTAGCCCAGGTGGGCCAGTAAATCTCAGTCAACCTCCTTCTCTCAATTGAACTGAGAAAGGAAAAGAACATAATAGCTGGCAACTGTCACCTTAAAGCTTAGAATGAAGTTCACTAACTCTTGACACCAACGTCCCTATTCCCATTCTTAACTTGGGCCTGAGACAAGAGAAGATATTTCAACTGTGAAACCAGAACAAAACAAAACATCTACAGTATACACACACACAAATTTTTTTTGAACTTAAAAATAATATAAATTAAGTCTCAGTATGAGTTGAAAGATACAATTGAGGACATATCCAGAAAGTTGAGTAAATTGACAAAGATACAAAAGATAGGGAAATCAACATAAGGCGACACAGAAGTTTCAATATACAAATGAATGGCGTTTCAGAAAATCAGAGATCATTAATGAAAAAATGTAGGAAATTCCTCATATTTGAAGGACATGATTTTAAGAACTGAAAGGGCCTCTGAGTGCCCAGGACACTTGATGAAAAGAGAGCTATCTGAAAACACATCTCATGAATGCATGGAATACTGAGGACAGCTAGATGATCAGAAAACAGATGTATCATAAGGGTAAATATAGGACAATCTGATTACATAATAGTTGCTCAATAAATTGAATCAGCTTGGCTTTGCACTTTGAAACAACAATCCTATAAATTACAAGGAGCTAAAACAATGCCTTTGAAATTCTGCAGAAAAAAATGTTTCCTAAACCTCTATATTCAACTAAGTTATAAACAAAGCAGAAAAGTAGAATAAAGATATTTTCAGACCTCTATGATCTCAAAAAAAAAATCTTACATCCTATACACCCTTACTTGAATAATTGTTTGAGACGGTTCTCCAACACAGTAGTGAACAAAACCAAAACAAAAAGGAAGACATGGATTATAGGAAAGAGGATCTGTAACGTGGAAGAGAAAGTCTTGGATCCCGGGGGGATATCTGGACGAGCATAAAAGGCAATGAATTCTAACAAATCAAGTCAGAAAACTCCATTTGAAGATGAATTTGACAGAACACTTGAGTTGCCTGAATATCTTGAGAGGGTATTTAGACCCTTGGACTTGGATTAGTGATGGATACATAGAAAATGAAGAAGTTTTGTTTTTTAAGTAAAAACAAGACAATGATCAACTTCAGTTTGCCCCCAAAAAAGTAATCATTGTTTACTACATTGCTTATCTCTGAATAGCAATCATTTAGTCATCACAGTGTGAACACTGAATATTGATCTAGCCAAAGTATAATTTAACACTCTTGGAGCATAAAAACTAATAATAACCCAAGTCTCCTGTGTCTCCTGCATTAGCAGGCGGATTCTTTACCACCGAGCCACCTGGGAAGCCCCTTATTATATTACAGAAGTCTTATATCATCTTTTTAAAAAAAATTCTGACTGCACTGGGTCTTCATTGGGGCAGATGGGGCTTCTCTTGCTGCAGCGCTCGAGCTTAATTCCCCCCACAGCATGTGGGATCGAACCCACATCTCCTGCATTGGAAGGAAGATTCTTAGCTACTGGACCACCAGGGAAATCCCAGTCTTATATTCTCTTGGTAATCAGGGTCAGTTACCCCGACAGATGTTGGCCCTCTTCTTTCCTGCTGATTCCTGGACGCAGGAAGCCAAAGTACACAAGTGGCAGTTTTCACTTAGAGTTCAAAGGCCCCTTTGGTGGGCCAAGGTCTGTAAACCTGCAAAGCCCAGAATTATGGGGGTAGGAACTGCAGAATCCCTCTGTGGGTCACGAGAAATGATGATCAGTGGGGCCACTTATGCTTCCACCCCTTCGTTCCCAAGCCATAAACAGAAACCTGATTCAGTGAAGTGTACCTATTGTATCTTCCAGGATGTCACTCCCTCCTTGCAAACTATGTTTCCAAGCCGGCATTTCAGTTGTAACTTCAGTGGGTCTTTCCAGTGCGCTATCAGATCTGCTATTTCTGGATGATGTGAGAGGTGATTCAACCAGTAGGTCCCATCATCTTGGGCCCCCTCCTGCGAGGTCCCTGCTGTGAAGCTGATCCTCTGGTTATTGGTATACTGTGAGTGATTCCATGCTTATGAGTCAGGCACTCCATAAACAGTATCATAATGGTGTTGGCTGAGACTGCAGGCTGGAAAGGCAAAGCTGTACCTGGAATAAGTTTCTTTTCCTGAGGATGAATCACTGGCCCTTCTTGGATGGAAAGGACCCAATGTAATAAACTTGAAATCAAGCAACCAGTTGGTCTCTCAACGAATATAGCCACACTGTGAGCTCAACATTGTTCTCTGTTGCTGACAGACCAGACATTCAGAGGAAGCGATGATTATTGATTATATAGGCCTTGGCATGCGGGATTCCATCCTACTGGGCTCACGCCTAGACTCTGCCTCTGACACCATGATCACTGTATTCACACGCCCATCGTGCCAGTTCTGGGATTCCTGACGGTAAAGGCTGGCTAATGTCAACTGGCTAAGTTATTTTATCTACTTAGTCATTCAGTGCTTCCCCCACGCTGGGTGGGCTGCATATGACACAGTGGTAATGGGAGGGCCATGATGACCTTTTCGGTTTCTAGTTTAACTCAAGTTTCTTCATCCAACAGTTCTCAAAATATCTGGGCGTTCTCCTTTCTCCAGTGTATAGTCATCTGAGTGAAGGGGCTGAAGGTCCCTTTGGGAAGGCACTAAAAGAATCTTTACCATACATTTCCCCTAGGGACCTATTCACCTTTTGAGTTAATAATAATTTGGGGGTCTGAAAATTGGCTTAGGTCCAATTGGCTTAGAAATTGAGCAAAGGATCACAACTTTTTATTGGAGCAATTGCCCCTAGGCTTCTCTCACCTATTCTTGCATTCTTTTGATTGTATTAATATAAAGCAGCTTTGGGGCGTCCCACTTATTTGTCCCTAGGGACGTCATTTCACTAAATTATCTCCACAGCTCCCTTGTAGATTAAGTTCCCTTAGGGATCTCTCCAAATTTACCATCATATTCTTACTTGTTTTCTCCTGGGTTCTGGCAGTCAGGTGCCACCAACTAGCCTCTATTGTTTCATCATCCCGTCATCCCCACGGCTACTGATGAGCCCGGTTCTGTGATTGCGTTTTTTTACCATCAGCCCTGGTCTACAGAGAGGAGCCAATACTGATCTTGGTGATGCTGACTCCCATCTCATGAGCAAATTACCGATAGTTCGGTATTTTGTGATGTGACTTTTAGACCCTTCTGTGGAACACAATCCTCTGGTAGGTCTTCTTACTTCACATATTATATATATTCCAACATGCTCATTTCCCTGATACGTTTTTTAAAATTAATTTTTATTAGAGTATGTTTGCTTTACAATGTTGTGTCAGTTTCTGCTGTACAGAAAAGTGAATCGACTATACATATACACATATCCCCTCTTTTTTGGATTTCCTTCCCGTTTAGGTGACCACATAGCACTGAGTAGAGTTCCCTGAGCTGTACAGTGGGTTCTCATTAGCTATCTATTTTATACGTAGAATCACTACTGTATATATGACAGTTTCAGTCTCCTAATTCATTCCACCTTCCACTTCGCCCTCAGTTTCCATATGTTTTTCATAACTTCTGTGTCTCTATTTGTTTCATAAATAAGATCATCTTGTTCCTCTGATGGGCTTCCCGGTGGCGTTGGTGATAAAGAACCCACCTGCCAATGCAGGAGATGGAAGAGATGTGGGTTCGATCCCCGGGTCGGGAAGATCCCCTGGAGGAGGGCGTGGCAACCCACTCCAGTATTCTGGCCTGGAGAATCCCGTGGACAGAAGAGCTTGGTGGGCTGCAGTCCATGGGATCACAAAGAGTCAGACACAACTGAAACGACTTAGTATGCATTCTCTTATAGTTTAAATCCCTTCTGTCACTTAGGCATTTCAACTCAACTAAGTATGAGCCATCACTTTCTCCAGGTTTCTAAGAACCAACCATTCTTCTACTTAGGAGTGTCTTCAGGTTAACAAAATCTTGCTTATTTTCTGGCTTCTGTGATCAAGCACCCCAGATCCTGCCAGAACATGCTAGCTGAATTCTTGCAGCCTCTTTGAGGTATGACCTCCTTCCTGCCTTTGCAGGTACAGTATGTACCAGCTGGACCTGCTAGAATATAAGCCTCGTGATTAACCTAGCGTCAAGAAGAGGAAGGGGGAGTGCTCTTTGTTGCCTCATTGAGGCAAGGACTCTGCACTCGCTTCTCACATGCCGCACAAGCTAGCTCTGAAGAGCTAGGATGGGTCACTTTAGCAGGCCAAGCCACTTTTCAGTTTTCTTTATGAATTTTTTTCTGACAATTTTCTCTAGAATATCGATATTTCTAAAGTTCTCCCCATGAACTCACTTGATAATAAAACTTTTATTAAAAAAAATTCTTAAAAACACCATGAGGATGAGGAGAGGAAATAAACTGGGAGCTAAGTAATTGTCATTGCAAAATACATTATAAAGCTATGTTCCTATTAATAATGATTTTTCGGATTACCTCAATACTCTGCTGCCTGCTGTTATCATACACCACAGTTGCCTAACTAAGATACTCTTCTTGGATCTGTGTTTTTTTAGCAATTTATACTATGACTGCAAGAAAAACGAATAGAATGCATTCGTACCAAGTGTTCCTTTCCTCCTCATTCTGCTAACTTGAACAGCTCTCTAGCAAACATGCATATAAATATACGACCTACAAATAGGTCTTTATTTTTTTTGCCATAGAAATAATGAACCAAAATCAACATTACTGTGTAGTCCCAGGGAATTTTGATGACCTGTCTTCCAAATGTGTGCAAGTGTATTCTAAGATAAGGGTACAATAATATAAAAGTTTCACATTGTATTCATTGGCCCTTTATCCCTGGTCCCTAAATTCTACTTTACTTTTCAGTTTTAAGTCATTATGTCATTAGCCCCGCTATTGAGAACCAGAATAACCATAGGTCATTATCGCTCCTGTTTGTCATCGTCCTTCTACTGGGGTAATCCCTGGGCCCTGTGGGGATGTGCTCTGAAATTTTAGTTCTCAGTTAGGTATAATAATAGTTATCATTTATTGAACACCTAATATATTACATCATTTAACTCAACACCACATAGATAATATTATATCCATTACATCAACGAGGAAATAGAGGATCAGAAAAAATAATAATAATTTACTTGTTCAAAGATGTTCAACTTGCAGGTAGCAATCTAACTGACCGAAAAAGCATATGTTCTTAATTTTTTCAGAATATTGCTGCATATTACAAATGCTGCCATAATAATCCAGCCTGGTCACTTCTTCGACTGGTTTCTGCCTGATGGGATTTAACCTTCCCCAGACCTACTATGGGGCTTCCTTGGTGGCTCAGATGGTAAAGAATCTGCCTGCAATGCAGGAGACCTGGGTTCGATCCCTGGGTTGGGGAGATCCCCTGGAGAAGGGAATGGCAATCCACTCTAGTATTCATGCCTGGAAAATTCCATGGACAGAGGTCCCTGGCAGGCTACAGTCCATGGGGTCTCAACAGAGTCGAACACAACTGATCAACTTCCAGACCTACTATGAATCAATTAGGCTCTCTTCTTTTCCCTCTACTGCCTCTTAAGTACACACAGATAAAGAATAAAGAGATGGGAAAAGAGCAATGATAAACAGTTACAGCTCAGTCTCATCTGATAAATGCCCGTATTGCATAAAACAACATGTATATGTTGTTGTCCATACAATATATAGAAATATACTGCATTTGCCATTAACAGCACGAAGAAAGTGAGAGCAAAGCTCTCATAACAAAATGACTCCCCATGGTAATCTGAATCCACAGGAACAAATGAAGAGAACCAGAAATTATAAATAAGAAGACTGATATAACAAAAGTTATAAATACACACTTTCTCTCCTTTTTTATCTTAGTTTCATTTTGAAACATAAAATTATAAATTAAAAATTATAACTATGTATTTCTGGGTTTACAGCATTTATAGATGTAATATAGACTTATTATAATAATATGAAGAAAGGTATTATAACAATAAAAGGGAGGAAAGAGAATAGAGCTAAATAGGATACCATTTCTATATCTCATTGAAATTGTTAGTATAAATTTGAAGCTGTTAAGATGTATATTGCAAGCCTTAGAGCAACCACTAAAAAATCCCTCAAAACAGTGTGGTGAAAATAAGTGAAATAAGCCAGGCACAAGAGAGCAAATAATATATGATTTCACTTATATGAGCCAAAAATAGTCATATAGATAGAGACAGAACAGCAGTTTCCAGAGGCCGGGGCAGGGGCAGAATTATTGCTTAGGGGTACAATGTTTCTGTTGGAGAGATGAAAATTTCTGGAAGTTGAAAGTAGTGATGGTTATACAGCAATGTCAGTGTACTTAATGCCACAAAATTGACTTTAAAATGGTTTAACTGGCCAATTTTATGTTATGTGTATGCATGACCACAATTTTTAAAAATTAGACGAAAGAATGAAGTATCCGTGTGTGCTATAATCCAGAAGAAACTTGAAAACTTTATGCTAAGATAAGGAAGCCAGTCATGAAAGACCAAATACTCTATCATTCCATTCACACACAATCCCAGAATAGGGAGATGTATTTCTGAATGAGACGAAAAGTAGATTCAGTGGTTCTTAGGGCTGCGGAGGATGGAGAAGTAGGAGGATAACAGATAAAGGAGCTTCTTTTTGAGGAAATGAAATGTTCTAAAATGGACTTTAGTGAACATTCCATATGTCTGTGAATATACTAAAATCTATTCAATGGTACACTTTAAATTGGTGAACTTTAAGGTATATGGATTCAGTTCAGTTCAGTTCAGTTCAGTCGCTCAGTCGTGTCCTACTCTTTGCGACCCCATCAATTGCAGCACGCCAGGCCTCCCTGTCCATCACCATCTCCCGGAGTTCACTCAAACTCACATCCATCGAGTCGGTGATGCCATCCAGCCATCTCATCCTCTGTTGTCCCCTTTTCCTCCTGCCCTCAATCCCTCCCAGCATCAGGGTCTTTTCCAATGAGTCAACTCTTCGCATGAGGTGGCCAAAGTATTCGAGTTTCAGCTTTAGCATCATTCCTTCCAAAGAAATCCCAGGGCTGATCTCCTTTAGAATGGACTGGTTGGATCTCCTTGCAGTCCAAGGGACTCTCAAGAGTCTTCTCCAACACCACAGTTCAAAAGCATCAATTCTTCAGCGCTCAGCTTTCTTTACAGTCCAACTCTCACATCCATACATGACCACTGGAAAAACCATAGCCTTGACTAGACGGACCTTTGTTGGCAAAGTAATGTCTCTGCTTTTAATTATGCTATCTAGGTTGGCCATAGCTTTTCTTCCAAGGAGTAAGTGTCTTTTAATTTCATGGCTGCAATCACCATCTGCAGTGATTTTGGAGCCCCAAAAAATAAAGTCTGACACTGTTTCCACTGTTTCCCCATCTGTTTTCCATGAAGTGATGGAACCAGATGCCATGATCTTCGGTATGTGGATTATGTCTCAATAAAGCTGCTATTTTGGAAGCTAGCTGTAAGATGAATGTCCGCCATCACTGCTTCTGTGTGGCACTGCAATGGGGGACCTGGTGGTGGTGGAGGTTTAGACGCTCAGTCGTGTCTGACTCTTGCAACCCCATGGACCACAGCCCTCCAGACTCCTCCATCCATGGCATTCTCCAGGCAATAATACTGGAGTGGGTTGCCATTTCCTTCTTCAGGGGATCTTCCCGACCCAGGGATTGAACCTGGGTCTCCTGCACTGCAGGCAGGTTCTTTCCCAACTGAGCTATAAGGGAAGCCAGGGAACCTGGCATAAAGATTGAAATGGAGGGACTTGCCTGGTGGTCCAGTGGTTAAGAATCCGCCTGCCAGTGCAGGGTACATGGCTTTGATCCCTGGTCCAGGAAGATTTCACATGCTGTGGGGCAACGAAGCCTGTGCACCGTAACTACTGACCCCACGTGCTGCAACCGCTGAAGCTCGTACCCTTGGCCCGTGCTCTGCAACGAGAGAAGCTGCTGCAACAAAAGGCCCACACGCAATGACTAGAGTGCAGCTCTGGCTTGCTGCAACCAGAGAAAGCCCAGGGGCAGCAGTGAAGACCCAGCACAGCCAAAAACAAATAAATAAATACTTAAAAAAAAAAAAAAAGATTTAAGGGAAAATATACTGAACTACTCTATAAAATTGCAAACTTCTTGAGGACTCTGTTTTAATCTTCTTTGTATCCTTGGAAGTGCCTAGAATTCAACATTTTGTACGGTAAGCCTCAAAAAGGTTTGTGTTTAACTCAACTGAAATTGAAACCAACTTGCAGTAGATTGTCTAAGCTAGACAGTCTCTCACTTTTAACATTATTCTGTAGCCAAAGATGACCAGATACGAGGTGCGTCCAAGACACAAGGGAGACCCGAGGGACAGTGAAAGGAGCAGTGAAGGAGCACAGTGCAGAAAGCAGGGGTTTTAATTCGCACAGTTAATGTCTCAGAGAGGAAAGACACAATATGCATCTACAGGGAAAAAAAAGAGATCCCTATGCAAAAAGTAGACCCGGAAAACAAGACAGAACTCTTGAAGTTAAATATCTGATAGCTAAAATTAAAAATTCAGTATCATAACTGGAAGACAAATAGAAAAAAAAAAATGATGAACAAAAGGAAAAAATATTCGAAAATCAGTCCAGGAGATCCAATTTGTCTCCTACAGGATTCCGAAACACAGAACAGAGAAAATGAAGAGAAAGGATTGTCAAGGAAAGATTCTTCTTCTTTAATTTCCCACAATTAAAAAGATTTTTTTAATTGAAAAGGATCACTAAGTGCCTGGAGGGAAGGAAGGAAGGAGAAAAGGAAAAGGAAAGTAAAAGGAATAAAATGATGTTAACAAAACTTCGCCAGGAATAACAGATCCTAAATTTCTCAAGAAAGAGAAAAGGTCTGCATACAAGGGACCAAGTGTCAGTGTTGCGGTTTCCTACTGTTGCATTATCAACCACCTGACAACTTAGTGGCTTGAAATCACAAGAATTTATTTGATTCATGAATTGGCTGAAGAACTCACTTCCAAGATGGTCCACTTACGGGAATGGCAAGTTGGTGCTAGTTGTCTGACTGGAACTGAGGGCCAGAGCCCTGGGTTCGTCTCTGGGGTTGGTTTCCTCATGGGCTGATTGGCAGCCAAACAGAGCAGTGGATAAAATGATCTCTATGTGATGTGATTGGAAAAGTCTTTGTACTTAATTAAAGATAATACCAAGTGATTAATTAAAAAAAAAAAAAAAAGAATGGTGCTGTGCTCCCAAAGCAAGTGTCCCAAGAAACAGGGAGTAAGGATTTCCACTTTCTACTATCATAAATGTCAATGCTACCACATTCTATTTGTTTAGAAGTCAAAGAGCTTGGATTCAAAGAGACAAAACACAGATTGTAACTCTTAATGGGAGGGCTGTCAAAGGATTTGGGGCCCATGTTTTAAAACTGCCAAAGGGTCCTATATCCATACCTGTGAACAAGGGAATGCCATTGATTGTTACAAGAGAGATGACATGGCCCTAACTAATTTAGATTAATCAATTTGTATCTGGAAGTGGGGTCAATTTTTACAAAGTCACATGAGTGAGGAGGTAGGAAGAGACTGGTTGCTATATAGTCAGCAAATACCACCACACTGGGCGGGGGTGGGGGAGGGTGGTTTGTATTAAGCTGGCTTTCCTATTTTTAAAACAATGTTTATTTGCATTCATTTTTTGCAGCATTTATTCCCGGGCCAGAAGTTTTGTTTCTTCAGTTTCTTATGGAATACCTTTCTTCTGTGCAGTCTCCTCTTCTGGTTTAGGAACAATCTGTTCTTTTTCAGTAAGGGTCATCTCCATGGGGCAAGGAGAGCCCACGTACGGATCGATTCGACCATAAGCTCTGTAAACCCTGCACCGCATCTTAGGGGCTTTGTTCACCTGGATATGTTCAATGACCAGGGAATTGACCTCTAAGCCCTTAAATTCAGCATTACTCTGCATTTTTGAGCACGTGCAGTAGAAATTCAGCACTGTTTTTGTGCCACCGACCCTGCGTCCAGCCCCGCTGTCTGGCTCGGGCACACAAGCCGACTCCACCATTGTAATGACGGGATGGCACACACGGCGTGGAATGGCGCACATGGCGTCTTTAAAGTAGCCTCCTTCAGATAACTCGGTGGCTTGCCGGGTATGCCTCCCTTAATGGCCTGGGAAGTTTCACGAGTGTTCTTAAAGTGAACATGAAGATCTGAACCTCTTGATTTGCATGATTTTATGGGGTTTTCTGGGTCAAGTGAATAGCATACCATTTTCAGAGGTCACCTGGGGAATATTTATAATCTAATTTAAAGTAGAAAAGTGCAGGGAGTATAATCCATTGTATAGATAGGCTTATGCAAAATATATTCAAACAAAATGCAGATTTTATAGAAAATATACAGACTAGATTGTGTGATAGCACTATTTCAAGGCCTTAAGAATGACTCTAGTCATACCATATCATTATATTATGAAGCATGAGAATTTATCATCATATCCAGGATTGAACTGAGACTTCTTTCCAGTCACTGATTTTAAGTGACATATTAAATATTCTTCATCCTGAATTTGTTCAGATAATTAAACTTCTAATAGCCAGATATTTAGTTGCTATAAACTTTTATCTCCCCCAAAGAAAATGTAGTTATAGCCTATAATGATATTAAAAATAAAGCAAAAATAGTCAATTCTCTGGGATGAAAAATGTCTCAAGGAGGCTTTATTCATTGCTTGATGTATAATTCAGCCTATTAATTGAAGACTATTTTATCTTCTTTGTATAAATTTCCTTTCATTAAAAACTAATTGAATATTGTACAAAACTGCAGGATATAACTTCATATGACATTTATGAACACTTACATTTATTTGCAGACCAAGAAAATCAGTCCATGAATAAACCTTTGAAAAACTGAAGTAGCAACTTTTAAAAATACAGAATGCTTTGCAAGATGACTATTTTGTTCATTAGCATTTTAAGCGTTTAAATAAATTAAAATGATTCCTTTTCAGAAAAAGTTAGTGTTTTTCTATATAATGTGAATTAAAGGATAAACAGCAATTTCATACATCATTTTTTCTTTTATTTATACAGTTACCGGCAGTGGAAAAGAAAAATAAGATATGCTGTTTTGTGGTGCCAATTTGGCATATGCATTCCGGATTGGCCTCAGGGTAGTGAGGCAATTTGGCTTGTTAAAGCTAAAAGATTGATGAAAACACAGAACAACAAAAATATCCTGAGAGTGCTGCTAGAGAGCAACTCCCCACACCATCCCTGCATTGGGCTATTTTTTAGGAATTCTAATCCTGTATGTACCCTCTTTTTACTTTGCTTTGTGTTTATGGCAATGAAGATTATGAACTGTCCCTGTGGTTATAGCTTTGTTTTATTTGTTTGTTTTTCAGTATTTGCCTTCCACCACTCTAAGCTCGAGACTTCCCTGCTGGCTCAGTGGTTAGGAATCCGCTTGCCAATGCGGGAGATACGGGTTCAGTCCCTGGTTCTGGAAGATCCCCTGGAGAAGGAAATGGCAATCCATTTCAGCATTCTTGCCTGGACAGTCCCTTGGACAGGGGAGCCTGGCAGGCTATAGTCCATGGGGTCACAAAAGAATCAGACAAAATTTAGCCACTAAACAACAAAAACTCCAAGTTCAATCAGAGTGCCCATCTGAATCTCTGCAGGCCCCAGAGCCAGGCGACACTGACTTAGATTGGCCTATTGGTGGTGGTGGTTTAGTTGCTAAGTTGTATCTAACTCTTGCAACCCCATGGACTGTAACCTGCCAGGCTCCTCTGTCCATGGGGTTTCCCAGGCAAGACTACTGGAGTGGGTTGCCATTTCCTTCTCCAGGAGATCTTCCAGAACCAGGGACTGAACCTGATCCCTGACACAGGGATCAAACTCAGGTCTCCTGCACTGCAGGCGGATTCTTTACCAACTGAGCCCACCAGGGAAGCCCTGGCCTCCTGGGGATACCTGGAAAGAAACCCAAGATGGACAGTTGACTCCAGAAGGCTTATCTGAATACACATCCCTAAAGGAACTGAGGAAGGCAGGAAAGCTGAGGGAGAAAGTGACCCATGGGGTCTCAGCTAATACCAGCAGGGAACCTGGATCCCAATCAAGGCACAGGAGGTTGTCTTTTATACCCCCTCATTCAGCTAGTCACTGGCGATGCGCCACTCTAGGCAAGTGATGGACCCTTGGATGAGGTACTTGTCTGCAGCTGAGGGTACTTTCCCAGTTTAGACAGTTCCGAGATAGCAGCAGCTAGTACACTCAGAAGCTGGAAGATGAATCCCTCTGCCTTGAAGAGAGGATCCAGATGGAAAATGCAGTATCCAACACACTTCACTCATTGCTTCACTCAGATTCCTAGAGGAGGTTCTCCCTGGCAACAGCTTCTCTAGAATTGATGAGGTATGAATTTGTTAACTACGTACCAGAAAGGGTAAGAGATCTCGAAGGTACCATGAAGTTAGCAATAGCGGGAAGCACTACCACCCTAGGGCTGAGCAAACAAATGAAATATTTGAAATTATGAAATCTTAGAAACTTGGGAAGAGGACCACCTCCTATTGCAGAGGACACGGGTTTGATCCCTGGTCCAGGACGATCCCACATTCTATGGAGCAGCTAACCCCTTTCACCGTAACTGCTGAAGCACAGAGCCCGTGCTCCACAACAAGGGAAGCCACTGCAACGACACGCCTGCACGTGGCAGTGAGGAGTAGCCCCCATGCCGCAACTAGAGGAGCTGCATGCAACCAAGCCAAAAATAAGGGAATCAAGATTTTAAAATGATATCACTGATAAGCAGAATCTAAAAAATAATACAAATGAATCTATTTACAAAACAGATGCAGACTCAGAGGCATAGAAAACAAACTGAAGGGCAAATGGACAGGAGGAAGGAGAAATTAAGAGTATGGGATTAACAGATACAAACTACTGTATATAAGATAGATAAACAACACATAACGCAGAGAAAATATTCACTATCTTTCTACTTGTAGTAATCTATAATGGAAAATAATCTGAAAAAATGTATGTATATATAAAATTGAATCACTTTGCCGTACACCTGAAACTAACACAATATTGTAAATCAACTATACTTCAGTTGAAAAAAAAGAAAAACTGCAAACTGAATTTAGCTGCTGTTATGGGAAGTGACCTCTGCTGTCAAGGTAAAGTGCGGTAAGGGTGATACTCACGGAACTTAAACTCTCATAGGCAGAAAGGGTGACTTTCCTCTCCTTCCTGCAGACTTGGGTTTTCCGTCCAGCGCCCCGATGGACAGAGCCCAACAAAGACCCAGCTGGCAAAGCAGAATGTGGTTTGCAGAGTCACAGTTCCAGCACCTCCAAGTGTAAACAATGGGCTTGGAAAGAAGAGCAACAGCTGAATAATGAGCACAGAAATGCATAGGGCAGGTTAGAGGACTGATTAGAGACACATTACTTGTGGACACAGGTTTTGGAGTCAGCCAGACTCAGGTTTCTCAAGCCTCTTGAGAAACCTATATGCAGGGCAGGAAGCAACAGTTAGAACTCGACGTGGAACAACAGACTGGTTCCAAATAGGAAAAGGAGGATGTCAAGGCTGTATATTGTCACCCTGCTTATTTAACTTCTATGCAGAGTACATCATGAGAAACGCTGGGCTGGAAGAAGCACAAGCTGGAATCAAGATTGCCCGGGAGAAATATCAGCAACCTCAGATATGCAGAGGACACCACCTTTATGGCAGAAAGTGAAGAGGAACTAAAAAGCCTCTTGATGAAAGTGAAAGAGGAGAGTGAAAAAGTTGGCCTGAAGCTCAACATTCAGAAAACGAAGATCATGGCATCTGGTCCCATCACTTCATGGGAAATAGATGGGGAAACAGTGGAAACAGTGTCAGACTTTATTTTTTTGGGCTCCAGAATCACTGCAGATGGTAATTGCAGCCATGAAATTAAAAGATGCTTACTCCTTGGAAGAAAAGTTATGACCAACCTAGATAGCATATTAAAAAGCAGAGACATTACTTTGTCAACAAAGGTCCGTCTAGTCAAGGCTATGGTTTTTCCAGGGGTCATGTATGGATATGAGAGTTGGACTGTGAAGAAGGCTGAGCGCCAAAGAAATGATGCTTTTGAACTGTGGTGTTGGAGAAGACTCTTGAGAGTCCCTTGGACTGCAAGGAGATCCAACCAGTCCATTCTAAAGGAGATCAGCCCTGGGATTTCTTTGGAAGGAATGATGCTAAAGCTGAAAGTCCAGTACTTTGGCTACCTCATGCGAAGAGTTGACTCATTGGAAAAGACCCTGATGCTGGGAGGGATTGGGGGCAGAAGGAAAAGGGGACAACAGAGGATGAGATGGCTGGATGGCATCACCGACTCGATGGACGTGGGTTTGGGTGAGCTCCGGGAGTTGGTGATGGACAGGGAGGCCTGGCATGCTGCAATTCATGGGGTCACAAAGAGTCGGACACGACTGAGCGACTGAACTGAACTGAACTGAACTGAAGACTCAGGTTAAAAGTTCTGTTCTTCTGCTTGGTGGTTGTGAAGTTTAGTGATTATTTTAATTTTCTGTGTTTCAGCGTCCTCATCTGTAAAACGGAGCTAATAGTATCTGCCTCATGGAGTTGTTTTGAGAGAGAATGTCTATAAATCACCTGGCTTTATGGCAGTTTGCCTGGCTGGTGGTAGTTGCTTAGTAAATGAGTTGTGATTATTACCCTGGAAAAGTTTGCAGGCAGAGACCCCTGTGGGATACAATTGTTGCAACACAGGATTTAGCATTAAAAACTGAACAAAACTTGTGGTCATGGGAATAAAAATAATGAGATAGACGGCAGAGCCCTTTGAGATAAAGAATAAAAAGAATTCAATGACTGGATGGCAACACACTTGACATTGATTCCTATGGAGGATGAAAGAAGGGAGAAATCTCAAAATAGGTGACCTATTCAGATAGTCTCCTTATTCAAATGGAAATGCCCCTGTCTCCTCATGAAAACCTTGTGCTGCTTTGTGCCAGCCTAAAGAGACAACCTCAGTAATCAGAGAAATACTTATGAAGCCAGCGTGGAGGTACTGTTTTAATTATACTGAACCATCAATTATTTACTCAGCAGCTTACTTTTGTTCAGTTCAATTCAGTTCAGTCGCTCAGTCATGTCCGACTCTTTGCAACCCCATGAATCGCAGCACGCCAGGCCTCCCTGTCCATCACCAACTCCCAGAGTTCACCCAGACTTGTGTCCATCAAGTCAGTGATGCCATCCAGCCATCTCATCCTCGGTCATCCCCTTCTCCTCCTGCCCTCAATCCCTCCCAGCATCAGAGTCTTTTCCAATGAGTCAACTCTTTGCATGAGGTGGCCAAAGTACTGGAGCTTTAGCATCATTCTTTCCAAAGAACACCCAGGGCTGATCTCCTTTAGAATGGACTGGTTGGATCTCCTTGCAGTCCAAGGGACTCTCAAGAGTCTTCTCCAACACCACAGTTCAAAAGCATCAATTCTTTGGCGCTCAGCCTTCTTCACAGTCCAACTCTCACATCCATACATGACTTTTGTTAAGGGCAGTCAAAGTTGTGGTGAATTTGGTCTATATTGATATGGTATGCTGCTGATGGCATGGTAAAATTAATACAGCTCATTTGAAAAACAATGTAGGATAGTTATCAAAAATAGTTTAAACGTTTATTGGTTTTGCACTCCAGGAGTCTTGTTTGAAAAATCTTATGGATAGAAGAGCCTAGCAGGGTACAATCCATGGGGACGCACAGAGCCAGACACAACTGGGCAGGTACATATGCACACACGCTGTTGACAGTACTTTAAACATTAAAATTCATGAAAAGAAGTTAGGATGGTGCAGAGCACGTTGATAACCTTGGATGGTAATCTTAAGGGCAGCTACTACTGATCCATGTAGTGTCCT